>NC_143547.1:25911433-26511433 GCF_031878675.1 Megascapheus bottae
GATTAGGTTAAGGCAAGTCTTAAGACAATACTTCTCCAAATCTTCTAGGTGTTCATATATCCAGAAGCACTGGGAATTGGGCCAAAGTAGCCCCGTAGGCGTGTGATAAACTGCTTGTACTGAGTGTATTATTCATTCCCACTGGCCCCACCCCATACAATCTGCCAGTGAAGGCATCCTTTCTGTTTTCTGTACTACCCCCCACCCCTGGTGGTCATTGCTGAATTTTCCTTACCAAATATGGGCTGGACCATAGAGTCTAACTGAAGAGTGCAGTACCCTGTGTTTCAGGTAAGGGTAGCTTAGCAGGTGAGGGACTAAGAGGGATTTGACATAAAGGCCCTGCAGGCTCAGGTAGACCCCAGGACAAGTAGGGAATCATGAAGAGTTAATCTGAAAAGTCTTTGATCATTGATCAGCTAGGGTCCAACATCTTCCTGCTGCACAGAAATCTCGCAATCTGGTCTTGATACCAAGATTGCAATATTGCTTTGTACCCAGGAAGGTCTCACTGGAGTAAATGAATTTTGCAGCTCCCGCCCCCTCGCCACAATAGGTGTCTCTCCCACCTCTGAGTCCCCCCTCCAACCCCTTTTCCCTCCTTCAAAAATTCTGGCCAGCTCAGGCCTGTAGCAGGCTTCTGGAGGAGCAGTTTGAAGTCTGGCTCCAGACCTTCAACAGGCTTCCAGCCCTTGACTTCTGCCCAGTGGCCCGCCCAAACCTACTGCCCTCACCCCCAACGCCACCCAGAGAGTGTTGGGGGTGTGGTGCAGAGGATAGGCTAGATCTCCACGGGTAAGGAGTGACTCCAGGATCAGCCTCTACCTTGTGGTTGCCTTATTGGCCTCCTCTAAGCTGGCCACCTGTCCAAAAGCGCTGCCGAGAGAGACTGACCTGAGATGCCGCCCCCCACCACGACCACGTCGCATTTGCTGCTCATGGTGCCTGTTCCTCCGATTTCTGGGCCTCTGCCCTGGCCTGCGCGCTGCGCACTGTCCTGTGCACCGGAGCCTGGGCTGAGCTGCTATTATTGCGGGTCCCCAGCGCCTGGACACGCAGCCCCGCCCGCTCTGCCGATGCAGGCTGGAGCTCTCAGCCACCTCCCCCGCCAGAAGCTCTGAGGCCCGCCCAGCAGCCCAGGGCCTGTGAGGGTGTGAGGGCGGGCTCCCCAGCCAACAGATTGGGGACTTCAGATAGTCTCTCCAGCAGGCAACCACCCCGTGGCCTTTTGCACGGTATTTTCCCAACCATTTTTTTTTTGCAAAGCTTGGGGAATGAGATGTTAACTGATCTCATTGCCTTCCTGAAGCTTCCCAGTTACTTCCTCAAGCGTAAAGTAAATAATAAATTCTGAAGCTTTTCAAGTACCGAGCACCAAGTCCTTCATCTCTATTCCTTTCTTAGTTTATATTAACCCATTTTATATAAACCAGGTAATAAAGAGGCAGGAAAAGAAAGACAGAAAGAGAAAGAGAGAGACAGACAAACGGAAGGAAGGAAGGAAGGGAGGGAGGGAAGGAGAGAGGGAGGGAGGGAAGAAGGGAGGGAGGGAGGGAGGGAGATGGAGGAAGGAAGGAAGGAAGGAAGGAAGGAAGGAAGGAAGGAAGGAAGGAAGGAAGGAAGGAAGGAAGGAAGGAAGGAAGGAAGGAAGGAAGGGAAAGAAAGAAAAAGAAAGAAAGAAAGATGAAAGCAAGCAGAAATGAAGGGAGGAAGGCAGGCTAAAAGGAGGGGGAAAAAAAACAGGCACAGAGGCTAAAGCTTACAATCCTGTCTACTTAAGAGGCAGATATCTGGAAATCAGGGGCACACTGGTGTACCTGTTATCCCAGCTACAGGAAAAACACAATGTCTAGGTTCAGTGGTGCCTGAGGAAGCAGAGGTAGATACACCCCAGGACAGTTCAGGCATTAAACAAGATGCCTCCTTGAAAATAATCAAGACAACAGGAACAGGAGGCATAGATTAAATGGTAACAAGACTACCTAAGAAAAATGAGACCCTGAGGGGCTGGGAGTTTAACCTAGTGGTAGATGGCTTGCCTAGCATGCACGAAGACCAGGGTTCAATTCCTCCTCGGTACCACATATATAGAAAAAATCCAGAAATGGTGCTGTGGCTCAAGTGGTAGAGCTCTAGCCTTGAGAAAGCCCAAGGACAGTGCCCAGGCCCTGAGTTCAAGGCCCAGGACTGGCAAAAAAATGAGATCCTGAGTCTATTCCTCAGTACTGCCCCAAGAGAACAATAAAAGTAACAACAGAAAGAAAGAATTAGGCCAAGTGCTATTATCCTGGGGGATGGGGGAGTGAGCTGTCAGCTTGGGAGCCACTGCACCCAGGGAATCACTAAATCAATAAGAACCTAAAGCAAACCTCTAACTCATGGACCCCTCTCCCTGAACTACTTGCTACTCAGGTATCCTGAATTTCTGCTGCTCTCAGGTGAGCAAAGGGATAGGGCACTTCTGTGACTTAGGAATCTTTAGTACCAGAAAAAAAACCCTTGGTGTAGCTGTGACTTACTTAGATTCTAGAAACTTCTTGACCCTGTGCCCAGACCCTGGGCCCCTCCTTGCCCAGCCCTATTTCCCCATTGCAGGGAGTAAAATCCTGCCTCACCCTGGAGATGCATGTTTGATCACTTTCTTGCCACATTCTACCAAATCCATCTATGTCTATGAGGCTGTGAATCTATGGGCACTTACAAGTGAATCATATCTTTGATGGAGTGGGAGAAAGGAAGATGTTCCTTGTATGATCTCCTTGTAGGCTCTTTGGCTTGATTCCAAACATTCAAAGTCAGCCAGTCACCTGGGCATCTAAGGCTTTGAGCCTGACTGAAGAAGATTAGCTATTGCCTTCCCTGGATCTAACTGATGATAAAGCTGAGAGAGCAGGACCAGAAATCTGTGGTGTCTGGAGAAAACCCGTTGGCAAATAACAGAGATAATCATTTATCATGTGCTCCATGAGATCAGAATGGGTTGGATTAGAACTCAGGCCTCAATGGTAGAAAAAACTAGAGTATTTAAAAGGATCATTTCTGGTACACACAAGGCAATCATTTAGATCTGTTGAAAGTGCTCAATCTCCTAGGTGGACTAAGTCCTCTTATGTCTTCTCCCTGGGTAATGGTGCGTCTTAACACTTGAACACACAAAGCACTTAGGTTGGGGTGGTATGTGAAAAAACACATTTCTAACAAGTTCCAGTGCTGCTGGCCCAGGGTCTGACCTCTGAGTACTAATCTAGGCTTCTGCCTCCCTGTCAGTTCTAGATCCAGACCCATGTTCCAGAACCCCTTTGCTTTCTCAAAGATTTCCTAACAAAAGGTTTCTTCTACAGCTTCATCCCCAACTCCAAATATGTTGAGGCTTAATTCTTCAAAACAGTGGCATTGAAAGTAGACTCAACCTTCAAGAATTAGGTCGCGCAGGTTCCACCATCAAGAAAAAATTAAATAGTTCCCTCAAGAACTAAGTGTTCCCTCAAGAACTTAATATTCTGGTGGCTTATGCCTGTAATCCTAGCTACTCAGAAGGCAGAGATCTGAGGATTGTAGTTAAAAAGCCAGCCTGAGCACCAAAGTCTGCAAGACTCTTATCTCCAATTAATCATCAGAAAATTGGAAATGGAGCTGTAGATCAAAGTTATAGTACTAGCCTTCAGCTGAAATGCAGTGCCCAGGCCCTGAGTTCAAGCCCCATAACCACGAACAACAACACAAAAGAACTGTTAGTTTTAATAAGCTTGGGTTGTGATAAAGTGAGTCCAGCACCTGCCCTCCCTCAGTCTATTTTGTGCACATGCTTCTCTTTCATACATACCCTCTTCCTCTTAGGCTTTTCTGCCATTCTGCACCAGGAGCCAGGGAGATCCCAATGTCATGCTCTCGAACTTCCAGAACATAGTGCCTTCCTTTACAAAACACACATCTTTCCTTTTCAAAACACACCTCTTTCATTTACAAATTAACTAGCTTTAAGCATTTTGTTGTAGCAGCAGAAAGGAGACTAATATAGTGTTTATTATATGAGCACTTAAAGAAAACCTGCTATGCTGATCTCTAGGAAAGAGAATAAGATGGAAGCTTTCTCTCCTTTTCTGGGATTGACACTCCATTAAGAAAGAAGTCCAGTAAGATTGAAATACATAGTGGGGCCAGATAACCTAGCCTGGGGAATCATGGAGGACCTCCAAGAGGAAATGATATTTTTATTGGGATGACTAGGGGTTAATTAACTATTGAAGAAGATGAACTGAAAATTCACTCTGATGGAGAGGTGGGACCAAGGCTAAATCTTTGAGAAAATTGACACAAGCTAGTTTAGAAACCCATCACTGACCATCTTTAAGATTTCTCCCAAACACTACCAAATTAACAGTGAATAGTAAGATGATCACAGTGAATGATCACCAATGAGTGCAGTGATAAACACCATTTGGCTCTGTCTATATTTTTGTCTTCTGTTCTCACCTTATTGTTAATTCCTGAAGGAAGTTATAGCGCATTATCTTTTATTCATCCATTCAGGAATAATTTAGTGAATATCAACTCTGTGGCAGGCACTGTGCCTGTCATTAGAAACATTATAAATTTTAAAAAAGATTAATGCTAATCCTAGGAAAACTAAGTATGCAAATGGAAGCTAATTTATGTTCTAACCCATTGATGCTCACTGTCTATAACCAAGCAAGACATGCTGAGGAGAGCTGATTGCCCCTAGCAAAGTTGAATTGCATTTTCAACTTCATGAAATCCATGGGGTTTTTTTCATCAGTTAATATGAACATGCTTTGCTCTCATTTTTCACTGTAAGACTGTCAAAGAGATAAAATGTCCTTATTACTTTCTGTTTGCTCTACAGCTTTTTATTAACGGATATTTCAGTGTATCCCTTATGATACACAGGTTTCAATAAACACAGATCGTGTAGAACAGTTTTCCAGATTCTATCTAACTTGTATATTTTGTCTTTTCTTTGTCCCCCTGAAAGCTAGAATCTTGACAGGGGACAGAAAATGTGTTTTAAAATGAGATTCTTTAGAACTTAGCAATTTCTTTTCTCTAACTACTCTTTAATCTTTTTTGCAATATACTGTGATGAATGGGCCCAAACCTTGCAGCCAGACAGCTTTTTACTAATTTTCATGTGGAAGGGTTAAAGAGCTACTGGTTCTGCCCAGGATAGTTATCTTTATTAGCTTGGATTTTTACCTAAGAGTGTCTACATGTCCTCCTCAGGATAACAAAAAGGTAGTAGCAGCTGGGTGCCAGTGGCTTACACCTATAATTCTAGCTACTCAGGAGGCTAAGATCTGAGGAAAGTCCATGACCCTCCTATCTCCAATAAAAGAATAAAACTTAGAAAAAGCTGGAAATGGTGTTGTACCTCAAATTTTAGAGTGTTAGTCTTGAGCACAAAGAGGTGCAGGGAAAGAAGTACTGAGGCCCTGGATTCAAACCTTGGGATGAGAAAAGAAAAAAAGAAAGAAAAAAAAGAGACAATAGGGAATCTTTCCAAAGGTCAAGATCATGTTTTGGCCCTAAAGGAATTGCCTTAAGGGATCATTACATCCCAAAGCAGTGCAAAAATTGGGAAGTGTCCACTGTAATCCAAATTAAGACCCTTTCCTTGCAGTAAGTTGGGTCAGACAAGCTACATCCAGCTCCATAGTCTATTGGCTTGCTTAAGATAAAGCCTCTTCCCAGGACCAAAGAACTTGTCAGAAACTGAATCAAAGGAGAGTTAGCAAGAAATAAACCAAAGGGAAAGTAGGGTATGAATAATTTAATAGCTGGAATGATCTGTGGATTCCTTAAAATGGCCTATTGAGACAAAATGCAGGTTGGCAGAAAAATGGGTCTACACAAAGAGCGCAAATTATAGCTCTTTCCCCTATTCTCTTAGAAAAGACAGGGGCACAACACAGAAGTGCTGATCTCAGAATGTTCAGTTAGGCAAAAACACCATACTACCTGTTTTTAGGTAGACAGGGGGCATCTTTAGACATAGCACAGAGAAGACAGTAGCAGAGCAAAGGCCTTATTTGAATTCTAAGTGCCAATCATGCTTGAGGCCTTGGTGCCACCTGTAGCATCACAAACAAATAGAAAATTCAGCTTAAGAAGAAGAGTAAATTAGAATAGATATTACCCTTATCAGGTTAAAGGCATTCAGCAATTCTTTTCATTAAAAAACATATATCAGAGTCCCACTATACACTAATTACTGATTTTTAAATAGTTATTTATAATGAATATTTGTTTCCTAGCATTCTCATTTCATATACAAGTTCACTGATGCCTAATCAGTTCTTCAGCTGTGTTTATGTAGCCTTGAGCTAAGTTATCTATGACTTTTATTATAAATAGATATTTTCATCATGTAAATTACAGATGCTGATTGCAATCAAATTTAGTGACTGTAGCAATCAGACAAATATGTATATATACTCCTGGATGGAGAACTGGACACCAACAAGATCAACCCTTGTTTAGAAGACTAGAAACTGTACCCCAAACTCCAGTCTCCAGGAAGAGGAGGATTGAAGGTTGAACTCAACTATAAGCAATGGTTTATTCAATCATGGATGAGATAGAAATCACATCAAGAAAAATAATATCATCATAAAAGTCCCTAAACAAGAATTTCTGAGTTGCTGAACACATCTTTGTACCAGAAGTATGGTATGGTGTATCCCTAAAAGTGTTCTTGCTCTCAGGACCCTCCCACACTGTTCCCTATGCATGTCACCTGATGTTTTTGCATTTTTTAACCAATTGGAGCTGTGTGCACAGTGGCTACTTGAGTTCAGTAAGCCATTCCAGAAAATCATTGAGTGTTAAAAGAAGGTTGTGATCAACGGGAAGTAGAAGTAGGAGTGGTGAGAGGTACAGCGGATCAAGGCCTGTAATCTTAGCTATTCAGAAAGTCTCAGTGATAAAATCATGAATGAAGGCCAGCCCAGGAAAAATGTTAGTGAGACTATCTATCTCAACAAATGGCAAGAATTGGTGGTATATATCTGTATGCATAGATAGGAGAATCACAGCTTAAGATTGGTATTGGGTAAAAGCCAAGGCTATACTTGAAAATTAAACTAAGAAAGCTGGCTCAAGTGGAAGAGGACTTGACTGGCAAGTATGAGGGCCTGAGTTCAAATCACCACACTGGCAACACGCGAGCACAAACACGCTCATGCGCACACGCGCCTCCACACACACACACACGAACACACACACACGGTGACCCATGGCCCAGTACTTGCAATTGATACATGAGAAAATTGTGTGACATTGAATCCTTAGCTTGCAGAAGTTTGATGCTACCTCCAGGGACATGGTTTTGGGTACATGTGGTTGACTGTAACTAGGTTATTTATTTACTTGTTGTCTACTATGAATGAGACTCTTATTTCATGGACTAGTCTGGAACCAGGATCCTTCTGTCTCTACTTCCTGTCCTGAGTGGCTGATGTTATAGGAGAATGCTACCACAATCGGCTCCATTTTTGATATTTTGAGGGACTTACATATTGTTTTACCACAACAGTTCCCTTTTATCCACACCCTCACCAGCTCCATTTTCCTGTTTTCATAATAACCATTCTAAAGGTGTGAGGTGATATTGTGGCTTTGAATTGTATCTCTCAGATGATAAGTCATATTTATTCCCCTTTTATGTGCCCTATTTTCTTTGGGAAAATGTATATTCAAGTTCTTTGCCTATTTGTAAATCAGGTCATTTGTGGCTTTTTGCTACTGAATTACATAAATTCTTTATGTATTTTTGGTAATTTTTTGTCAGAGATATAGTTTTCTAATAATTCCTCTCATGGTTTGTTTCATATCACTTAAAAAATTGTTAAAAGAATAGATTTTTAACATTGTCCCTAGGAAAAAAAGGAAAGTTCCTGAAGTGATGAATATGTTAATTAAATTGATTAATTTTTCTGCATATGTGCATAAGGAAAAACACTAATTATTCTCCATAAATATATTCAATTCTTATTTGTCCATTTAATAATTACTGAGGTGGGACTGGCTTAGTGGTAGAGTGCTTGCCTAGCATGCATAAAGCCCTGGGTTCCATTCCTCAGTAGCACATAAGCAGAAAAAGGGAGAAGTAGTACTGTGGCTCAAGTGGTAGAGTAAAAAGAGCTCAGGGACAGTGTCCAGGCCCTGAATTCAAGCCCAAGGATGGACAAAAATTAAGTTATTGACTTGGCCCTGCCTGTGTGGCAGCCAACTCCAGTGTTAGTTCCTGCACCAGTCATGGTCCTGTCCTGTGGTTTCTAAGTTGGCATCCTAGGCTCCCGACATGGTCTCATACTGCTGGCTGTAGCAGTCAGTACACTCCCTCCCATGATGCCCCAGGCAGCAGTAGATGGAGTGCCCACTGCTCACCAACATTTTTACTGACTTCATTTTTTTTCCTGACTGGAAGTATTGCTGGATGCTATGCCAAAACAACAGCTACTTCTTTGAGTAAAGGTGTTATTGCAAGCTCACAATCACCATCACATAGACTGGGAATATTCTCAATATTGTGTACTATTCTCCAAAAAGAGGGATACTGGTGCAGTGATTGTTCCCCCTATGGTGCAATGAAGTGTATGGTATTTGAGCAGTATAAAACATTTATTACCACCACATTGAGAGTTTCTGGTCATGTGCACATATGAATGCCTGTATCCATCGCAGATATGGCTGCTGTTCTCAGTACTTACCCACTTGACATGGTTAGAGTCAGGTTAGCATTCCAGATGAAAAGGGAGTACCCTTATACAGGAATCATTCATGCTTTCAAAACAATTTATGCCAAGGAAGATGGTGTTCTAGGATTTTACAGAGGCCTAATGTAGCCTACTAGCTTAGGGATGGCTCCATATAGAGATGTTTCCTTTTTACTTTCGGTACTTTAAAGAGTGTTGGGATTTCCCATATTCCTACCCTTCTTGGCAGACTTTCAGTAGACAATCCTGTTTTACTTCTGAAAACTCACATAAACTTATTTAGTATTGGTGTTGCTGAAGCCATAGCCCAGACAATACCCTACCCATTTGATACAACGCATCAGCCAGTGAGTTGTTCTTCTAGACTTGACATGTAAGTCTACTGACATCATGGAATTTGAAAAGGATTGTATCGTGGCTTATCTCTTAATTACATCCACTGTATTCTCTCTCAGGTAGTGACTTTTACAACATATGAACTTATGAAACAGTGTTTTCACCTCAACTAAAAAGAGTTCCCTGGCAGGCAATGATCTACCACTTTGAGCCATGGCACTCCTTCGAGTTTTTGAGGGGTTAATTGGAGATAAAAGACACACTGGGACTTTTCTGACCCAGCTGGCTTTGAACCATGATCCTCAGATCTCAGCCTCCCGAATATCTAGGATCGCAGGTATGACTCACCAACAACACCTAGTTTTTGATGTGATTTTTAAGACATTAGCAAACTAAGTTGCAAATGTTATTTCTGTATCAATTTTTTGTATAAAAGATTTTTTGCCATTTATCTTGGTAAAAATTGATGAGCTGGTTTCATTTTCAAAGTCTTTATTTTAAAAATAAATATGTATATTTGCATGATTTTCTAAGTTTTCCAGCAAGTAGAAATAGATTTGTTGCTAAAACTATTTTGTATATTTTCATTTCTGGACCACACTGTAGTTGACTTTATAGGTATTAAATCTTAAGATAATTTAAATGTTTAAAATAAGCATCTCACTTGTATTATCCATAAAAGTGAATAGCAAGTATCTTTTTGAGTGGACTTTTCTTCCATTTTGTTTATTTAAAATATACAAAATCCCAGTCAAACAAAATAATCACAAAATGGATATGCTCACCAACCACATTTAATGTACACTAACACTGTGCTCCGTTTTCTTCTGATTCCATGGAAAGAAATGCAGTGCACAGAGTCGATGGCTCACTAGTTTGCATGTCCTCCTGGTCCCGTTCTTCAGTCAATGTGGAGGAAGGAGTGTCTTCTTCCTGCTCCCAGCAGGGAATGGCAAATATTTTGAGCAAAAAATGCATTCTATGTTATAGAATTCATTAGATACTAAAATATTTTTATCCTTCTAGAAATTATTGTTCATTTAGCTTGGAATTTCTCTATGTTATAATCATTTGCATATACCTGGAAATGTATAAGTGTAATTATTATCATACTAGGGAGTTCATATTTTTCTGAAATTGAACTGAGGGCATAGCTCAAATGGTAGAGCACCTGCCAGGCAAGTTTAAGACCTCAAGTTCAAATCCTAGTACTAGGAAATAACAACAAAAAAAAACCCCAAAGCCTAGTAGAAAGAAGAAATGGATATATTCATTTGGACAGGGATCTGTATGGGTCAGAAGGGCTAGAATAGCTCCTCAGACTTCTGACTGAAAATTACATAAGGTAAAATCAAATTCTAGAATTTCTGCCTCAACTTCTCATACTTTCTCCTAGAGAGGGAATATATGAAGTCAAGTTAAGGTCTATAGGATTTTATATTATATTCCCAGAAAGACTGATTTAAGATTTATTTTTCTGTGTCTGTTCATATTTCTTCATGGGAATCCCTGTCACACACCAGTGTCCTAAGAGTTATATTTTGAGAAATATTTAACTAGACTATTGGTGTGACATTTTGTGAGCTGGAAAAATGAAAAGCAAAAGACTGAATCTTAGGCTCCTGATATTTTGTTATGGAAGCATCTATAGCAAGAACATAACTAACTTGGCAAATGATAAAGACATATGTAAAGACATTTTAATCCATTTAGAACAAAAGAGGAATGAGATTTAAATTCTAGAATTGCTGCAGGGTGGAATAAGATTTCTCTGAGCTAGGTACAATTGACTTTTGGACAGGCTTGTTCTTTGTGGGAGGAACCCACTCTGTACACCATAGGATGTTTATTGGCGTCCCAGGCTCCTACCTCTTGCTATGGTTTGTATGCTAGTGTTTCTTGACTTATTGAAACATTATATCCAATGCAGTAGTATTAACAGTAACAATATTCAGTTGTGGGGCTTGAACTCTGGAACTGGCCACTGTCCCTGAGCATTTTTGCTTAAGGCTGATGATCTACCACTTCAAGCCACAGCACTACTTCTAGTTCTTGAGTGATTAATTGGAGATAAGAGACTCATAGGGACTTTTCTGGGCTGTCTTCAAACTGTAATGCTCAGATTTTAGCCTTGTGAGTAGCTAGGATTACAAGCATGAGCCACCAGCACCCAGTTTCAGATATGATATTTAGGACATTAGCAAACTAACTTGAAAGTGTTATTTCTGTATCAATTTTTTTCTGTATCAAAATGGACAACAAGGCTCTTTCCTAATGAAATCTCAGGACTTTCAACCTCTGTCACATGAGGCTGCAGCAAGAGGTCCCTAGCAGACACTGAATCTGCCGGTGCCTTGGGATTTCTAATCATTTTGTTGGACTTTCCAACATCAAAACTTTAACAAATTAATTTATGTAGCTGTGGTAGAGGGTTTAACACAGCATTCATGAGGTCCTGAGCACTACATACTACATACATAATATACATACATGCATGCATACATACATACATACATACATACATACATACATACATACTATATCCACAGTATTTTGCTATAGTAGCATTTATGGACTAAAGGTGCCACGAGATGCCAATAGCATCCACCTCCCCTGTTTTGTTACAAGCACTGACAAGTGTCCCCTAGGGAGAAGCATCTCCTCTTTTTCAGAGCTCCTAGTTTAGATGAACTCATCCTGTACTGGTCAAATCAGATGGAAAGAGAGGCACAGAAATGGCAAGACAAAGGGTGAGCTAATTCAGCAATGATAATCACTGGGCAATATGTTGTAAATGAACTATACAACTTGTGGGGGAGTGAGTCCAGAAGGGAAAGCTGAAAGAAAACAAGGAGAAAAGGGGTGCTGTTCAAAGAGATATACTCTTTCCCTACCTGACTTACCTAACTGTAACTCCTCTGCACATCACCTTTACAATAAAAATTAAACTAAGGAAGTTTCTAACTTTTTTCTTATCCAACTGAGACCAATAAAGGACAATTTGGACAAATAAAGGCTGTGCATTTGAGAAACTCATCTCAAAGACGAATGAAAATACAGCTGTCCATGAACCCTACATAATGAAAAGGCAAATAATCTCTAACTATTAAGGTCGCATACATTTACTTCAAAGATCTGCACTAAAGCAGTCGTGGGTCAAGCTCTAGATTGGCTCATTCATTGAAGTAAGTGCACTTAACAATGAAAGGCAAATGGTCACCGGCTAAATGCAGCAATGATTATCTTTAATGGATACTTCTGTATTTACAATGTTGGACCAAAGAAAATTTGCCTGATAAAGGAAGAAGAAAGTTGGATTAAAACCTGTAGAAACTTTCAAGTAGCAACTAAAATAACTACTGTGGTGTAGCAGTTCAGAAATGTGGAAAATTTTCAAGTCACTGTCATTCTACCAAAATGGACAGATCCCAGATCTTATGTTGTTTGCTCTACTAGTGATGCCATTTTATCATTTGAGAAACATTTACTACTTCTAAGGAATATTCAGGAATGCATGAAAACTGATCCTTTGATAGAGAAATTTCTTACCTATAGAAATCACTTTATATTTTCTGACTCAGGAAATTATTTCCTCTCCTGTGACGAAGCTATAGAATTTTAAGAAAAATATTTTCTGATAGTTTTAGTATAACTAGTAAAATTTATTGTAGGAATCAAAAATAAGGTGTGTGTGTGTGTGTGTGTGTGTGTGTGTGTGTGTGTGTGTGTGTATTTAATGAGTTGGTTTCACACATTCTGGGAAAGTCCTCTAACACAAAGCTCTATCCTCAGCCTGAATTCATGTTTACCTCTCCAGATGTATTATTGATTAAATATTAGAGGAAATTCTCTTATCCTGTCTTAAATGTGAATGAAAGTTTCTGGACTCCAACTGATAAATATTTTCAGTAAAGTTTCTTAACTTCCTTACCATGATCACATAAAGTGATATGCAGATATAAAATTTCTATTTTCAGGAACCTAATAGTATATGTGCTGAAATATCTCCCAATATAAAATGATTAAAATTATAGAAAAGTATAAGAAACACATCATTATGCTAAGCAAAAGTAGCTAGATTCAAAAGGTCATATGTCTATATGGTTTCCTTACATGATATATTTAAAATAGGCAAAACCATAAAAACCTAAGGCAGTTGGGTACTAGTGGCTCATGTCGATAATCCTAGCTACCCAGGAATCTAAGATCTAAATATCATGGAAAGTCTGTGAGAATCTTATCAACAGAAAACTACAAAAAAACTAGGAGTGGAACTGTGGTTCAAATGGTAAAAAGTACTAGTCTTGAGTAGAAATGCTTAGGAACAGCACCCTGAGATCAAGCCCCAGACTGGCACACAAAGAACGAAAGAACGAAAGAAAGAAAGAAAGACAAGTGGTATTTGCCAGGATCCAGAGGAAAAGAAGAATGGAAAATTAATTTATCAATGTGTATAGAGTTTCCTTTTGAGAACAGGTGACTGTTATTTTTTTCTCTTTTGTTCTATTTTGCCAGTCCTGGAGCCTGGTCACTGTCCTGCTCATGGCCTGGACAGTGTCCTTGGAATTTCTCAAGGCTAGCACTTCGCCTCTTGTGCCACAGCACCACTTCTGGCTTTTTCTATGTATGTGGTACCAAGGAATAGAACTCAAGGCTTCATGCATGCTAGGCAAACACTCTACCATTAGACCACGCTCCTGGCCCTGGATGACTGTTACAGAAGTAAATGAATTCATGATTGGCCAACCTTGTGATGCACAAGATACCACCAAATCGTGCCCTTCAAAAATGATTATTCGGGGGCTGGGAGTTTGGCCTAGTGGTAGAGTGCTTGCCTAGCATGCATGAAGACCCGGGTTTGATTCCTCCATACCCCACATACATAGCAAAAAGCCAGAAGTGGTGCTGAGGCTCAAGTGGTAGAGTGCTAGCCTCGAGAAAGTCCAAGGACAGTGCTCAAGCCCAGGACTGGCAAAAAAAATGATTATTCGATGAAAGGGGTGATATCAACAAAACTGATTTGCTGAATATTGACTTCTTTGTACAATAACTTAGTAAAGAAAATATAATAAAAATGTCTATTTGTAGCCTATTAATTTTACATCTATAAATACACATACAGACAGACAGATATATATACATATTATTTCTGTTGATAGTGGAGCTTGAACTCTGGGCCAGGGCACTGTCCCTGAGCTCTTCAGCTCAAGGTACCACTTGAGCCACAGTGCCACTTTTGGTTTTCTGGTGGTTAATTAGAGATAAGAGTCTCATGGACCCAGGCTAGCTTTGAACTGTGATCCTCAAATCTCAGCCTCCTGCGGAGCCAGGGCTTATAGGTGTGAACTACCAGTGCCTGGCACAAAATGGTTTTTGAAACATACAGCCAAGTTAATTCAAATGTGATAAAACTCAGTGAGGCACTGGTGACTAACACCTATAATCCTAGTTATTCAGGAGGATGAGGTAAGAAGATCATGATCCCAGGACAACCAGGGCAAAAAAAGTCCACTAGAGTCCATCTTCAAAGATAACCAGCAAAAAGCCAGACTGAGACATGATTCAGGTGGAAGAATACTAGTCATGTACAACAAGCCAGAGAAAGCACAAGGCCCTGAGTTCAAGCCCATATGCCAACACGCACATGCGTGCGCACACACGCGCGCGCGCACACACACACACACACACACACACACACACACACACACACGATAGAATTCACAAGAGATCTAAGGTAGGAATTGGATGGGAATATCAAGTAATCCATTGAAACTCTTAAGTATCCTGGGGCCTTTGATGATTTCCTTAACTCAGGGAATTGGATTTGAAAGGCAGCAAAGGGACAGGAAGCAGAGCTTTGGGCCAATGTAGCATAAAATTTTTGAAGCCAAAACACTGAAAAGAATAAGTGCTTATTAGACAAAACCAGCTGTCTGAAGATAGAAACAAAGGAACAACTTTAGCCTGAGACTTGGGTTTAAAAATAAGATAAAATAGTTTCTTGTTACATCAGACTACAACAAACGATTGTAATAAAGTAACATCTAACGTCTTACACTAAAAGAGGATAAATATCAAGTTAAACAATTAAATAAAACTGAGAAAATGATAAACATGGAAGGAAATAAAATTTGTAATGGTAGTGTCTTATAAGGGAAAGAAATAAAAGAACTAGACTCCATAGTCAGGAGTTTAAAAGTTCAAGTTCATAGTAAATGTATAAATAATTAATGAGCAGGATTCTAAGAATGGAAAAGAAAATGAGAGAGGTTGGGTTAGATTAGCCCTACTATGTGGAAAACTAACCCTTCATTCCAACATGGCTTTGATAAACCTAAATATATAGTAATTTAAATAAAATCATTTAAAATTAGGGGAATACATACTAATTCATAGACAAATGGAGAAAATAGCAGCTATAATACTTTCCAAGTATTAAAGCTTAATGAAAATGAAAGTTCAAAAAATAATTTTAAACAAGTTAAACATGCTCCAATCATACAGAAGCAACACAGAAAAGCTAAGATCTAAATTTTTACATAAGTAATTTTATACCTTAACTAAGTGAGGAAAACAGCCATACAACTAGTAGTAACAAGTGAGCAAGAAATTATTCCTAATCCAAAGTGACAGATTGTATATCTACGGAGGCCTGTTTAACAAAAGTCCAAACTCCAGAGGTGAAAGCCCTACTCTCTGGCTGTTTACCAGATTACTGAAACCAAAGACATCCCCCCAGTCCAAACCACAAGGAGAGAAGTTTCTAAAATACCACACGACTGATAAATAACTAATCTCTTGCTTTACCTTTGGTCTTCTAAAGGCAAAGCCACAGATTTCTATCATGTCTTCAAAATCTCATCTCTTAGAAAACAATGAATCCATCTATTTTCCTGACCTTGGAATCTTAGAAGAAAGAAAGGGATAAGATGAATGTAAACAATTTTTGCTAGAACAGAATTGGGTGATGGTATGCAAAGAGAGGCAGAGAAGTACAAAGTTCAAAAAGTGCAACAATGTCCACTTGAGTCCCAGAGGATGAAGGCAATACTTAGGCTCTACTCAGGATTATCAATCCTTCTACAAATAGAAATACCTTGAACATAGAAGTGAAGTTTCAGAAAGCTAAGTTTAGAGATTATCCCTTGGACTGAAATTATAGCTCATGCTTTTTTGGTGTTAGGAAGGCTTTACTTTTTTTTGCCAGTCCTGGGCTTGAACTCAGGGCCTGAGCATTGTCCTTGGATTTTCTCAAGGCTAGAGCTCTTCCACTTGAGCCTTAGCACCACTTCTGGCTTTTTTTTTCTATGTATGTGGTACCGAGGAATCGAACTCGGGTCCTCGTGCATGCTAGGCAAGCACTTTAACCACTATGCCAAACTCCCGGCCCCAGGAAGACTTTACTTTTATTTGTTCAAAAAATGATGGGAAAAACAGCTATCCTCAGAAATCTCTTTATTTGGGAAAAATAAAATTGAACAACCTTAAATCCAACAATTGTTTAGGTAAAAAGTGTTGAAAGGGTTGACATTGATTAACACGCATTCTATTCTGCTGTGTTGAATAGCAACTCCTTTGTACAGCTACTTAATGAAAATAAACACATTTTAAGAACAACCTTAAGTCAATCAACTGATTATTATTACAATATTTAAGGAAATCATATCAGTCTATGGAATGAACATCTAAACAGTCTGTAAGCCTTAAGAAAACAGGGCCAGCATGCCAGGCGTGGTGGCTCACTTCTGTAATCATAGCTACTCAGGATGCTGAGATCTGAGGATCACCGGTTCAAAGCCAGCCTTGGCACTAAAGACTCAGGGCTCTTATCTCCAGTTCACCACTAGAAAAATGGAAGTGGTGCTGTGGTTCAAGAGGTAGGGCGGTAGTCTTGAACTGAATAGCTGTGGAACAGCTCCCAGGCCTAGAGTTCAAGCACCACGACTGACCAAAAAAAAAAAAAAAAAAGAAGAAGAAAGAAACGATGGCTCATATCTGTAAACCTAGCTATTCAGGAAGCTGGTATTGGGGGGATCGCAGTTCAAGGCCAGCCTGGGAGCAGTGTGTGTGCCTGTCATCCTAAACTACATGGGGGCTGACATCAGCAGTTGTTGTCCTAGGCTAGCCTGAGTTGAAAAGTCCAGTGGCACGTATCTTATCCTGGCAATGATAAGAAGCCTAAAAATTGGTAGATCAAAGTTCAGGCATGCACCAGAGCAGGAAATGACACCTCTAAGAGGAAACAGAAAAACATCAAGAAGCAGGGCTAGAAGTATTGCTCAGTGTTGGAATGATTGCTTAGTAGGTGTGAAGTCCTGAATTCAAACACCAGCACTGCAAAAAAATGGAAAACAGGAAAGGTTATTGTGAAATATAATAGTTTTACAGAGGCATTCTGGGAACAAGGAGGGATGGAGATGGGTAGATGGGGAAACCCTGAGGTCTTATCTTGGCTCTTATCTTTGGGTAAGAAAGCCAGAAACAAGAGTGTTCATTCAGATAGTTTATTTTGAGAAGTGATTTCAAAGAACAGTAGTAGAGACTGGGAAGGGGGGAAATAAAGAAAGGGGAGCATAATATGAGCACCTGACTACCTTCTGATTAGTGGGAGTAGAGGTAATTCACAAGTCTTCCAATGGTACAGAAGAATCATCCAATGATTCATACTCGCCACTGGTCAATGGCTGAGGCATACAATGAGCCAGAATGATGAAAAGCAATATGCCTGAAGTGTCTGCTACAATGCTTTTGTCCGGTGGAAAGGTCTAGAACTGTCTCCTAGAAATCCAAGCTCTCAGGAGTGAACTGGATGTGCTGGTCTTTCCAGGAGCCTCCTGCCAATGACAGCTTGGATAGAGGTGAGTGAGCCTCTACAATTCCACATACCTAGGCAGCTAAAATCTCAGTTTCTTACTTCCCAAGGTCCCTCATGTCCTCGCAAATTTATATAGTGGCTTCAAGAGACACATGTTCTCTACACACTTACTTAATAGTTTGGTCTCATGTGTTACTGTAATGGGAGTCCATTGTTTCTCCATGACCCAGAGTGATTCATCTCCAGGCAGGGATGAGTTTGAAAAGCCATATTTGTACAGCACTCAAGTTTCAGAACATTCCACATGACATTTCTCATTTGACTTTCACATCAACTATGACATAGATTCCAATTCCAGAGGTAATTTAGTGAGCCAACAGTTAAGAGTGCTGGTGTTTCTGTGAACATTAGCCTTGAGCAAAAAGAAGCTTAGAGACAGTGACCAGGCTGTAAGTTCAAGTCTAGGATCGGCACAACAAATGTGAACATAGTACTGAGGTCAAAATGAGGGTTTTCCTAAAAATGAAAGCTTAACCAAATTCTGTCACGGGTATACCTACGCCCTCAGTGGGGCATTTTAACACATAGTATGAAGGATTAAAGTTAATTCTGCCTGTCCTGAGGAAGAAGATAGGGATTGCTTCACAGCAACAAGAGTAAGCTAAAGAGCTAGGCTAATGACCAAACAAAAATCAACACCACAGGATTGACTAGGTTATCTTTCAGCAGCTTAAATCAATAATGGCTTATTTCTTGCTCAAGCCACATATTGAGGCGACAGAGGACTCTGCTCCATGGACTCAAGCAGTGCTCTGGGCTAATAAGCAACCACTGCCTCAAACATTGTCAGTGGACATGCCAAAGGGAAAAAAAAGAACTCTCGAAGGTTCTTGTCATCCATCACTCACACTCCTAATTGCTCTTAATGTTCCTCATAAACATATGTAGAGAGGAAGTGAAAATTTCCCTTGTACCCGGATGAAAGAAAAATTAGAAAGAGTTCAAGAAAGTACTCAAGACTACTATATTCTTGCAAAATGCAAGTTTTTAGTATCATTATGGGGTACTATCAGTCACCACCAACATTGTCAAAACAAAACTACCCTCATCAATCATACTGGAATCAAAGTCTGAAATTCATTGTTCATTTCAAAGTCCATATTAATTGACTGAGCTTGGATCACATGATCCTCCAACCATGTCATTGTGTGAATTACACAGCACATTCCCTCACTCTAAGAAGAAACAACATGTTGGCTAACCCAAAGTGGGGAGGGAGGTTCAATAGGTGATAAATATCTAATATATTTAACTTGAAAATGAAAAACAGAGGTATATAGAAATGATCCTGCTCCAAGTGTCATTTTTCTCTGTCCTCTGTTTTTGTATGGAAATGAATGCTACAGGTGTTATTTAGTTACCTTTTTCTGTCCACAAACAAAGCTGTAGCCAGAGAGCTCTAGCTCTCTGACTTAAGATCCTCTCATCAGATTCAATCTGCTAGTAGTAGTTTGAAGATCCTGGGATGTAGAAGACATGGTCTTTGTATGGTAGTAGAGGAGGTAGACATTGAAAGCCAATGCAACACTTCTGTATGGTGTTTGATGCCAAGGGGTGGTTACATTGCTAAAAAGAGAGCAGTTACCTTGGATAGGATAGGATATGTGATTCAGAGACAGAAAAGATACTATGATGGTGTGGACTTCACTGTATCTGTCCTGGACAGAGCTAAGTCGTAGAAGATATCTGAGCTATGGGGAAGCTGACAAAGCTGAGGTTGTAGAGGGAGGCAGACAAAAATCAGAGAAGGCATTCCTGGCCATACTGGGAATGACCTTTGTACTGCAGACAATAGGAGAACTGATACTGGAAGTGGGTCTAGACCAGGGAAGAGGTGGTCTGACACCTGGAGATCTGTATGTATCCTTGAAAAGAACAAGGATCTCCAAAAAGACAACCAGATAAGAGGAGCAGAGAACCAAGATGGCAAATCCAGGGCCACTGAAGCCTAGCAAGGTGAGAGAAGGTCAACCCAGGCAGAGTAGAAGTCCAACTTATGTGTCAGTTCCTGGGAGGGAGTCAGCCATGGGGCGCATGGAGAGGCAGAGCAATGCCCATGGCTGGGGGATATGAAATTAGTGAGTTCTACGGGTTGGTAGAAATTCAAGGAAAGCCCAGTGCTGAAGCCTGGAACTAATAACTTGGGCCCTAATTGTGGCGCTGGAACAAGGAATTCTTTAACACCTGGAAGCTCAATTTAGGAGACCCAAAAGAGAGTTACAATAGCAGTGTAGGAAGTAAGGGAAGCAATCCCATCAGTCTAAATGATTTACCAGACTTTCTAAATAGCTCTAGAATTTTCTTGTCTTTTTTAAAAATCATGCTAGGGTTAGAACCCAAGCCTGGTGCGTGCTATGCAAGGGCTCTACACAGAGCTATATGCCCATCCCAGAATTTATTTATTTTTGCCAGCCCTGCAGTCTGAACTCTGGGCTGGGGTGCTATCCCTGAGCTCCTTTTCTTCAAGGCTAGTACTCTACCATTTGAGCCGTAGCACCACTTCCAGCTTTTTCTTTCATTAACTGGGGTGAGAGTTTCATGGACTTTTCTGCCCAGGATGGCTTTGAACCTCGATCCTCTGATCTCAGCCTCCTAAGTAGCAAGGCATGAGCCACCATCCCCTGGCTATTTTTTAAAACACACTAAGTGTGCTAGGTGCTGGCTGCCTCATGCCTATAACCTAGCTACTCAGGAGGCTGAGATCTGAGGGTCGTGATCTGAAGCCAGCCCAGGCAAGAAAGTCTGTGGGAATCTTCTCCAATTAACCAACAGAAAACCAGAAGTGGAGCTGTGGTTCAGTGGTAGAGTTCTAGGCTTGAGCCAAAACTTCAATGACAGCACTCAAATCCTGAATTCAAACCCCAGGACAGGCACAAAAATATGCTAGTTACAACAGAGTTTCTAAGACAAGGATAAATGAACTATGTGACAAGGACCCAACATTGGAGGAGAGGTAAAGATTTGGAACATGATGTCCCAAAAGGTTGGACTTGAGCACAAAAAGATTAAAAAGAAAGCTATAGCCAGAAAGTTCTATCTTTCTGACTCAAGGTACACGTAGCAGATGGTTAAAGAAGTTCTCAGCCACTAAAATACGGCTCCTTAAAGACAGAATTATGGCTTTGCTGCAGGAAAATGGAAGCAATTCATGTGTAGAGACCTAGACATGATTTTGAAAATGGAAGTTTAGAAAATATAGGTCCTTGTTGCAAACATCCATGCATTTCGGTTTGCTGACTAAATCATTTTTCTAGGTTTACTGTAAAGAAAAATTAAATATTTGCTACCTAGTGTGTGGTACATGCATTCCTAGCTCTGGTCCCTACCCACCTGTAGTCAATTCTGGACATTTCTGCTTCCTATTTGCCACTCGTGTAATGCTACATGCCTGATTTTCTTGCCTCTTACCTTCATTAATGCTATCCCTTGATCTAGAATTTGTATTGTCAGATTTTGTAAATAAAAACTCAGATGTCCAATTAAGTTTAAATTGCACAAAAACCATCTTCTTTTTCTCTTGGTTTTGGTGCCAGTTCTGGGACTTGATTCCAGGACCTGGGCTCTCTCCTTGAGCTGTCTCAATGCTAGCACTCTACCACTTGAGCCATAGCACCCCTTCCAGATTTTTCTGTATATATGGTACCAAGGAATCAAACCCAGGGCTTTGAGCATGCTAGGCAAGTATTTTACCAGTAGGCTACACTCCTGGATTTGCTCTGGTTATTTTCAAAATAAGATCTCGTTTTTTTTTATCCTGATAGTGTAGGTTGTGATTCTTTCTACCTCCTGCATACCTGTGTAGTTGAGATGACAGGTGCATGCCATTATGCCCAGTCATTAGTCAACAAAGAGTATCAAGAAAGTCTTTTGGCCTGGAGTTTGGCCTAGTGGTTAAAGTGCTTGCCTAGTATGCACGAAGACCGGGTTCGATTCCACGGTACCACATACATAGAAAAAAGCCGGAAGTGGTGCTGAGGCTCAAGTGGTAGAGCTCTAGCCTTGAGAAAGTCCAAGGACAGTGCTCAGGCCCTGAGCTGAAGCCCAGGACTGGCAAAAAAAAAGAAAAAGTCCAGGCATAAAACCACACACCTATAACCACCTAATTTTCCACAAAGGAGCCAAAAACATACACTGGTGAAAAGACAGCCTCTTCAACAAATAGTGCTAGGAAAACTGGTTTATCCACATGCAGGAAATTGAAATTTGAATCCTATATTTCCCAAATCGATACAAAAGTCAACTCCAAAAATATCAAAGAACTCAAAATATGACCTGAAAATTTAAATCTAATACAGACAAAACATAGGGTAGAACTCTGGAAGTTATAAGCATAGGTAATTAAATTATTTTCTGAATAGTCCAAGGACAGTGCTCAGGCCCTGAGCTCAAGCCCAGGACTGGCAAAAAAAAACAAACAAACAATCAAGAAAGTCTTTTTTGCCCTGGCTGAACTTGATCCTCCATGATCCCTTGATCTCCACCTCCCAAGAATTACATGCTTGAGTCAACACCCTGGCCAAACACCCTAGCCAAACACACCTGCTCTTCCACAATTTTTTGTGCCAATCCTGGGGCTTGAACTCAATCTGTGCTTTGTCCCTGAGCTTTTTCATTCAAGATTAGTTCTCCACCAAATGAGCCATAATTTTACTTCTGACTTTTTGGTGGTTAACTGGAGATGAGTCACATTTCCAATGCCTTCTAAGATGCCTTCCTAGAACTCCTGAGTCAGCCTTGCACTTGGCACATTACCATTTCTAGAGGTTGTGTTGACCTCCAATAATCACTAACTTTCTCTGTGCATGATGAAGCACAAATTTTGTATGCTCAACAAAAATGCTGCTCGATAAATGTTCATTGACCTAAATTCATAGTTATATGCAATAAACAATCATCCCCTATCTATGCATATGTTCTACATCTTTAGAGTCAACAAACTCAGGGAAAAAACTATTCAAGAAAAAAACTGTAGCGCAAAACCTAGATCTATAAGGCCATATAGGATGGGGTTAAATGAAAGGCCCTCCAGGATATGGAAACTAGAGCTTTATAATGTGTTATTGCTGTTCTTAATGTACTAGGTTGCTTCTCATCTCTTTTATTGCCCCTTGGTTAATCTCATATTGTTATATTATATAACCTTGTTATCTGGTATATTGTATGTACATTTATTTGTTTATTTGAAATAGGAAAGGGAAGAGGGGAAAACAAGATGAGGGGAGGGGTGGGGGGAGGAAAATGGGGACAAAAACATGAGAAGGGATATCAATGTGTGAGAAGTAATACACCTTGTATCTGGGGAATACAACTGTAACCCCTCTATTAATTATAATGAAAATGCATTTTGAAAAAAATAAAAAATTGTGTCTGAAATGAACATGTACAGACTTATTTCTTAACATTATTCCCTAATCAGTACAGCATAGCAGCTATTTCCAAAGCATTTTCATCCCATATGGTATTGTAAATAATCTACAGTAGACTGGGGGATTTGCAGAGATTTTATCACACTATATCATTTCATGGGAGGGTTGTGAAAATCCAGGGTTTGCTGTTCAAAGGTGATACTGGAACAAACTTTGTATGGGTATTGAGGGATGACTGGTCATATGGCCTGAGAGATAAATGCCACAACTGCCAGTCCAAAAAGGTTTAAAGTAAAAGGTCTCTCATTGTCCTCTCTGATTTCTCAACAGTGAAATAAAACAGATTTTCTACTAGCTGAGCCCACACCTTTCCCTGGTGCTGGGGAAATATACAGGGCAGTTGTAAAAAGCTTTGAGAACAGAGCACATTCTGCAGGAAGCAACAAAGACTGACCTTTGAGTATAAATATATGCTTGCCATATGACTTTAGGAGAAAACCTGTTTTGCATTATTTTAACCCAAAGGTGCTATTGAGAAAATAAGAAAATGTAGGACATTTAGTTTTTCAGAGGAAAATCATTGCAAGCTGGTAATCAGCCTAGTAAAGAAATGCGGCTGATTTCTTAATTTGAGATAGAAATCATTGTAGCAAAGATGAATCAATGCCCTCCCTTATAAGTTCAAAGCCATCACTTCAGAGAGAAGAAAATTGAGATCCAGAAAGGCTCAGTATTTTGTTCCATTGGAATTGATTAGTAACTAAAGTTTAAAAGTCTTCCAATGTCCATGCCAGAGCTCTTGCAATTACTTATAGAAATCTCTCAGAGTCCAACAACATTGAGGATTCCATTGAAGAGTTTATTAGAGGATTCATATTCATCATAAACAATCCAGAAAGAAAAAATCCTCCTTTATCCATTACTCAACCATAAAGAAACATGAAAGCATCATTTGCAGGAAAGTAGATAGAGTTGAACATTGTGTTAAGAAAGATGAGCCAAGCTCTATGAGCCAAACACTACATGTTTTCACTCACTTGCAGAATCTCGACTTAAAAAATCTTTCATGTACCTAGACAAACATGCACATAGATAAAGGCATGGAGAGAGAGAGAGAGAGAGAGAGAGAGAGAGAGAGAGAGAGAGAGAGAGAGAGAGAGGGAGGGAGGGAGGGAGGGAGGGAGGGAGGGAGAGAGAGAGAGAGAGAGAGAGAGAGAGAGAGAGAGAGAGAGAGAGAGAGAGAGAGAGAGAGAGAGTGGGAAGAAGGAAAGAAAAAAGGAAGAAAATGAGGGAGGAAAATGAGGGAAAGAGAATGTCCATGCAACTGTGAGATCGTTCAAAGGAGATGCGTGAAAAAGGGAAAAGGCAGGAAAACATGGAGACAACATTGAAATGAATTATGTCTATGAAGATGGCATAAGGAAGCTTACTGAAAGCTGTTGAACAATAAGAGGGTTAGAGAACCCAGAAAGAGAGATATTTGACTAAATTACAATATATCACTGATGAAAACACTCTGTGTAATTATAAGAAAAAAGTGAACTAGGGTCAGGAGTGTGGTATAGTGGTAGAGTGCTTGCCTAGCATGGATGATGCCCTAAGTACCACATACACAGAAAAAGCTTGAAGTGGTACTGTGGCTCAAGTAGTAGAGCTCTAGCCTTGAGAAAGCTCAAGGCTAGTTCCCAGTCCCTGAATTCAAGCCCCAGGACTGACAAAAAATTAACTATAGGAAAATATATCAGGCTATGTTGAGCAGTGGGGAGGAGAGGAGGCCAAAGAGAAGGTGAATGAAGATGAATATGGCCAAAGTACTTTATATATATATATATATATATATATATATATGTAGGCAAATAGAACAAAGAAATGGTTCAAACTGTTCTAAGGAGAGAGAATGAAGGAGTGAGAAGGAAGGGGGGTGAATTTGATTAGGATTTATTGCATGCACTTATGGAAATATTACAGGGAAATCTTTTATAATTAATATATGTTAATGTAGTACTTTCTTAAATCCTCCTTTTCTTTCAGCATATCTAAGTTCATCATTCTGTTAAAGTCTTCTTTCAACATATTCATTGATCTGTGTCTTGTATATTTAAAGACTACCATTAAGTACACCTTTGACCTAATTTTTCTAACAAGAATAAAAATATTTTGTGGGGGTTTGGTCTCCTGGTTAAGTGACTCTTCTTTGGGCTATTCCCTTGTTCTTGAGCTCCTTTCCATATTAGCAAGAATAAAAGAAATACAAGTTTATTTTTGGCCTTACTTTTATTTTTTGCTGTAGTTTGAACTAAGGAGCATGCACTTGCTAGGCGGGTACTCAAGCACTTGAGCCATATCCCCAGCCCTTTCTGTTTTATTTTTTAGGTAAAATCTCATACTTCTGCTCAGGACTGCCCTTATTTTGCAATTATGTTACCTATTAGTCTCTTGTAGCTGAAATTACAGGTACATGCCACCACACCTGGCTTATTGATTGAGATGTTGTCTCAATAGGAAAGGCTCAGTGAGATCTTAAAACCTCTGGCATATATGTGGGCCTTGACAACTAAGAAGGGAAGGCCTTAATCAAAGATTAAGCCTGCACATACACTCTTTGCTATCCTGGGACTGTGTTCTGGGTGTTTTACTAAGATCTCAAAACCAAAGCATACAGGCCATAAAACCTATCTAAGGAAAAGTATCAAATATCAAGAAATGTAAGCCTAGAGTTATTTTTCAATTTTTTTGCCAGACCTGAGTCTTTGAACCAGTGTCTGAGGGGCTTTCTGAAGGCTAGAGCTATACCACTTGAGCCACAGCACCACTTCCAGCTTTTTACTATGTATGTCATACCAAGGAACCGAACCCAGGTTTTAATGCATGCTAGGCAAGTACTCTACCAGTAGGCCAAACTCCCGACCCTAAGCCTACAGTTATTTTTTTGGCCAATTCTCACTCAGTGTCCAATAACTATTATATTTAATCTCCTTATTTAACTGTTTATTATCCTATAATGTCTCTAGTTGCCTCTAAAAGCACAAGCTTATCTTCTTAGAGGTATGTCCTTATACACTTACTTCATATTCTTTTAAGGTATATAATGCCTATATTTTACCTTCAAGGGGTAAGAAAAATATTGCAATATTACTTATCAGCTGTAAATGTGATAGAATCGAATAAATATTAAAATTATTTAGTTGATAATCAAGAGCCTTCTCTATTCATTCACCAGTTTTGTTCATAAAGATGTAATGAGTGACTTTGTCTAATACCTTGTTGAATGTGAAATTAACTAGGCCTAGGAATCCCTTACAGAGTTTCATTACAGCTGTCAGCAAAGAAAACACAGCATAGTTTGTTCCGTAACTTAGTGACTAAGACTTCCTTCTATCTGTTTGAGACAGTTGTTGAGTGATCTCATCTAGCACTTTATTTCCTGGCTTCCAGAAACCATCTTGCTTCCCTTTTCAGAAAGTGAGAACAATTTTCCAACTCCAACCTGCAATTCATTTTGTGTTACATTTTGTGTTCTCAGTATCTGGTATGATACATTGCTCAACTGACTTATGAGAACTGTTTATTCAGTGTATTATTTGTACAGTGTCATTGAACTTGAATTTTAGTATTCAAATGATCCATTTGCCTACAAATGTTATTAATAATTACTGTGTGCCAAGGAATGTACCAGGCCCTTTACAAATCTCACTATTTTTAGCTTTTATACTATTCTTTGAATTACATTTATTTTCGCTTCTTTATTTACTGCTGAAAAATAGGGAGTTAGAGATGCATATATTTTGTGCTCAAAGACTGCGCGCACACACACACACACACACACACACACACACACAACATGACACAAATAGCAAAAGTAATTGGATCAGAGGAAGTAGGGCAGAAACACAATGGAAAGTGGGCAGTTACCTAGACTCCAAGAGGTTTTAGCAACTGCTAAGTTCCTATGTCCTGTCCTTTTCTCCCACCTCCTCCCCCCAGATCCCTTTTTCAAGAATTAAAAAAAAAAAAAAACAAAAAGAAAAACAATTCTTTCTTCCCTTAACCTAGCTCCAGCTCCAAACGTTAAACATTAAGTCCTAGTGGCAAAACACAGTTGCATACACTTCCTAGCTACTAAGGAGGCTAAATTCTGGAGGATCAAAGTCCAAAACCAGCCTGGACATAAAAGTCTGTGAGATTCCATCTCTAATTGACCAACAAAAGGCTGAGCTGGAGGCATGGATCAAGCGATAGAGTATCAGCCATGAGCAAAGAAGTTGAGAGATAGCACACACACACACACACACACACACACACACACACACACACACACACACACAGAGTAAGAGATTTCTAGGGTTGATTTTTGTAAAATTATGCCTGAAATACTTTTGTATCTATCTTGGCCACATTTTCCTTTCCTTTCCGCATAAAAATAATGGCAAATCATCCCACTGTCTTTAATCACCATAGAGAATGGTGATTCCCCTGAAGAAATTAGGTTTGGTTGTCTTTAGTATTAAGGAGTTTGGCAGTAAGGAGCCACAACTACCTATATCCTATGCCCGTGAGCTTCAAGTGTAAGTATCCTGTGTATTTTTCCTCTGCTATTTTCTTACTCTGTTGATACCTTTCTTTCAGTTGGCAAGGGCTATGCCTTTAAGTCATTCTCAGTGACGTCAGCATCCAAGGCACTGAAGTCTAGGACTTCTTTATAGTAAATAGCATGACAGAGATTGATAAAACTGTCCTGAGAAAAAGCAGGTGTTACTTTAATTCTAGATGGAAAACTGAGTTTGTTTACCGGAGATTTCAAGGTAATTGCTCAGATTCCAACCATCCACAGCAATGAAAAATGTTATCTAAGACAAATTTCATTATATTATCTCCCAGTTGCTTCAGTCAGTAATGACTACAGGCTATGTAATTCTGATCATAAGAACAATTTTTTAAGTTAGCCAGACATCTATACCCAATGCAAAGTAATAGAGATAGTATATGTGCGTGCGTGCGTGCGTGTGTGTGCGTGTGTGTGTGTGTGTGTGTGTGTGTGAACTGAAAACAAAGGATGGATTTTGGTTTTGGTTTTGTTTTTTGTAGGTCATGGGGCTTGAACTCAGAGCCTGGGTGCTGTCCCTGAGCTCTTTTGCTCAAGGCTAGCAGTTTATCACTTTGAGCCAGTTCCAGAGGATGGAGTTTATAGATGAGGCTTCTGATGTTTTTTTGGCAGTAAGATTAGAAGTTATAAACCACATGATCCTGAAATCCTTCCTAGAGAAAAACAATATTTTTTAAAATTTAGTAAGGCTCTCAAAACAAAAGACAGTTGTAAGCATAAATTTCATAGGTGCTTTAAGTATGGCTACAGAATAAGTGAAATTTTATTCATAAAGCAATTTTGAAATATACATTTAAGTTTCAGGTAAATTCATATATAGCTTCATATACTTTTATTTTTAGTAATGTAAATTTTGTTCTGGTTTGCATTTTAGCTTGGCTTTTTCATTCACCTCTCTCTCTCTCTCTCTCTCTCTCTCTCTCTCTCTCTCTCTCTCTCTCTTTCTCTCTCTCTCTTCCTTCTCTTTCTCTCTTCCTTCTTTTTCTTTGCCAGTACTGGGACTTGGACAAAAGGACTCATGCTATCACTTAGCTTTTCTGTTCAAGGCTGGCACTATACCATTTGTGTCACAGGGCTACTGTCAGGTTTTTGCTACATAATTGGAGATAAGAGTCTATACAGGCTGGCTTCAAACTGTGATTCTCAGCTTTTAATCTGCCCAGTAGTTATAAGTGCGAGCCACTGGTACTCAGCTTCCCATCATCTTTCTGTTCTTGCCCAAAAATCATTCTTCTTATTCTTCCAGTGTATGCACTCTCCTTTTCTCTCTGTGTCTGTCTTTCTGTCTCTCTCTTTTTCTCTCATTTGTTACCGTATTGACTACCTAATATGTGTCCTTCCATATTTCTTTTTCCTGAGGTTTAATTTCTTTTTTTATTATTTTTAAGTAGTTGTATAAAGAAGTTGCCGTTTAACAAAGCAGTTTATAATGCACATTGCTTTATGTCACCCCTTGCAACATTCACCCTCATCCTTCCCATCACCCTCTCTATTACTTTTCCGGATTTTCTAGTAAAAACATTGAATTCTTTTTTTTTCTTTTACTCATCCTGGGGCTTGAACTCAGGGCCTGGGCACTGTCCTTGAGCTTTCTCAAGGCTAGCACCCTACCATTTGAGCCACAGTACCAGTTCCAGCTTTTTCTGTGTATGTGACACTGTAGAATAGAACCGAGGGCTTCATACATGCTAGGCTAGCACTCGACCACTAGGCCACACTCCAGGCCCTACATTGAATTCTTGACTGCATTCTTCCTCCTTTCTCCTCTTCATTCATCTATGCCTCTCCCCTTAGCCCCATCCCACCTCTTACAAGTTCCCATTTCTGCTGCTTATTTTGATGGGCTTTGACTTTGCCTTTCTAAGGAGTTAACTGAGTACTTCTTTGAATCTACAGTATTTCAGTTAATACATTTGTAACCACTTGCATACCATCCAATCTGTTTCCGTTATAGGCTTATAGTCTAATTCTAGCTTGAACATTTGAGGAGTAACATGCAATCTTTGACTCTCTGGGCCCGACTTACTTCACTATACATAATTTTTCCAAGCCTTTCCATTTCTTTAAAAATGGAAAAAACAGTCCATTCTGTTGCATATGTACACCACATTTTCTTAATACCATTCATATATTGAGGTGCATATGAACTGATTCCATACACTGTAATCAAATGAGATTTATCCCAAGTATGTAAATCTGGTTTAATATGTGTAAATAGATAAATGTAACACAATACAGCAACAGAAGTAACAATAGTAATCACATGGTCATCGCAAAAGATGCAGGAAAATCTTTTCATGAGATCCAACAACCCTTTCTGGTGAAAGCTCTGCAGAAGCTAGGAATACATAAAACATTCTCAGTATAATACTATTTCTGACAAAACTATAGCCATCATATATGTAATGACAAAAACTAAATTCTTCCATACTTGTTGCCAATTTTATGTAACCATATATATATATAGACATATAGTGTATGTCATGAAAGTACAGTATATTGTACAGTTACTTTCACATATTCTTTTCGCTTAGTGTTCTTATAAAAGACTCTCCAAGTCAAGTAGTGCTTTCTTTTATTTACTTCTTCTTTTTTTCCATACTGAGGATTAGACTCTTGCCTTGTGTATGCTAAACAGGCACTCTACCACTGAGCTATAGCTCCAGCTCAATGCCTTCTTTTTAGTAGCTTGATGAAAATCCATAGCTCAAAAACATCTTCTGTATTCAAACATCCTCTGTCTCATTACATTTGTTCCAATGTTTTACTTCTATGAACCACACAGCAATAGATGTTCCTCTTCATATACTATTAAACACTGGGAATTTGTTTTATAAGGAAGAGATTGCTAAGACCAGAGCATCCGGTCAAATATATCCTCAGTTATTTATTTATTTATTTATTTATTTATTTATTTATTTATTTATTTATTTATTTTCTTACTTATTTTTACAGGACCTGGGGCTTGAACCAGGGCACTGCCCCTGAAGCCCTTGTGCTTAAGGCTAGCAAACTGCCTCTTGAGCCACAGTTTCACTTCTGGCTTTTTCTGTGATTCTGAGCCATATTCACATTCCTGTTACTATCAGCACAGCTGATATATGAATCAGTTCTGTTAGCACAAAGTTCTTCAGGATGTCTCTTTGTAACCATACTAATCGCTTTACCCTAACACTAAACTCTCACAAACATAAACTTCTCCTTAACACTCTAATTCCATTATTTTAGCTGTATTAAATCCCTAACTACTTGGGATGGTAATTGCATGTTCAGTTGTTCAAGAACCTGTCTGTAAGATTATTCTCCACAGTAACTGTGTCATTTTGCATTTCCAGCAGCAGTGTGAAATAGAACCAACTTTCCACACCACTATTTCTTAATTTAGCCATAAGGTATCAATACAGGGCTATCTCATGGTATTTATTCTTTCCTGGAGTTTAATAACACTGAGAAATTTTCCATGTGCTAATTTGTCATTTATGTATCATCTTCAATGCAAAATGTTTGTGACTTTTGCTCATTTTCTCATCCAATTGTTTCTTATCTCCATGTTCTTCTAATAATGAACCTGTTGTTTTAATCCATTTATTGTTCTAAAAGTATACACTTTAGAATATATTAGTCTAAGTGTAAAGTGTAGAAGGTATAATCTGCTTTTTGTTTTTTCTCTTTTTTTGGCATTTAGACTAAAAACTGAAAGAAAAGATTGAAATATGAGCTGCTAAGCCAACAGGAACCAATACTTGATAGTTCAGAAGATTCTCAACCTATGTAAGTAGCGTACTCTGCACACCAACTGAAGGATGAGGACATCTGTTTAGTAAGGAGATTATATATATATATATATATATATATATATATATATATGACTCGTGGATCTTCCTGAGTATCTCAGCAAGTGTCAGGAATAGTATATATGTTTATTTGTTTATTTGAAATAGGAAAGGGAAGGGGGAAAACAATATGATTGGGAGGGGGTGGGGGAGGGAAATAGGGACAAATACATAAGAAGTGTTATCAGTGTGTGAGAAGTAATGCACCTACTTATCTAGTGAATGTAACTGTAACCTCCATATACTTTATCTTTATAATAAAAAATAAAATGAAAAAAAGGAATAGACACAATTATTTAGTAAAGTTCTACAGAAGATATTCTTACTCAAGGTCTCCTGTTTGTTAGGCTAGTGCCATAGCAGTAAACCATGCCTCCAGCCCTACTTTCCACTGGTTGCTTTTAGAGTAACTTCTTACTTCCCACATAGCACAAGCCTGAGCTGTGACCTGCCTACTTTTAGGCTTTCCATCATCTCCACAATCACATTATGATATCGTCAGTATATTTTTTATTTTTATTTTCAAGGTAATGTATAGAGGGGTTACAGTTACATTTGCCAGATTGTAGGTGCATTACTTCTCACACATTGATAATTCTCATGTTTTTGTCCCCATTTCCCTCCCTCACCCCCCAGTCATCTTGTTTTCCCCCTTCCCTTTCCTATTTCAAATAAACAAATAAAGTTATGTACAATATACCAGGTAACAAAGTCAGATGCAGTAACAATATGAGACAAGGACAGGAATCACATGATTGTCTCAATAGATGCAGAAAAGGAATTTGACAAGATCCAACATCTCTTTATGCTAAAAGCTCTGGAGAAACTAGGAATCCATGGAACATTCCTCAGTTTAATAAAGGCTGTGTATGACAAAACCACAGCTAGCATTATACTTAATGGCGACAAGCTAAAGCCATTTCCTCTAAAATCAGGAACAAGACAAGGATGCCCACTCTCTTCACTCCTCTTTAACATAGTATTAGAATTTCTAGCCAGTGCAATAAGGCAAGAAGCAAGCATAAAGGGGATCCAAATAGGGAAAGAAGAATTGAACTTTCCCTCATTGCAGATGACATGATTCTGTATTTAAAGAACCCTATAGACTCCACCTCCAAGTTGCTTGAGCTGGTTCAAAACTTTGGCAAAGTAGCAGGGTATAAAATTAACCCTCAAAAATCAACTGCTTTCCTCTATGCTAACAATGAGAGGAGCGAGTACATTTTTCCTGGGCTGATCTGGCATAAAGATCCTCCCAATCTCAGCTGCTTGCTGGCTTGTGATGAAAGGTACACAACTCCATCCAGCAAAGGAGTGAGAAGGGTTTCTGAAAATTTTCTGGAACTGGCTAGTCTTAAACCATAATTCTCACTAACTGAGCCTTTTAAGTAACTTGGATTGTTAAGTAGGCGCCACTAGTATTCAGATCTTTTATTCATCGTTCTTGACATGTATTTTTATTTCTTTAAGATTTGTCTATTTTCTGTTTTCTAATACAGATTTTAATTTGAATTTAGGAACTGTGAGAGGAGAGATTAAATAAATATTCATATACAATGTTGCATTTGTTCCCTTTTGATTTATAGTTAATTCTTTTTAAGCTGAAATTTCTTTTAGGTGTGATGTCTGGTGGATATAGAGATCAATTTTGTTCCCAAATAGTTAACAAATTTTCCATTTCATTTTACCGATTAATTTCTTCTTTGGGCCACTGATTTATAGTGCCACCTTTATGATACATTATATGATCAGCTTTCAGTGAGATATAGCTTTATTGACCTATCAAGGAATTTATTACATCCCCTTCAAAGACTTTTAATTATTCAATCTTTATGAATATTAAAAATACATTTATTTTGACTGCCATTCAAAATGGGAAAGCAAAAATGTGAAAAAATTTTAATGGAAAAATGCATAAAATTATAGCTTATCAACACTAGACAATAGACTATGCAGAAGAGTAATATGTAATATTTGAGAGAAGGTAAACAAAGGAGTCAAGCTCTGGGACTATTCCATCTTGCTGTGCAGACAGAATATCTTGGCAGCAGTGCAGAGAGGGGAAACCCAGATGAAGTATGTTCTTTTCCTTGGGTTCAGGTTGCAGGACCAAGGAAGAAAATGTTCAAAAAGGCTTTTCCAAAGTGCCTCCTTGACTCTTCAGCTGAGAGCAGATCTGCTATTTTTCGTAAGGGAACTACTAAAGATTGTGTAAAACAATAACTCAAAAAGTCACCATAGGAAAAAGTATAAGAAGATCAATGAGAGTTTGTGCTCTTTTTAGTCAGACAACAAAACTTCCTGATTCATAGAACACTGAATAGTCTCACGGTATTGGCTGAATCATATATCAAAAGCAGAGTTACCCAAACGGCTGTTCAGACCTTATCTTTACAAAAAAAAAAGCTTAAAACAAAGCCTTAGAATAAATGATTTTCAAGTAACTTAACTAAATCCTAGAGCAAAGCCTGCATATTCTCTTTAGAAACACAAAATCAGCCTGGTGTCAGTGGAATAGATCCTACCTGTAATCCTAGCAACTCAAGAGGCTAAAATCTTATTATTGCAATTCAAAGGCAGCCCGCACAGGAAAGTCTGAGAATCTTGTCTACAATTACGTACCAGCAAACCAGAAGTAGAGATATGGAGTGGTAGAGTGTTAGCTTTGACCAGAAAACTAAAGGGATAGCACTTAGGCCCTGAGTTCAAGCCCCAGGAACAACACACACACACACACACACACACACACACACACACACACACACACACACACACACACAGGCTGGGATGGGGCCGCAAAACCATAAAATCAGCCACAAAGTAAATTTCACAATGGTAAGCAGCCAATCAAACATTATCAAACCTGAAAAAGGATATTGTGACACAAAATGAGAAAAAGCAACATAGCAGAACATAGCCACAAATGAGAGAAAAGATAGAATAATATACATACACATGAAAGCAATTATGGGCAAACTTCATGTATTGGAGAAGTTACATACATAAATAGATATATGGAAGAAATAGAAAAGACTCAATCGCAAAATAGGATAATTTTAATAACACATTGGACTTTGCAGAAGTAAAAATTGATAGACTTGAAGACATAACTTCAGTAGCTATTCTAAATTAAATAGAGTAAAAAAAGTAAATTGTTACATTAGTGAGACTGTGAGGAAATTTCAAGTATTATAATGTATGTATAATTGTACAAGAGAACAAAGTAAAAGAGAACAGGGACAGGAAAATTTTTCAGAATAAATAGATCACAAAAGTTTCCTCAGTTAAATAATGAGCTGTGACTGAACCTTAGGTACTTGGGAGACAGATATTAGAGTATCACAAACCAAGGTTAGCCTAGGAGAAAAGTTCATGACACCTCATCTCAACCAAGGAAAAACGCTGGGCACCATGTCAGGCACCTGTCACCCCACTGTGCAGGAAGTGTGAATAAATGGATCACAGTCCAGGCCAGCACCCTATCTTGAAAATAACAAGAGCAGTAAAAAGGCTTAAATGGTAGAACACCTAGCTAGCAAGCCCAAGACCCAAAGTTCAATCTCTACTACAGTAACAAAAGCACTGGTATCTCACATCTGTAATCTTAGTTACTCAGGAGGCTGAGATCTGAGGATAGTGGTTCAAAGCCAGCCCACTCATGAAAGTCCATGAGACTCTTATTCCAATAAATCACCAGAAAACCAGAAGTGGCGCTGTGCTTCAAGTGGTAGAGTGATAGTCTTGAACTGAAGAGCTCAGGGACAGTGCCCAGGCCCAGAGTTCAAGCCCCACGACTGACAAAAAGATCATGCAGTCTTTTAAAGAAGTATGTAATTATGGTGAAAACTACAGACTCATGATACAAAGAACTTATTAAACTTTAAACATGAGAAGCATATTTGAAACCTGTGGCTTTTCCTTATTATCAACTATCATATTTTATTACTCAAATATAAATAGTAATTATGTAAAATGCCAAAACAAAGCAATTTTCAATTTTCACAAGTTATGACATGTACATAAAGAAGATGGTGTGTTGAGCCTCTGCAATAAGTTTATTCACTAATTATAAGAATTTCCAGAGATTTCCTTGAAAATTTTTTGTAAAATATTTATTATGTAGTCTCCAAATAATGTCAATTTTTTACTTGATCACTAAGGTACTGTTTACTTATTTGTGGTTCCTGGATTTGAACCAGGGCCGTGCACTTGATAGATTAGCATGCTCTTCCTGAGCCACACATGTAGCTCCTCCTTGCACTGGATATTTTTAATGTAGGGCCTTGCTTCTTATCTAGGCATGTATCTGACACATGATCCTTCTGTTTTAGGCTTTGCACAATTTCTGATATAGCAAATGTGTTTCAACATGCCCAGCTTCTTCTGGGGAGAAGTCTTTGAGCTTCTCCTGCCAACGCTGATCTTACACTATAATACTTCCTACATTAGCTTCCTGTGTAGCTAGATTGACAAGTGTTTGCTAAGGGACATTACTCAAGCCAAACCAACACACCCCCCCCACACACACACACAGATGGAGATAGAACCCAGGCAATGCATGAGTATTGTGAGTAAACATTTTCTTATACTCAAAGAAAGTTCCTTTTGTACTCAAGATTTCCATGCTTATCTAAATATGTTTGCCCTCCTAAGCTTTCTTATCACCTCCATTTTCTCAATCATTGTATCTAATTACTCAGTGGCAACATATTTTTCTGCTGCTTTTAAGTGGAAAGAAAGGGTCACTATGATTCAATGAACATGGAGTTACTCAAAATCCTCACCCAAGTTTTTACATAATAAATCATAGCATTGAAATATAGAAAGGAATTCTTTTAAACTATAGTGACATGTCATATATACAACAAAGACACTTGTGTCATCTTCGCACACACAAACAGCTTTTACTCTATAACTGAAGGTGTGCCATTGTAAAGTCAGACCATCATCTGACTTTCACCTCTAGCCATCTTCCATCTATTGTCTGTCTGCTTATTTACCTCAAGGAGGAGATTAATGTGTCAGAATTAAATCAAGATACACTTGTTTTTAAGACATTGATGGGCAGATTAACTTACTTCTGGCATTACTGTTTATTTTTTCACAAAGATAATGAGCAACTGAGAAAGAAAGGATAAACAGCCATGTATTCAAATACATGCTTATTTTGGCTTCATTTAAAATAACATGCATCCAAGTATATGCAAGGCTCTGAAAAATTGGCTATCCAACAACTATTGTAGAAAGAAATGTTAGTAACAAGCAGAAGCACAGTGAATTGATAGACTGTTCTAGACAATTTACTTAAATTAGAAGTCCTACTTTAATAACAAGTAATTTCTTCCTGACTTAGGCACAACAGATATCACATGATAATTTCTCATTTATTAGTTATATAATCCCTAGAGGCAAATTTATAATTGTGAAGGCACTTCTTTTCCTTTTCACATAGGAAAAAGGTTTCTGGAGTAAGTCATTTAAGTCTAAAATACAAGATTTCTGACATTTTAATTAGAGATCATTTAAGTTAAAATTGAAGCTGGAAAATATCAGTCTGAGTTCATTAGAACAGCAAAACACTTGCTGATAATTTGACAGAAACTGAAAAGTATGGTACCTCATTCAGACAAAGAAAAGTGAATTGAATCTGCACTTTAATGAAGGAGCAAAAAGTTGTAACGATCATAGAGGTCATATATATTTTCATGGGAAAAGAGTCTCTAGAAATTCAGGGTATAATGATTGCCAATAGTACATTATTTTTATACTATTATTATTTTTATTATTATTAAATATATTTTTATTGTAATTAATAGAAGAGTTACATTATATTCACCAGATAGAAGGTGCATTACTTCACATACAATGATACCCTTTCTCATGTCTTGGTTCCCATTTCCCTCCCCCTACGTCCACCCCTCATCTTGTTTTCCCCCCTTCCCTATCTAATTTCAAATAACCAAATAAGCATATATCCAATATATCAGATAACAAGGTAAAATATTGTAACAATATGAGATAACCAAGGGACAGCAAAAGAGATGAGAGATAACATAGTACATTAAGGACAACAATCACTTATTTATATGGCTTTTGTTTCTATATCCTGGAGGTCCTTTCATTTAGCGTCATTCTATATGGCCTTATGTATTTGGGTTTTACCCTATTGTAAAACTCTGCTTAGGAGAGTCCAAGGTTTATACTAATTATGACAAATGAGGGAAATCATGGAGCCTATGTTCCTTTCAGTCTGGATTACTTCACTTCATATGATTTTTTTCTAAGTCTTTCCATTTCCTTACAAATGGGGCGATGTCTTTCTATCTGACAGCAGCATAGAATTCCATTGTGTATAAATACCACATCTTGTTGATCCAATCATGACAGAACAGTTATGCAATTTAAATTTTTTGAATTTTTATGACAGGAAGAATGTCTTTTTCTGGAAATTCTGTGAACCAAATTAGATCTAATAGAAATCCAAGGGATAGGTTGTGTTGGGTTACTCTTTTGTTATTTTTAAGATGATGTCAAAGCTGTTACTGTTTCATAAATCAGGTAATGAGAACATTTCTTTTTTGGCAGTGTCACCCCTTCCTTTGCTCTCACCACTTTCCTCCTCCAGTTCCCAATCATCAGTTGTTTAGTTCATTTTCAACATAGTGTCTAGCGAATACTACTGCTGTGTTTGTCCAACCTTTGCCTCTCCATTTTTGTGCCTTCCTTTGGCCCCCCAAAAGACATATAAATGAACAAACAAGACAGAATACAACAAAATATAACAACAAAACCCCTAAAGGAAAAACAATGCAATTACTAGCAGAGACCTTAACTATTGCCTTTAATTTCATCACACAGTAGAGGTAATCACAAGCTGGGTGTGGTGACACATGTCTATCATGCCAGCTATTGCAGAGGCAATTGAGAAGGATGTGGGCAAAGTTAGTGAGTTTCTATCTAAAAAATGAAATACAAACAAAAGGGCTTGGTTCAATTAGTCAAATGAGCATGAGGCCCTTCCAAAAATAAATGATTCCATGAACAATTTTTCAGACAGAGTGATTGCAAATATGCAGCTTGTATGCAAACATGACAAAGTAAGTTTTTGTCCAAAAATTAAAGTTAAAGTGAATTCTAATTTCCAGAGATTGGAAGCCTAGAATTAGGAGTAGAAAAGGGATGGCTTTAATTTGCTAAAAGAGAAATAATATTGTTTGGAGGTTAAAGAAAAAAATCTTTTTTCCCACAATATAGAGAATAATTTCTCCACAGATTGAAAAAGAAAACACTGAGTAGCCTTTATTTAATTACAGTCTGAATACATTCTGATGGGAGAATGAGACAACTTAATGACACTGTCAATATTAGGTATCAAGAAAAGTAGAGTTTTACTGATGTGAACTGAAGTTTTGTCACAATTTAATATCCAGGTGTCTTTATTTGCAAATTGTCTGCTATCTTTTATGGATGTGCCCTACAGTTATTTAATATATCTACAATCTCTACTAACACAGGAGCTAGATTTGTATTCACAGATACTAATAGGTGATAGCTGTGCAGTTGACTCTGTGACAAATTGCTCTTTATTCATCTCATAAATGTGTATAGAATTATTATGAAAAGAAATCAATTTATTCTTTTTGAAATATTCTTGCACTGCCTGCTTTCTGACCAACTGGATGCTTTCCCATGGGGCATTGCATGCTGTGTATGACTCTAATCTTGGGTATCTATGAATAAAATGTATTCTTTCCAGTGAGTCATTTCCCAAGTCTGTGTGTCTTAACATACCAGATTTAAGTAAATCACAGATGTATTTGAATCCTCGGGGCTCATGGACTTTCTTGCCAGATTTTCCCAGTTTAGAGTTTTGATGTAGAAGCTTCAGCTTAATTAAGATGGTAATTTTCTTGCTTAACTAGGTAACATTAGAAAGGAATGAAAAACAAGAATACTTTGGTTACACTATGTTTAGACAAGTGTACTGATGAGGGTTGAAGTGTTGTGTTGCTCCAAATAAATCTCTCTTCTTAAGCATTTTTGAAATGCTTAAGAGCCCTTAATCTACTAAATTTATTAGAGGGCTGGGAATATAATTCAGTAGTAAAAATTTGCCTGGCATGTACAAAACCTGGATTCTATCCTCAGTATTACAAAAAGAACATTTGTAAAAAAAAAAAACAGAAAAAACAGTAAGGAAGGTTTTCTTGTTAGATGTGTGAATCTGTCTCTGTAAAATGTGACAATCAATTTTCTAAGTGTAGTTTCAAAAACGCCAGGGTAATTTGGCTAACTAAAAGTAGAACTGGTGTTAAATATTTAGTAAAATTTGATCTGCCAAATTTATGAATTAGATGATCATCAATCTGCTAAACAAGTAAAGCCATCCATTTCTATCATACAAAAGCATTGTGTATAACCCGTAAGATAAGCTTCAATGCTTAAGACATTTTTATAGTTCTTACTTTATAAATGAAACGGCAAAAGCCAACCTATGCAATTGCAGAAAATATTTGTAAGTCGTGTAATAAGCATTTAATATCTAAAGTATATGAGGGAATCACACTGAGAACAAAAAAATGGGTTTGGCTGTCCAGTCAGAGCAAAACTTCCCTGTCATAGGAGATTTCTCACCATGGCCTTGCTGAGTCCTGTACACAGGCCCCCAGACATCACATCACATGACCTTGATCCATTGTGCATGCGTCCCTCTAGGCATCATGTTACAGCCCATTGCCCCTGGAAGATTTACACATGAACAATGGGCTGAATGGACTCCATAGGTGTGTGCTGGAATGGACAACCATTTATTGTGGCTAAACAAGGACCCATGGAGAACGATACAGGCTGCACTGAGCTTCTGATTGGCTCTGGGAAATGATAGGGCAACAGGCTGTCCAATGATCTTGAGAGTCGTGTAGCTGTCTCCTAGAGACACCTTATTAAGCCCTGAAAATGCACCTCAGGCATTGCCCTCCTTTGGGACCCCTCCTGCCCAGTGGGAGCTCTACTTCTCATTTTCTTTCTTTTTTAATTGTTGGGATAATGTATAGAGGGGTTACAGTTACCTTTGTCAAGTAGTAGATGCATTACTTCTCACACATTGATATCCCCTCTCATGGTTTTGTCTCCATTTTCCTCTCCTTATCATTTTCTTTAATAAATCTTTGCCATTGTATTTCTCCTTCTGTGTTCATACACTCATTTTTTGAGATAATAGAGACAAAGGATCTGATACAAGTATTATAATATGTCAGTATCAATACAACATAATAACAATGAATATACATATAAATAAATAAATAAATAAATAAATAAATAAATAAATGGTTGAAAATAGACTTTTTGCCAGTCCTAGGCTTGAGCTCAGGGCCTCAGCACTGTCCTTGGACTTTCTCAAGTTTAGATCTTTACCATTTGAGACTCAGCACCACTTCTGCCTTTTTTTCTATGTATTTGGTACCAATGAATCCAACCTGGGTCTTTGTTCATGCTAGGCAAGCACTCTACCTCTAGGCCAAGCTCCCAGCCAGAAAATAGACATTTTCTCAAAGAAGGCAAACACATAGAAAGAGTGTCACATCGTTAATCATCAGAGAAATGAAAATGAAAATCATATCCCTTTCTACTTGTTATGATGTCTATTACCAGAAAAGCACATGAATTCTGGTGCTGATGTAGAGAAAGAAACCATGTGCACTGTCAGCCGAAAGTAGAGCTGTAGCTCAAGCGGCGGTGCACTAACCACAAGGACAAAAGCCAAGTGAGACCATGAGGCCCTGAGTTCCAGTCCAAGTACTTGGCACATATTAAAAAAACAGTTGTTGATAGAGCTCCAGCTGACAAGCATAAATAAGCATCAGGTATGGAGTATGAGTCCCCATCTTGGATGGAGTGGGGGAGGGATGGAGAGAGGGAGAGAGAGGAGAAAAAGCTAAACACAAAAATTTAAACAAGTATCGAAACTGAATAGTATGGTAGCTACTTGTACAGTTTTTGTGCTTTTCTTGAGACACTTCTGTAAGTTAGAAATTACTTACAAATTTTATTAAAACTGTAAATGGGTTGAAATGGAGTCAAAAGCTATTTCTTTAGGATTCCTATCTCTTTGGGTCTAATCCTGCCTCTGACATGATCTTTCTTTCTGGATAATTTTTTTTTGGTAAAAGAGAAGACATTAGAAGAATAGTAGTATGATTTCCTCAGCCTTTTTGTCCCTAGATGATCTGGATGAGAATTGGCCTGACATTTGACCCCTTTCAGCTCCTAATTCCTAATCTTATAATGGTGACAGACACACACACACACACACACACACACACACACACACACCACCACCACCACCACCACCACCACCACCACCACCTCCACAATTGTTTTAAGTACAACATGGGGTTTGGGGGACCTATGTCAGTTTCCATATATGTGTAGAGCCACCCATGGGAATAGACAAGGCATTGTTTTACTTCCTGTATAGACAATCCCAATAATATCTAGGGCATTTTGATGCCACTGTGACATAACCTGTCACTTACTGGGTAACAAAGCATTGTTTGTTGGGCCTGGACTAGGAGAGAATGATAGAGCCTCGGGAGGTCATATTGTATGAAAAAATGACCCATAAAAGCCTGCTATAGAAAGGTTGCTATGGTATAATGTGTTCTTATTTCCTCCTCTTTTTCAGATACAGAAAACAAATGAAGGTTTCTCCAGTTCTTTTTTTGTTTGGGGGTAGGTCTTGGGGCTTGAACTCAGGACCTGGGTGCTTCCTCTGTGCTTTTGTGCTGAAGGTTAATGCTCTCCCACTCAACCAAGCTCCACTTCTGGCTTTTTGGTGGTTAATTGGAGATAAGAGTCTCATGGAATTTCTTGCCCAGGCTGGCTTCAAACTGCAATCCTTAAAATCTTAGCCTGCTAAGCAGCGAAGATTATAGATGTCAGCCACCAGTTCCTGGCTCCCAGGTCTTTCTTAAGTGAATAAATAAGGTTTTCCTGGAGAAAATGCTATCACAGCATGAATGATTCCTTCACATGATCTGGAGACAAATTGGACATTATAAACCAAGATATTTAGAAGCTCTAAATATACAAAAATGTAACATAAATCAGAATGCTGAGGATGTATATATGTGTTAAAAGCATTAACTTTTGCCATGGATTGCATTAGATCTGCCTCAAATAAACTAGGACAGTGAGCATTACTAGAAAACCTTGCTATGACACCCAAAGCCCCTGACATTTCTTTGAACTAAGATTCTTCCAGACTGATGGTAGATGTATACCCTGTCCCTGGGCCATGAGATGAGAATACAGCGAGCCTCTGGAGGTCTCACCCGTTTCCTTAATTTTGAGCACAAAACACTTGCTGTCTGCAATAGTAGACCATTAGCACCATCTAAAGGTTACAAACCAAATATCTTGCCAGTGTGCACACTGCATAAAATGATTTTTCTTCTGACAATGGAATTCTTTTAGGGACCAACACTCTAAAAACAATTGCCTCTCCAAAGGAAACAGCCAGTTTGGCATGCTTTGGATCGTGATGGCTCTATTTCTGGGGAGGTGCATGCATGTATAGTTTATAAACTATATACCTGTTTCAAAGATGTCAAAGAGTAGGCTATGCCCATCAGAAGCTGTGTTGGTCTAATTTCTTGGACAGTTTCCCTGTTGTTTTTCAGCTTAGGAAATTCACTCTGCCAGTGGGCCTATTTTGAACTTGGCCATGAGTGCTGGGGTTGAGGGATGATGGTGGAAAGGGTGGGGCATCTATTTAACAGCCATTATTACGGGGCTGAGTGTGACAAAATTGGGGCTCCGATACTGCTTTACTCTGCTAGATTTGTGACTTTCACCATTCTGCACCTCTCATTCATAACACGAGGGACCCCTCTTGATTGGACGGGAAAATGATAGTGATGATCTGGTTTATTGCCTCTATTTTACATCACTGCAGGGGAATTAAAATACACTTTGCCAAGCAGATTTCTATTGTAGAGAGCTTGTGACTGGCCACTTTTACTGAATACTTTGGTTTCAAGACAAAGAAAGTCTGGCTGAAAATTTCTTTTAGAACAGTTAGAGGGGCCCTAGTAATTAGCAGGAGTCACTGGAGTGCCTAGAAAGTGGGCTTTGCCACAATCATCTTTTAGGTCACTAAGGTGGGGATGGATCTTGATTTTCACAAGCCCTCAGATACAGTCATCCAGTCAGAAAGCGCCCAGTGTCAAATCTAGGTAGCTTCAGAAAGAGGAGGTATAGGAAGTGACAAGGAAAAAAGAATCTCAAGCAAATCACGCCACCTTTCTAAGCTTCATTTTCCAGGTCTGTCAGTTGTGGTTAATGGTGGGGTAGTTGAGAGGATGCAGTTTGACATTGAATATACCATGTGCAATTTCATACTGGATGCAGGGGATGATGATGTGAGCCATGTCACTGGCTTCTCCTCTTATATCCATTTTCCTATTTGAAGCCACACAGAACACAAAGCAAGGCTAAAAGCCCTTGCTTGTGAGCACAGGCCCAGGAGATAGATTCCAAGTCACAGACACAACAAAGCGACTTGCCAGCTTCCTGTCACACAGAGCCCATGGGCTGGCCTTTGTCTTTTCAAATGTTCTCTCTTCCTGCTGCTTCCTTTCCCCTGCAGGGTGCTGCTTCTGTTTTAACACCAGTGACTTTTGCTAACAGGGCATTTGGAATTTTCCTTTGATGACTTGAAACTAAGCAACTTAATTATGGATGAGCACTCTGCCTAAAAGCATGCATCTCTCTATATTTTTTCTTTAGAAACCTCTGGCACTTTGCCAGGGCCCCAGTACACAAAGACAAATGGATGGCTGACCCACCCATCAGCAAGCCAACCCCCAGCCTTTTGCTATCCATCTGCTGCCTCAGGCCTGTTTCAAAGGAAAGAAAAGCCTGGTGGTACATGCCTATAATCCCAGCACTGGGGGGAGTGAGGCAGGAGGGTTGAGACCAGTCTGTGCTGTATAAGGAGGTGTCACAAAAAGGAAAAAAAAACAGGGGGTGGTAGCAGACTGAGCTAGGAGGAAAAGAAAGAAATGTAATAAATGTTCCATAAAAATGCACTATATTTAAATGTTTAGAAAAAAATTTTTTTCAAAGGAGCCAGGTACCCTACTGCTCAGGATGCTGAGACCTGAAGGATTGTGGTTGGAAGATACCCTGGGCAGAAAAGTCCGTGAGACTCTAATTCCAATAAACCAGCAATAAGCCAGACTAGAGGCATAATTTGGGTGGTTGAGTAGAAGCTGTAAAGAATCAAAGCTGAGCACAAACAATCCACTCTGAGTCCAGCCTGAGTAGTAGCCCCTCCCCCCCGAAAAAAGAAAGAAAAAGATGTAGCTTAATAGTGCTTACCTAGCATGCAAAAGGACTTGGGTTGCTATAATATTTTTCCATTTGGGATGTACTCCTAGACTCTCTACATTCTTTTTTTTTGCCAGTCCTGGGCTTGAGCTCAGGGCCTGAGCACTGTCCTTGGACTTTCTCAAGATTAGAGCTCTACCCCTTGAGTCTCAGCACCACTTCTGGCTTTTTTCTGTGTATGTGGTACCAAGGAATCGAACCCAGGTCTTCGTGCATGCTAGGCAAGCACCTTAACCACTAGGCCAAACTCCTGGCCCCTAGACTCTCTACATTCTTAAATTTAAAATTGGGATTGGGGCCAGGAGGTGTGATTTAAGATTGGGACTGGGGATGGAGCTCATCAGTAGACCTAGCATGAGCCACACTTTCACTTTAATCCTTAGCATTACCACCCCCAGAAAAGAAATTGGCCAGAAGATTTCCTTTCATAAGGGTTTTTCATCAGATCACAACTACAGCACAATTCTAAATCTAATCACTTACACTCTTGAGAGGAATATTTCAGAAACCTGATGATGGGAAGAAATGAAATTCTTACATCTATATAAGAATGAGATAATTTCCCATGAAAAGCATTTGCATTTTCCATTGCTTTTGTTGATTCGGTCTAAGACCTTAGGCACTGTGAAGGTAAATCCTTTGCTTTGTAGGTTTATTTTTTTGTGGGGGGAAATGTCAGTCCTGGGGCTTGAATTCAGGACCAAGCTACTGTCCCTAAGTGCCTTTGCTCAAAGCTAGCACTACCATTTGAGCGACAAATCTACTTCCAGAGATGAACTCTTAAGATGGCCTCAGCCATTTCCTGTCTCTGATATGAGTGAAATTTAAAGTCAGAATATACAGCTAAAGATAAGCTACAAAAATAATATTGAGCTCCATTTTTTTCTATCAGTTTAGTGTTACAACCTTTAAAAATGATAATTTCATTATAGAGTAACATAACAAGAAATTTCAAGAATGCATAATATTTTTTCTGGAAAAAAAGAGATGGGAATGACATTCTGCTTAACCAAGGCTACATATGAGAAGTTGCAGCCTTATTAAACTTCTTTTTCCTGAGTTTCTTTTGCTTAAGGGTAGCACTCTCCGACTTGAGTCACAGCTCCACTTCCATCTTTTTCCATGTATGTGGTATTGAGGAGTCAAACTCAGGTCTTCATGCATGCTAGGAAAGCACTCTACCAATAAGCCACTTTCCCAGTCCAAGTTGCAGCCTTCTGAAACTGTGAATGTGTAAATGGGAAAAGGTGCTGTAAACATCATGTATTAATTCATATAATCCTTGAAATAGTGCCCAGAAGCCATATGCAGATTATAATCATCCCTGCCTTAAAAATGTGAAATCTGAGGCACCCAGAAACTAAATAATTTGCCTCAAGTCTCAAGGCTGAACTACAGTAAAGCAACCCTGTAAGTCAGACAGCAAGATCGCCTACAGTCTGCTCTTAATACAACCAGGAGCACTGTGAATTGACAGGTAAGAATGACAAATAGCCAGACAATTTTATAGAATGTTGGTTTCAGCATTACTGAAAAAAGAAAAAGTGAAAAAAATTCTGCAAGAAGAATTGATTACATAGCAATGCCCAACAACACAGAGGACCCAATAACTTAGCAACAGAGTTACTAAGTGGTGGCTGCTGGCTCATAGCTGTAATCCTATGGACTCAGAAGTCAGAGATCTGAGGATCAAGGTTCAAATTCCAGCCTCAGTAGGAAAGCCTGTGAGAGGGCCGGGAGTTTGGCCTAGTGATAGAGTGCTTGCCTAGCATGCACGAAGACCCGGGTTCGATTCCTCTGTACCACATGCATAGAAAAAAGCCGGAAATGGTGCTGAGGCTCAAGTGGAAGAGCTCAAGCCTTGAGAAAGCCCAAGGATAGTGCTCAGGCCCTGAGCTCAAGCCCAGGACTGGCAAAAAAAATAAATAAAAAAAACGAAAAGCCCGTGAGACATTCAACCCCCATTGACTAGCAAAAGGCAGAAACTGAAGGTGTGGCTCAATTAATCACCAACTTTGAGCAAAAAAGCTAAGACAAAAGCACAAGGCACACAATTTAAGCCTTAACACACACACACACACACACACACACACACACACACACACACACACACACACCAAACCAAGAGGGTTGAACTATATGCTTTCTGTGCTTCACTCAAACAAGAAACTCTGTATTGTGGTCTCTCATAGCTTCTTCCAACAATGGCTACCTAAAAAGCCATGGGTTACAAGCAGTAGCATGTAATAAGGGAAAGAGAAGGCAACTGTCCTAACACAGAGGAGAAAATAATTGGATATCTTAGGATTGTGGGGAAAAGCACACTGCTAGAATACACCAAAGATTGAAGAGAACATAGTGTTAAAATTTTATTTAAAACCACAAGCAGGGCCGGGAGTTTGGCCTAGTGGTAGAGTGCTTGCCTAGCATGCACAAAGACCCAGGTTCGATTCCTTGGTACCATACCACATACACAGAAAAAAGCCGGAAGTGGTGCTGAGGCTCAAGTGATAGAGCTCTAGCCTTGAGAAAGTCCAAGGACAGTGCTCAGGCCCTGAGCTCAAGCCCAGGACTGGCAAAACAAAACAAAACAAAACACAAGCAGGGTTTAGAATGTCAGCAAACATAAGAAAACGTCCTTACTAAAACTTAGTTTTGGAGCCCATGTGATTGCACAGACACATTGTGATAATGATGACAAGATTTGTTTTGGTAATTATTTAAAGAAAATGAAGATCTCTGTGATCCAAAAATAGTTAAATAAAAAAGAAGGATTAGAAGCCATAGCCATAACACTTACCAATACTATCTAGAAAGTGAGGGTGATAGGCACCTCCAAGGATAAGTTCATGAAATGAGATAAACGATGACAATGACATCTCACACAGGTCAAACTGACTCTGGGAATAGGCCTTGAACTCAGAGCCTGGACACTGTCCCTGAGTCTTTTTTACTGAAGTCTAGTGCTCTATCACTTGATATATGGTACTACTTTGACCTTTTTCTGAGTAGTTTATTGGAGATAAGAGTCTCACAGACTTCCCTTCCTGGGCTGGCTTTGGACTCTGATCCTTAGATCTCACCTTCTAGTAAATCTTAATAATTTTTTAAAGAATTTATTAACATTGATTTTTACATCATATTTCAAATGACATGTTCAAATGACATGTTTCAAATGACAAACAAGTATTCAAGAAGGTAATCTCTATATACAATCACTAGCACTTAGTTTTTAGAACATAATCAAAATTAGGGTAAGGGTTTGTATATCATAGATACATATTAAATTATATAATAAAACATTATTTTTGAGAGTCACTAAAATTTTTACATTATATATATTTTAACACTAGAACACTTTAGTTATTCAGAAGATTACAACCAAATACTATAGGGTTTTTAACTCACAAGCACAGCCTTATTTCACATACAAATTTGGAATGTGTTTATTTTCCTCAGGAATTCATGGCAGAATAGTATCTTTGATTCAGTCCTATTGGTTTAAGGCTTGTAGTGGCCCCTGTGTCAATAGAACTTATTGCTTTCTGGGATCATTGCATGCAAATAAGCACCGAATATGGTTTAGCAGGCCTGTCTTTCTGTCCACATGCTTTGGACCAAAAGAATCAAGGATGAAATCTAGGACAATGTACTCCCATTAACTGATGAATCGATTATGAAGGAAATTATGTCATTTTCAGGCAAAGAGGGGGGAAATAGAGATCACCATATTAAGTGAAATAAGCCAGACTCAGAGAGACAAGCAACAAAAGCTTTCTCTCACATATGGAATCTAGACCTAAAACAAAATTATATAATGTAAAAGAAGAGAAAATTGGTGGGAACCGGTAGAAAGGGGAAAGGTGATAAGGTCAGACACTAAAATTAAAAATTAAAGCCAGCTCCAGTGGCTGAAATTCCTGTAATTCTTGCTACTTAGGAGACTGAGATCTGAGGATCATGATTTGAAGCCAGCTCAGGCAGGAAAATCCATGAGATTCATCTCCAATGAAGCACCAGAAAAGCTAAAAATGGACCTGTGGATTGAGTTCTAGCCTTGAACCAAAAAAGGAGGGACCCAGGGACAGCATCCGTGCTCTGAATTCAAGCTACAGGACTGGCATTTGTAAAACTTTTTTTTTAACTATTTATTTTTTTTGTTTTTTCTTTCTTGGTACCGGGGATTGAACCGAGGATAGGCAAGCACTGTGCCACTGAGCTATATCCGAGTCCATTTTTTAAAGAAAAAAAGTAAGCTTAGGAGATTTAGCAAGGAAACCACAGACTTTGGGGGCAAAAGACGACCTCCAATTTCTTGTCTATAAAACTTTTATAAGACATGAGAAAGGGTATCCATGTATATGAAGTAATGCACATTCCATCTGGCGAATGTAATGTAACCCTTCTATTAATTACAATAAAAAATATATGAAAAAAGAACAACATCAAAAGAAACTTTTATAATAATTTACACTAAATGGAAATTCAGAGAACTGAATGAGGTACTATCTATGGCAATTCTGTGCAAATGTTATGTCATAGCACATCATTTCTTTATATTGAAATGGCAGTGTTAAACTGAAGCACCACAGATGACCTCTTTGGGGGTTTTCTAAATGTCAGTAGCACATGTGATTTCTACCTTCTCTCACTTGTGCACATAGGGCTCATCTTTTTCCCCAGTATTTAGAATTCTTGATGACACATGGTACATATTGGCTCATATTGTTAAACTTTGTATTTAAAGGAAACAAATTTTAATTGAACCCTTTCCATATGGGCCACCCAATGTGACTAAATAGCTTAGATCACAAAAATAATCTATTCAGAAGTGGTGCTGTGGCTCAAAGTGATAGAGGGCAAAAGAGCTCAGAAACAATGCCCAGGCCCCTAATTCAAGCCTCACAACTAAACATAAAAAGTAAAAATAATTATATTCATTCCCTTTTTTATAGGCCAAAAAGTTACTGATGCAGTTTGTAGTGCTGAGTGTTCACGAGGGATCAGCACCCACAGAAGGTCACAGAGAAAAGTAAATGTACGTACAAAGGAGAGCTCATATATAGGTTTGGATCAAGGATCTTTCATCAGAGTCATTCCACTAGGCCAAGAGATCCAGATTTTACATTCTGGCACTGCTTCCATCTGGCACTTCCTTGGTCAAGGTGACTTTCTGAAGCTGAGTCAGTTCCTGAAGAGATTGATGGGTAAGGCAGCAGACTTTTCCTTAAAGACAAACCTGCGAATGGTCTGTTTACCATGAGAGAAGTTGGTAGTAGTGTGTGAGAGCACAGAATGGCCATAGTCAAACAGTCACTTCTTTTTACTTTTAAATTTTTCTTTTGACAGTGCTGAAGTTTCAACTCAGGATTGCACATTTGCTTAGAAGATGCTCTACAACTTGAGACACGTCCCTAGCTCTTTTTTGCTTCGATTATTTTTTAGGTAAGTTCTCATACATTTTGTCTTGGCAACTATGATCCTTCTATCTATACTTCTTTATCTATACTGCTTACACGAGAATGATCAGTGTAAGTTGACTGGGCCATTTGTTGAGATGAGGATTCATTAACTTTTCCCCAGAGGTGGCTTTGAACTTGAATCCTCCCCATCTCTATATCCCAAGTAGTAAAGATTAAAGCAATATACCATCACATCTAGCACAATGAAATATTTCAAATTACATCTACTATTGACTTTTAAAAAAACGTCCATATGTTGTCATGTTATGGTAGAACAGACCAAAATATTTTATTAATGTAGTACAGAGTTAGAGGAAGCAAGAACTCTCTAATATTGATTTGTTGGCATATGACAGATAACCTTTTATCATGAGATACTGAACTCCCTCACCAAACCACTCTGGGTATTTGCTTGCTCTTGAAAATAGGCATTACTAAATAAAGCATTCTTTCTAAGGGTATAACCACACAGCCAAGGGCAAAGTTTTCTCTGTTCCAAGCTTCTCTACGGTGTACTTCATTTACTCCCAACGGTCCTCTAGTCCACATGTGCATGCAGCCTGCTCTAAGACAAAGTAATGTCCCAGCGGTTATTAGCAAAAACCAGTTGAAACAAAATTTAACTACTATCTCCTCAGGAGCTAGAAGGGTTGATTTGTCCTGCATTGTAAGCTTTGCTTTGTAAAAGGTTCAGGAGGTTATTCAAAGAATTGTTCTGAGAAGGTAGGATGTTAACAAAATCATGATTTAAAAGAAAAATCCTTTATCTTCCATTCATTATTATTCATTATTATTAAATGCTTATTCATTGAAAGATCAAGCTCAGTTGACAAGAGGCCTTTTCTCTGCCCTTATGAATTATTACATATATTTCAAAGATGTCAGCTACAAACATTATAACATTTCAATTTCCTTTTTTTTCATGTAGACTAAATGAGAAAGGCAAGGGAACATTCCTTAGGCATTCCAGGAATAGTGTTTGTAACTGTTCAATGTTTTCATTTGCTTCTTTCTCCATCCTTAGGGGTAAACACTAAAATAAGGCTAAATATGTTTAATTTTTTAAGATATAATACAAATTCCATAGTAACTTAATATCCAATAATGTCTCCATATTCTGAGTTCCCAGGGCTATTTTGGAGGTCTTTGGGGAAACAGATAATTCTTTTCCCCCTTTTCTTTTCAGCTTTGACTTCTCTCTACATACTCTTTTCCAGCTCATTCTCTCTTTTCAGCAAAATTCCCCAAAGATCTATGGCTATGGGGATCAGAAAGTTAGAAGCATATTTTCAAGTCTAAAACTAAGTGTGTGCCTTAACTAGTTTCTGAATTTCAGCAGGACTCCACACATTTATAGGAAAAGCAGATGCTGGGTGCTTTCTTTATTCTTTCTGCCAGTACTGGTGCTTGAACTCAGGGCCTGAGCACTGTCCTTGAACTTTCTCAAGGCTAGAGCTCTACCACTTGAGCCACAACACCACTTCTGGCTTTTTCTATGGATGTGGTACTGAGGAATCGAATCCAGGTCTTTGTGCATGCTAGGCAAGCACTCTACTACTAGGCCATGCTCCTGGCCACTGAATACTTTCTAATCACTTTTCCACTCCCACTGTCCTATATTCTCTAATATCCCATGCATATTCTGTTCATTTCCATGGGAGGGGAACTTTGACAAAAGACCATGTAATGGGATTTGAAGGGGACATTTTCTATGGCTTCCAGAGAATTTGGAAGTAATGAGTCATATAATTCTTTTCTAGTAACAAATTCACAGAAAGGAGAGAAATATTGGAGTTTGGGGGAATATGTTACAGATTCAAAGCAAAGTGAGATCTCAAAGCTGAGACATTCTAAGACTCCAAGTATTATTCCCATTTTTAAAATGAATAGTCATAAGTATGAAAAGCTGTTAACACTTTTGTTATCAGTTTAAATTGTAACCAATTTGTCCAACATGAGGGTTCTTACCTGTAATCCATGCATTTGGGGGTGATACTGAAATATAGCAACTTTGAGGCCAATGTGGAGTACATACTGAGACTCTCAAAACAAGAGAGTATTACCATTTAACTTTCAGTACTACTTTTGGTTCTTTATGGTAAAGTTTCCTTTCATAAAATGGTCTAAATAGCGATTTCACATTGGTTTCACAAGAAGGTGAATTTCCAGTTGAATGGACTGGCTGTTTGTGTCACCATGAAGGTTAAAATCAAGGTCAAGATTTCATTTTGTTTCAAAGCCACAAGTACAAATTTAACCCTGCTGGCTTTCTAAAACAATGTAGAAGTGGGACCAATGAATGTAGAAAACCATCCTCACTACAGGAAAAATCAATTCACAGGCGGGAGCACTGCCATCTCTGGTTATCCAGGACAGCATGGTATCAAGGTTGCCCTGGAAACTAGGTTGCTAAGTCAAGATTTGGTATGGAGATACCTATAGTGGGTATAGCAGTATGCTAGTATCAGGAATATGTTTGCAATTGGACCTAAATCACTGGACCTTTGATGACACACAAACCAATGTTTGTGATCTCTATAATGCTGGGTCTTTAGACTATGATTACTCTCTTCTGGGAAAAATTAACAAACTAAAAGAAAGGCCACTTTTCCATCTTCTAAGGAAGCCAGAGCATATTAGTCTTTACACTAAAATTGGAAATGAATAGCTACATTTCAGAGCCTCACACCAAATTAATATACTGATTTCATAAAAATGTCTCAACCATGCATTATAGAATCTTATCTATCCCTTTCATACCACAGATATCCAAGAACTAGATACATGGATATTACAGTCCATACTACATTATGATGGCGGAGGAGGGGAAAAGGGAGGAGGAAAGAGAGGAAGGGGAGGAAGGGGATGAGCTGGGAGAGGAGGAGGGAAGGGGAGACACTAACACAGCCAAAACTTTAAAGATACTCTTTTTATTTTTGAAACATGGGAATAACTCCAAATTTGAGCATCAAGGATGAAAATGTTTTGGAACCAAATGTTCAGAACATGAGTCAGGCCACCACTGTGGCAACAAACCTCACATGGATGAGTAGATATTAGAAAATGATGCCCGAGTCATGGCTAAAGCTATAGCACATCCACAAATAGACTCATACTTGGTTGTCTAATGTGCATGCATGAGTAAAGGGCATTTTTCATGGCCCTAATTATAGATGCCTTTCCAAAGTCAGTGCAGGATCCGTATCTGTGCAAGTCTTTGCAAGTCTGTTTCTTTACAAAAATTTGACTATAATTTATCGGCAACAGCAATCAGGTGAGATATTCTTTATGCCTTCTTCCTAAAGTTATTTGTGAATTAAAAATTAGAGCTGCCAAGAGTTTGAGTCCCACGAAAGAGTTCATTTGTTAGTTATTATGACACCAGTTAACTATCTATGAATAAATTTTGCTAAACATATCCATATGTTTCATGTCCAAAATTTGAAATCTAACTTTTAGCAGCAGAGGCAACTTTAGACCAAAATAACAACTTAAAGAAGGAGAGGGGGCAGAGCCCAGATGTCCCAGGAAGAGTTGGATTTTTCTGTCTTCCAAAACCAATTCTTCCCTAATATGCACCAAACAGTGTCAGCCTGAAACACTCTTGCTTCGGGCTCCACATCTTTCCCACTCATATGTGGAATTGTTGCAAAACCAAACAGCATTCATAGCCAATGAGAGGATGGGGGAATGTCTGAATCTCAAAAGAAACCAAAAGAAATTGTACTGGGCGGAAGGCGGCGGGGGGGGGGTTGGAAAAGATGGGAACTGTCCAGATGCAGTGTGCCTTACTAGAGTATGCAGTGTCCTAGGGGAATTACTATTCTCTTTGCCTTAACCCATTTCATGCCAGTCCTTCCTGGCTGGTCCAACTGTCTTCTGCTCTGTGGTACTTCCAGCCACAGCCACTAGGTGGCACGTCTCAGGAGCTGCATTCCTCACAGTGACAGGAGAGGATGTACCGGTAGGTGGCGGTAAGTCTCATGCCCCCTGAGCAGCGCAGGCGAAGAGCCTTCAGCTTGGAGGTCTGGGGACGGCAGCAATGACAAGAGGAACGGAAAGGTTGCTTGAGGACAGTACTGAAGGACACCAGGGGCTCCGATCTCGATGCCTGGCTGCAGTGCCCCTCACATCTGGCCAGGAGCACCATCTAGGGAAAAAGGAGGAAGTGATTACCCGGTGGAGATGCCAAACCCTTAGCCAAGTACCGTAGCATCCATTGAAAGGGCTTAGCGGTCCGTTGCCAATGCCTGCTGGATTCAACCTGTTGTACATTGGAGTCAACTGGGAAACTTAATATATTGGGGTTGGGGATATAAACAAGCAGACAAATGCTTGCCTAGCATAAATACGAGGCCCTACATTCGATTCCCAGCACTAACAAAAAAGAGTCAATACTAGTCCCATCTCAGATCATTTGAAGTAAAATCCTTGGCTCAGACATTCATGATTTTCAAGATCCCTTCGTTGATTATGATGTACACTAAGGGTTTAGAACACTAGACACTAGACACTCTCATGATGTGAAGATAAAACTTAAGAAGAAAAGAAGCTTCTCTTGAAGGTTAGGGATCTACTCTTGGCCCAATGAACTGCAACTCTACCACTAGCAAAATGCAGAAAGCTATTACAAATTGAAATCAAGCAGAAAACGAAATGAGTGAAGAAGTATTCTGGATGCTACAACTTGGGAGAAGAGAATGAAATAGACACAGGGAATCTATGGATTTCTGGGAAGACATTTTAAAAGAGCCAGGGATTTGTGCAGTAATGTGCAGCATCTTCAGAATTATTTATTCATGCTGGCCATCTCCATTTCTAAAGCTTTGGGCCAAAATAGCAGAGAGTATATTCCTTTCTCGTGGCTCTTAATATGACTTTAGTAAACTCTTTTTGTACTGTCTTTTAGGAATCTGATTTAAAAAATAAACACCAGGGGACAGGAGCATGACCTAGTGATAGAGTGCTTGTCTAGCATGCACAAAGCCCTGGGTTTGATTCCTTGGTACCATATACACAGAAAAAGCCAGAAGTAGTGTTATGGCTCAAGTTGTACTGCACTAGCCTTAAGAAAGCCCAACAACAGTGTCCAGGCCCTGAGTTCAAGCCCCAGAACTGGCAAAAAATAAAAACCCACCAAAGTTATCCTCAGAAAAAAAGGATAAGCACCTATTCAACATTTTGCATACAATATAAAGAGATGGATAAAAGGCTTCTATTTTTCTAGAGTGAAATAATGTTATGGCTTATACCAGGTAAGGAGGGAATAAGAATAAGAATTACTTCCAAAGCAGAACAGAGAAATTCTGAAGTTTTTGTTCCAGGAGCTTATACATATTATGAAAATGCACATTTGTGTTGGCACATTCCTGAGCATGCTCTCTTTAAGGTCACAGTTTATGAAGGAAAGATGGTGATTACATTTTGAGGGCAGGCTCAGCTCAAAGCCATGGATCACATGTTCAAAAGGTTAAAATGGTGGAAAGGAATACTTCTGAGCATGCTGTTTTTCCATAAAGCTTTGGCTGAACAAACAGGTAAGACACTTTGTGCGTTAATGTAGGAATTTTCTTCTAAAGGTCAAAAGACTTATCTTCATACCCCATTCAAAGATCTTCTGGGAGAAGTCATGAGTGGGGTGGGGTGTCTTAACTCACAGGACCATGTAACCTTATAGTGCAGGACAAGGAAGGCAGTAGGGAACCTGAGATTACTGGTCCTATATGTATGGGAGACTCTTGCTTGGTGATTCTCATATCAAGTGATAAATAAAAAGTTACCCTAGAATTCCAGAACCAACACCAAGATCATAAAAAGTAAAACAGTTCAAATGAAAAATCCAAGGATACATGTACATACATATATATATATATGCATGAAACCTTTTGACATTTACCTTACAATATTTTGGGAATTAGCAGTTAAAATGAAGGACTCACAGCTATTATTTCTGATGTCATCCTATAGGGCAGAATTAAATACCCAAGGATTAAAAGAAGGAAATGAGCAGTATATCGTTCTAAAAGGAAGGAAAAGATGAGTTTTGGTAATTATAAGTTATTAAAATCATTCTCTGAGAATATCCTGGAGCTAAATCTAATAGTCAGTTAGCAACCATTAAAAATAGGAATCACTGGAAGAAATAAATTGAAAGGCTAGGGGAAGATTAAGTTGAAGTAAATCAATTGATTTATATTCTTTGAGAGATCATAAAGGCTGAGAAAAATAACCATAAACTATTTTTATTTTATTATTTCTTTAGTGATACTGGAGTTTACATTCAGGCCTTTGTACTTTATAGGTAAGCTTTCTCTTGTTTGAACCACATCCAAGTCTTTTTTCAGATAGGGTTTTATACTTTTACCCAGGAGAACCTCAGACCATGATCTATCCTCCTGCTGTTTGATTTCTTTGTGTGTCCCTTCTAGGGCTTGAACTCAGGGCCTGGACATTGTCTCTTAGCTAGATTTCAACCGCTTGAGCCACAGCTCCACTCCTGAGTTTTGAGTTGTTAACTGGAGATAAAAATCTCAGAGACTTTCCTGTCCAGGCTGGCTTCAAATAGAAATTCTCAAATCTCAACCTCCTGAGTAGCTAGGATTATGGGTGAGCCATCTGTTTGCTTTTTATTAAAGCTTTTAATTTTATCCTACTTGCTCTCTGTTCACATTCACATTGACAGACCAACATGATCTGAAACACATTTGAGGAGATTATCACATAGACCAGTAGTACATGGGCCAGGGCCAGTCTATGTTGTCTATCCCCATTACCATCATATTCTCTCTCTCTCTCTCTCTCTCTCTCTCTCTCTCTCTCTCTCTCTCTCTCTCTCTCTCTCTCTCTCTCTCACTCTCTCTCTCTCTCTCTCTCTCTCTCTCTCTCTCTCTCTCTCTCTCTCTCTCTCTCTCTCTCTCTCTCTCTCTCACCCTCTCTCTCCCTCTCTCTGAATAATACAAGGGAAAATTATTTGACATCTCACCTTACCTTGGAGCAATGTTAAATTTGCTGGTTTCCTATCTAGATCATCTACCAGGTAGATTAAACAGTTATTCAGAGTCATTTTCTCAAATGGAGTTTGGGAAAATGAATCACAGTATATAGCAAGCCTGTGCCACCAGATGTCATTAAGAAGAGCCAAAATTGATGTGGACCATCAAAGACAAACAATGCATATGCAGATGAACTAAAAGTAACTCTGCATAAAATAATTGTTTAGCTGAACATAAAATAAATAAGTCCACATCACAGCCATTCAGAGACAAACTAATCAGACTGAGATTTCACTAAAGGATTTTAGGATGTCAAACTCCACCTACAACCCACTGTGAAGGTCACAACTCCAGCACTGAAGGAACTGAAGATACCTCCAATTCACCTAGCTGTTCTTCCTTGGGAGCTGGACTTTCTTCATAAGAACCATGCAGAAACATATCCAGAAACCCCTCCAGGGGCTGCTTTTAGCCCTCAAGCAGGAGTAAAGGCCTCCCATGACCCAGGTAGGAAGTATCTTTAGTCTTCCAGATAATCTCTCTTTTTTGAAGTCCTGGGGCTTGAAATCAGTGCCTGGGTACTGTCAACCACTTGTCCAACCACTCCGGAAAGCAGTATGGCAGTTCCTCAGAAGACTAAACATAGAGCTTCCCTATGACCCAGAAATCCCACTCCTGGGCATTTACCCAATCGTCCAGAAACAAGGGCATACTAAAGCCACTAGCACAATGAGGTTCACTGCAGCACTATTTACCATAGCAAAGATATGGAACCAAACAGATGGCCCTTAGTTGATGAGTGGATCAACAAGATGTGGTATTTATACACAATGGAATTCTATGATTCCATCAGAAAGAACGAAGTCACCCCATTTGTAAGGAAATGGAAAGACTTGGAAAAAATTATATTAAGTGAAGTAAGCCATACCCAAAGAAACATAGGCTCCATTGTTTCCCTCATTTGTAGCAATTAGTATATGTCTAGGATTCTCATAACAGAGGATCATAACAGCTCAAAATCTATAAACATATGGCCATATAGAATGAGGCTAGGCAAAATGAACCCCAGGATATGGAAACAAGAGGTTTATCTTTGTGAGTGTTGTTCTTAATGTACTATGTAAAAGTATATCTTTTCTCTTCTTTTTCCCTTATGGTTAATCTCATTTTACTGCATCTGAATGTGGTACCTGGTATAATATATATACATACATTTGTTTATTTCAAAAATGGAAGGTAAGGGAAAAACAAGATGCATGGGAGGGAGTAGGGGGAAGGAAAGTGGAAGAAAAACATGGGAAGGGCTAACGATGTTCAAGAAGTAATTTACCTACTACCTGATGAATATAACTGTTAACCCTTCTATACATCACCCCAACAATAATATATATATATATATTTATATTAAAAAAACTATAAGGGCTGCTTTTAGCCCTCAAGCAAGAGTCAAGGCTTTCCATGACCCAGGTAGGAAGTATCATCTTTAGTCTTTCAGATATTCTTTTTTTTTTGGCAAGTCCTGGGGCTTGAACACAGGGCCTGGGCACTGTCCCTGAGCTTTCTCAAGGCTAGTGCTCTGCCACTTGAGCCACAATGCCACTTCTGGCATTTTCTGTGTAGGTGGTACTGAGGAATCATATATGCTAGGCAAGCACTCTTTCACTAGTCCATACTCCTGGACATCTTCCAGATATTCTTATCATCCATTACCTGCTTTAATCAGGCTAAAATACATAGGACTCTAAGGAACTGCTACAAATGGCCTTGCTGTTGCCTTTATTTTTCTCTATCAGAATGCCCTTTGTACTTAGCTTATCCTGATGCAATTTCACCTTTCTCCCATTTCTCATCCAACTTGGACTTCACAGATCTGCTGTACCAGCTCCCTTTTCCAACATGGGTTGCTGAACTCTCTTCTCTGGCCAGAGGAACAGAACTCACCCCCTCAACTTCCTCCATCCACCTGGTGAGAAAGGTCAGCCAGCACATTTGTTCCTCTTTTCACTCTTAGCATCCCACATAATGGCTTATGACTAGCTTGCTTTATTGCCCCACCCTGTGCTCAACAGAACCACAATAAGCTTCATTTTCCAAATCCTTTAAGGCTTACATGCCAACAAGTTATTGAGTTCTCAGTAGTAACAGAAATAGAAAACTGAGTCAACACACCTGTCTACAATTTCATAATGAAAATCAGAATATATGCTGGAAACTGTACTGGTGGCATTATAAATATTATTAACAACACCTATATGTACCCACAATAAATATACCACTTCATTTTGCATAGGAAGAAAATGAGCCACCAAAGAATGATTTCACTTTCCCAAAGTCACTTATTTGGCAAGATCTGGAGCTGGGAATTGGAAGCCAATCTCTTGTCACTTCAAAGCTGGGGTTACTTACTTCAAGTCCCTTAAACAGTTCTTCAGCATCTCATTTCTACTAACTACTAATCTTTGAACTATATTGGCTCTATTGCATTTTACTCACACAAACATGGTCTCCTGGGAAGAGTGTAATCAAACCTGCAACTCTCAAGACCTTTGGGGCCCAATCCCAGAAGGAACCATAATCAAGAAAGTTATCAGATACATTTTCAATGGTGATTACACTGTCCTGCGTTTATGTCCACTCTTTCTGCTTTCCTGAATTTCTAGGGTAGGTAAAGACTGGTCAACTGCAAGTTCAGGGCTGGAGGAGATAGTTCCAAATGGAAGCTTTTGGAAAAACTTGGACTACTCTTTTTCTAGAAAAGAATGTGGGTATCAATTATTATTGCTGACATACCCAAAGTTAGACCACTGAAGAATAGCTCCTATTAGCTCCTATATTTCTCTGTGCATTCCTCCAATTTGAAGGGTCAAGCAGCCAAAGATGACCAGAGGTTGCCATTTCCAAGTATATGACATCAAGTGACCTACTTAATTCTTCTTCTAGGTTTTGAGATTCCCTACCTGTAAAATGGAAATACTAATGATTGTCATTTAGGTTTGCAGAAAATGATTAGGACATATAGTTTGAGATGCTTGACACTTATGTTTTCAAGCCAGTGCCCTCTCCACCTTAAGCCTGTGCCATGTGTTCCCTTTATCTGTTTTTACAAGGTCAGACATTGGATACAGTGAGTTTGGAAGCTTTAACAGACAAACAGCAGGTAGACGGGTAGAGAACAGTGGCCCCTATCATGATATTGAGGGGAAATGTTTGTAGAGGGTAAAAATCGACTTCAGTCTCTTCTTTCTAGACATAGGCTAAGTATTTCATCCAAGGTCCCTAAAGGCAAGTAGTTTCATTAAATGAGAGCCAGTAGAGAAAAATCAGCTTGAGTCTGTGAATATTAAGAGTTATAAAATATTTCCAAATGAAAACAGCTTTCTTCCTGGATACATAAAGAAAATGTAATCCAAAAAAGTTCTGGGTATTTGAAATTCTGCCAGGCATATTTTATGGTCAAAGAAGAAAGGTTTATAATTATGACCACCAGTAATATAAAGCTATTGCTATATTTGGGATAGTTTGGGATATTTGAAAACAGATTGTTCCCATGAAATTACAAATATTTCTTCTATGATCACAATTTGGAGCTGTTACTGTGACATTTGGGAAAAAGTAAAGGTGAACAGTAGTAGACTGAAGTCCGTTTGTAAGACTGTGAATGTACAAGTCAAAGTGCTGAGAGTTTGAACTTGACCTTCCTTGGGTGGATGTGCTAGTTACTAAGACAAGAGGTCTTCCATTATGTTGCACAAGCTTTCCAGAAACTAGGACCATGTGCATGTTAGACAAGTACTCCACCACTGAGCTATATCCTCAGCTCATTTTCAAGTTTTTGTACATGTTCCTATTTCTTTTTATTTCCTTCTCCTCATCACATTTAAAATATTTTTAATTTATTTTTTAAAGAACTGTGATTATGGAGGACAGCTCAATAAAGGGATAATCAACACTGAATATTGGTGTTGCTTGCTTCTAAAGCAGGAGGGGAGGAGAAGCTGGGAGGAAAAGTTAAGAACTGGACCTGTCAAACTTACTAGGATGTCTTTTCTTATTTTTTTCCTTTGCTGTATGGGAGACTGAACCCAGGACTTCACACATGCTAGGCAAGTGCTCTATCCCTTGGGCAACAACCCTGGCCCATAGGATCAGCAATTTCTAATCCTTGTTATGGAAATTCTTATTCTAGCCAGGTGCCAGTGGCTTGTGCCTGTAATCCTAGCGACTCAGGAGGCTGAAATCTGAAGATTGTGGTATAAAGCCATGTTGTGTAAGAAAGTCTGAGTCTTACATCTAATTAATTACAGAAAAACCTGGACGTGGCTCTGTGGCTCAAAGTGGTAGAATGCTAGCCTTGAGAAAAGGACAGTGCCGGGAACCAGAATTCAAACCCCAGGTTTGGAAAGAAAATGTTTATTCTAAGCTTGGTACTACCGGCTCATTCCTATAATCCTAGCTACTCAGGTGGCTGTTCTGAGGATTTTGATTTAAAGTCAGCCTGCACAGAAAAATCCATGAAATTATTATCTCCAATTAGCCAGCAAAAAAGATGGAAGTGGAGGTAGGGCTCAAGTAGTAGAGTGCTAGCCTTGAGCAAAAAAGCCAAGGGAGAGGGCAAAGGTCCTGAGTTCAAGACCCAGTATTGGTGTACACACACACACACACACACACACACACACACACACACACACACAATGCTTATCTTATTTTTTTCTCATTTTTGGTTTGCTTTTATGTGTGTTTTTGAAGTGGTGGGGAAAAAAGTACAGGGATTTGCACATGTCAGCCAATCTCTCTACTACTGAGCCCCTAGCTTCCTTTTCCTAATAAAGGACTCTTGCAGAATCTTAGATTGGTGTAATTACTCTTTTTTGTTTTAATTCTACAAGTACAAATAGACATTTTTCTTAAGTGGAAAATTTCTTTTTCGTTTCCCACAGTCATAGGTCTCATTAATATAATGGTTAAAGTGACAGCTCAAATTTAACTAAAACACTGGACTATACTCACAGAAGTTATGGAAAATTTAAAAGCAGACTGAAGTCATAATGTTTTTAAATGGAGGGTATGGTAGATTTGGTTGATTCCATTGTTTGGCATTACAAAAAAAGTTCTAAATTACTCTGCTGATTTTTAAAAAATGAATTACATATGAGACTGTTTACCTGGTTTTAGTCTCAGAACTAATTTGATAATCTCTTGAGGTTGAATTAAACAAATTCTTATTTATAAGTGTGGACAAATGTCACTCTTGTGACTGAGAGGTGGTGACACTCATGAGAACTCTCATTCAGAGTCCATTCCATCCTACAATGTGCCTCCCTGCAGAGGTGTGGGGGGGTACGGGGGGGTGTACGTGGCTAGCCATTCTATGTAGCTTTTTAAGCATGTTATCACCTGTCTCAACATGGAGGCATAGGCAGCCTCCAACAGGAATGAACTGGCTAGCCAAAGGTGAAAATGATGAAATTAACATGTTAAGTTTTTCACATCACTTTTTGACTATGACTCAGACCGCACAACTAGTTTCTGAAGACTTCACCAGGAAATTCTCAGTCTTTGTTTCTTGCCTTCTCTTTTTCTCTACTGCAAAAGGAGTAATCAATTGTAGATTCTATATTTCTTTCTTCATAAAAAGGACATGACAGCACATGATTTTTACAACCAGGGACAGAAGACATCCATCTAAGGGGACTGAGTAAGCACATGTTTCATTACACTGCCATAAGTACAAAGCATGGTGGAAAACTATAGAAGGAAGCTCCAGTTTGTGCTTTGGACACAGTTCTCCATCCCAAATAAATATGGTTTCTCCTCTGTTCTGGTGGGTGGGTGTGCACTATCCTCACCAAGACCTTGGTCTTACCTTTGAGCTACACTTGTACAGTGGGTGACTGATAGAATCCACATAATGGTGCCTCATGCAGCGTCGAGGGTCAGAGTCCATCATGAATGAGCTGTCCGTTTTGCTGTCTGTATCTCCCATTATTGCCAGTAGGGAGAGCATAGAAAAGGATGCAGCTAGTACATGATTTCTCATTGTTGTGAAGAACAACTTCTCCAGGAAAACAGCAGAGGGAGACCGAGGACAAAAAATTGGAAATGCCTTCACCTCTTAGGATCCAGTTCCTTTCAAGGCAATGGCAGCAGGATCTGGCTGAAGCTTTCTGGCTGTCATTGTCCTTTGTATAGCTGAGTTTTGTCTTACTCTTGGCACTGGTGATCCATCATCACAGTATCTGGTGCACAGCTGGAATGAAAACAGAAATGATTTTCCCCAGAAATATTTATCCAGAGACACTAATAGAACCCAGGAGGTAATGAAGTCAAAATTTTCCATGTCATTTTGAGTGAATATTGGATTCTAGAGTGTCATTAGTATATGCTGTCCTCTATTCCATCTCCCTTCCCCCAGTGCTTATGCTATAGATTTGTAACCATTTGGAGGTAGACATAGTGGCTTCATGGAGGGAAATATTGACTTTAATTGCTGGAGTCTATGTTCCTAGGGACAAGAGTAGTTTGGTCCCACTGTTAAAATTAAGCATGTGGTTCTGGTCACAGCATAACTAAATTGAGTCCTCTCATCTTAATCCTTGGTGGGAGAAAAAGGGTCTGTGCAGGTTCTCAAGAAACTTTGGTATCAACATCAGCTTATAGAGAGGCAGTCAGCTCTAATGAACACAGACCTTGTCTTTCAGGAATTTATTTTCTATTTTCAAGTCTATACCCACCCACCCATCTAATGTCCCATTTCTTGCTCTGGGCTCATCCTGTTTTTGTTTAAGCTCCATGCCACCCAGTATCAATGACAAACGGCATCTGAAATACACATTATGTTCACTGCCTCCAGCATGGTAGCACATGTATTTTTCCCAACAGAATTAAACATTTCTTGAGAGTCATTGTAGTCAGAACCCATGGTATAATTTGCAAATGAAAGTGATCATTGGAGCAGAGACTTGACCATAAAAGTAGGACCATGCTATACTGATTTTGTTGAAATTTACTTTGTTCTTTTAACCATACCTTTTGGTCAAAGGAATGGAATCCAGAGATCTCACAAATCACCTTACATCCCCTCAGGCATGGCCCATATGGATGCTTTTTATTATGCCAGAATACAGAGTATCAAAGATATTTTCAAACATTTAGGAAAATTAGAGGGGATTTGACATAATCACAGTGAACAGAATGGGATAATTAAAGATATTTCAAAGTCTGATTGTTTTGTTTCTAGTACAAATCTTTCTTCCCTCTCCTTCCTACTCATGAACAGTCTAAACAAACAGAACAAAGTGTTGATAGGATCTAGATTAGAAGTTCAAATTAGTAAAAGCTAATTTGTTTCGCCTTCATGGAGTGGCCTTATACCTACCTAACTGCTCTTGGCTGCCTTCCACAAATGGGCATGGGATCCTGAGTGGAAAAAGGTATGTGAGACAGAGCTGTTTGAGAGCATAGCTTCCCTGGCTATGGTAGAGTTTATGTGGCTCTGTTTCAGGAAAGTCATAGAAATTCTAATAATGAGGGAACCCATTTGGGTTGTCATGACGTGGTCATTAATCAGCTAGGGCACCTTGCTCAGGTCACTTAAATTCTTCCAGACCATTTCCTCACCTGTAGAGTGGGGGAAATGACAGAGATGACATCTGCTAATCTCTTTTGCTCTAAAATAACACCCTTAATATCTATGGATTCAGGTATCACATTTCCTTATGCAGAAGGTAATTCTGAAGTTGAATAGACCCTATTTTTATACACTCTGGCATAATGGTCCTTTATGTGCATCCTAATGACAACATCTCATTAAAGTCAATCAAGCCTGTGCCTAAACTTCCAAATCAGCAAAAGATGCCGAATACTTTTGAAGGTGATTGGATTTGGATAGTATACTGTATAGAAAATTAGGTGAATCCCTTCTCATATACAATTAATACTTATGAATAAAAATGTTTTAAACACAGGTATATTTGGTTTTCTTAATGACTACATAGTCTTGGTTTTTCTATACAGATAACTATGAAATTCACAAAAATTTCAGCTCAAAGAGCCAGAACTATCTTGGGGTCCATGGTAAGAAGATGCAATATTACTAACCATTTCCTGAGTTTCAATATGACTCAATTATCCCAAGTGGTTATCTGTCTCTTTGAAGCTTTAATTAGTCTCAAAAAGAGAATTGATTTGACTTCTCCTTTCATCACTCCAGTCTGCAGATATTTCCCCCAGGAGTCAATGGCAGAAGGATGAAGGAAAAAGCAGACATTGCAATTCTGGTGCTTCTTCCCTCTGCCAGCAACTTTTCTCCAGAGCCAGGACCAGGAGGTGCAGTTAAGATACATAAAGCAAATTTTTAGAAATATGTATGGTATGATGGCAAAACCAAGCAACAGCATCAATGACAAATCTCTATAGATGCACATATACAGTTCATTTGCCAACATTTGTATGTTCTCCACAGTAAATGACTCCTCAAAGTAGAAGACAGGGACTGTCACTCTTTTAAGAGAAATGAACATTAAGTACTTGGAGACACTTTATTCAACCCTGATCACGTGCCTTGTTGACAAGGCTTTGAGATAATGAGCCCATATTGGAGACAGATAGTATAATATAAATTGGTAAGAAGCTTTCTAGAGGAAAATCTTTTAGAAATGCAAACATTTAGACTTAAGAGTTGCATTTCTGTAAACTATAACTACACATGAAACCAGACAAGCATATGGTGTAAAGCTGGAAACAGCACAAAATTAATATTCATTAATAGGGAACTAATTATGTTATACAACACATATAATGGAATACCAGACAACTATATAAAGAAGAATGCAGAAATTCTGACTGATGTTGAAATGGAGTAATATAAAAATATTTGTTATTAAAAATTTGTGGAAAGAATTTCTAGAACCTTTTTAAGGAAATCCCTGCTTTTTTGAGAGGGTATTAGGTGATACTTAAGTTCAAATGTGAGGTCTCGCGTTAGCTCAGCTTGCTTGCTGGGCTGGTGCTCTACCACTTGAACCACATGTCCAGTCTTGCTTTTTCACTGGTTTGGATATGAGATATAACGATCTATTCTGTCTTGGTTTGTGTCAAACCAAGATCCCCCATGTTTTAACTTCCTGAATAGCAAAATATACAGTTATAAGCCAATGGTGCCCAGTTCGTATTTTGTAAATTAACAGATTAGTTACCTGTGGGGGTTGGGGAACAAGCTTAAAGGAAGCACTTTTCACTTACTTTTAGATTTTAACTTTACTGATCAAAAGTTTCACTGAAAAAAAAATAATGCTTTCCCTTACAAAAGCTCAGCTGACAATTGGTTACACAGTTGATGGATGTCCAATGTATGTAGTTTAATATTGTATTTCTTAGAAATTTAGAAAGACAAGATATTCTTTTTCTTAGTCAAATAGTCTTCCAGGTGGATTTTTTTTTATCTCTTGCAGTACTGGAGATTGAACTCAGGGCCTCAGGGCAGGTGCTCTACTACCTGAGCTACCCCCCAGCCCCTTTGCGTGTTATTTTTAAAGTAGGGTCTTGATTTATGCCTTGTCAGGCCTCGGCTGTGGTCCGCCTACTTGTGTTTTCCTGTGTCACTGGGGATAACTGGCACATACTACTGTGCCCAACCATTATGCTTCCCCCCATATCTGCAATCACAGATAAAAATTTACTCCTGATGAGTGACTAAAAACACTTTTGAAAGTATTATGAACTTTGTGCTGGTAACTAATATCACAATGAAGCTCTATTGAATCATTTTTACCTTCACAGATAGCTGAACCTGGAAATCATAATGAAGAGTAAAATAGGCTGGATATGGTAGCTCACCACTCTAATTCCAGGTACTCAGGAAACAGATTCTAAGACAATTGCAGTTGAAAGACAGCACCTCCACCAATAAGTTGAGCATAGTGATGCAGGCCTGCCACCCTAGCTACATGATAGGTATAAGTTGGAGGGTTTTAGACTGAGGCCCACCCCAAGTGAAAATATGAGACCCTATCTAAAAAACAACTAGAGAAAAAAGCTGAGGACATCCGTCAAATGGCAGAGTGCCTGCCTAGCAAGTATGAAATCCTGAGGTCAAGCCCTAGTAAATTATGCCAGAGGAAATTCTTCTTCACCTGTTAAAAATGGCTCAGCATGTTAGAGTGTCACATAGGAATAAGGAACTCAGCAAGGCAAAGTTTACTCCTGCAGAGATCCAGGCAAGCAAGCACAAAGAGCAAGGGGGAGGGAGGGCCCTTTCCATTTTATCCCTAAAGCAGCAGGTCCTTCCTCTCTGTTAGAATTGGTCAAGTGCAGGTTCACAATCTGCTCACGGATTGGCTAGTTTGAAAACTGCCTTAGAATGCCTTCATTACTCACACTCTGCTACTTTCTTGAACAAGCTGCAGTGTGTCTTAATTACTCCCACCCTCTGCTACTTTATTTGTGCATATTCTCTTACCAGAATAGTCAACAAAAGCCAAGCCACCAGGCTAAAGTAAGAATTTTTAAGCAACCAACTTTGATAGAAAAGATGGCTTTCTCACAACCCCTGGTTCTGAGATTATTTTTGATTCCTATACACTCCTGATGCATCATACAGTTTTTGTTCAGTTTATATATTAAATACTTCAGAGTATATGCCATAGTTTGAGTGCTAATGGCTCACACCTGTAAACCTAGCTATTCAGGAGGCTAAGATCTGAGGCTCAAAGACAGGATAGTCCATCAGACTCTTATCTCCAGATAACCCGCAGAAAGCTGGAAGTGGAGATATGGCTCAAGTGATAGAGTGCTATCCTTGAGGGGAAAAAGCTAAGGGACAACATCCAGACCCTGAGTTCAAGACCTAGTACCAACACACACACACACACACACACACACACACACACACACACACACACACACACACTAATACAGGCAATGGGAAGGAGGGAGGGAGGGAGGGAGGGAGGGAGGGAGGGAGAGGGAGACAGAGAGAGACAGAGAGAGAGGGAGGGAGTGCGGAGGGAGGGAGAGGGAGGGAGGGAGGGAGAGAGAGAGAGAGAGAGAGAGAGAGAGAGAGAGAGAGAGAGAGAGAGAGAGAGAGAGAGAGAGAGAGAGAGAGAGAGTGTGTGCAGTAGATCGGTGGCTGCTCTGTGCTCAGAGTACAGAGTTTGCAATGTGAATTTGGCCACTGTACAGAGCCCACATTCTCCTATCTCCATTTTAGAGTCTCTGCCGGCAGGAGAGGCACGTAGGCTGGCATGTCCAACTTTGGAGCTGTCCTCCAAATGCTACCAGTGGAAAAGAACAACTGCTGCCCAGATTGCCCCACCTGTCATCCTCAAAGAAATAATAGAGCAGCCTCCTGAGTGAGAGATGGTATTATACCCACAGATCAGCTCACTCTGGGGCTGACCTTCTCCCTAGCACAGAATGAAGCACTGGTTTTGCACGAGGGATTCCGGCCTGATTCCTGGCTAAGACAAGTGGCATGTGCCAAGAATGGTCTGATTCTTTTCCAACATATTGTCTTGTGAGTGTCGCTGTTGCATTGGTTCACCTTTTGTCTTTTGTCTCACCATTTACTCTACAACTTGGGAGGGGGGATTGTGGGAGAAAAACGAGGGGGATAACCATGTGCAACAAAAAATTTACCATTGCCATGCATATGTAAGTGCAACCCTTCTGTACATCATCTTGATAATAAAATTAAATAATAAAAGAGAATTGTCGGACTCTTGCCCTGCTTCAGTTACTAAATCTCTCCCTGGGTCATTTTCTGTATGAATATATATGTAGGTATTCCCTCTTACAGACTCCTTTAACAAATATTTAACACATATTTATTGTGCATTTACTCCACTTTAGCAAATAGAGATGGGGGACAAGGGGTATAAATCAGGGATACAGAGAATGCTAAGTTCCTGGCCTCAATTGCCCTCCCACATCCCTACCTAAAAAGAGATAAAGTTCAGAGGAAAACAATAGGTCGTAACCTAGATCCTGATCCTTTTATCTCATTGAATATCCAGGCAGAGTCCTGGCCTGTTCTCTTGGGCAATATTTGTGATACCCTGATAAACTCTCCTAGCATCAAATTTATATCTAACATACACTGCATCATTCCAAGGAGATCAAATGAAATAAATCAAATATAATAACTTTCCAATGGACTCTGCATCAGACAGAATTATTTGCTATTTGTTCTAATTTTATTTTTTAAATTTAATTTTGTTGTCAAGGTGGTGTACAGAGGGGTTACAGTCATCTGCATAAAGTAGTGAGTACATTTCTTGTTGAACATTGTTACCCCTCCCTCATTTTTCCCACTTTCCATCTCCCCTCACTCCCCACTCCCAAGTTGTAAAGTTCATTTCCAGCATATTGTCCTGTGAGTATCTCAGTTACATTGGCTCACCCTTTGTCCTTTGTCTCACCATTTTGTTGTTCCTCTTCCCTTCCCTAATTCAGATAGACATATATACAATACACTGGATATCAAAATCAAATATGGTGACAACAGGGGATAAACCATAGGGGAAAAAGTGAAAATAAAAAATAATTTTCCATAGTACATTAAACACAACAAAACATGATACAAGGTAAGTATAGGTTAATATAACAGTAGCAGAACCCAGAGCCAAGGTAACTGCCACAAAAACGTATAAGGATGCAAATATATATGTATACATACATATACATACACACATAAATATGGGAAAAAGCTTGCCAATAGGTAACATTTCCTACATGGATTAGAAAAGCAAGAAACTCCAAGTCTTATTCAGAGCATATGAAGTCCTAAGTAGCTCCCAGAAAATCAGTGAAATTCAGTGGGATCTATTCAACTCGCCTTAGAGAGTAAATCAGATGCTTCTTCCCTAGGCACTTTATTTATAAACCATAAACAGCATGTTAGATTTTATTTTAAAAATTAAAAAGAAAGAAAAAGAAAACATCCCATGTCCTCAATGAATGGTTCTTAATCGTTTTCCTATCTGAAAGTCCATGCGAGCAGCCAAGCCTGGGCTGACCTAGAAACAGCAGCTGTATCCACTAGAAAAGCGGCCAGCCTCCTCGCCACTACGCAGCCTGCCATAGCCATGCTTCTCCAAGGATGGGGAACTACAAGATCTGTGGAGAGAAAGCAGCTCCCAGTCCTCCTTGCATCTCTTGAAGTTTGTTCTAGAGTGGGAGGCAATGACCACCCCCATACTGCTATCTCAGGAGAGAGAAGACAATATCTTTGCAAGTAAACAATAGTTCTCTAATCTGTAATTGGACCATGTGTTCTCCCAACTTGCATGACTAGCCAACTGTGACTGAGCTCCATAGTGGGGATTAAGAATGAAGAAAGTAGGAGGAATATAAGCCAGGCAAAAGGCAATGAATCACAACCCTGTGGTAGATAAAGGCACTCAAACAAAGGATGGGGAATGGAAACAGTTTAGGGGAAAAACCAAATGCCAAGTGGCCCTGTGTGTGTGTGTGTGTGTGTGTGTGTGTGTGTGTGTGTGTGTGTGTGTGTGTGTCCGTGTCCCTTGGCCTAAAAATTCTCATCTTGAGACACTGTCAGGAAATCCAGAGAAACCTTATTATTATCCATTCTCCCATTTACTGATACTTTCATGGTTCCCTTCCCAGAACCATTACTAGCCTGTCTAGTTACTGCTCTGTGTCCAGGTATTTTGCACTCACTTGTCAGAAATAGCAGATAATTTCATGTCTGCCATCAGGAACTTATGTTTTATTGCCTGATCATATAAAAAGAAGGCTGATTTGATGGACTTCAGGTTCAAAGCTCTGCCTATACATCACTGGCTACATGATCTTGATGAAGTTATTCGACTTCACTGGGACTCCATTTCCCAATTTCCTAGATGAATAAACTAGTCTAGTTACGTCTACCATTCCAATAATCTCTAACTTTCATAGTATAACATCTGCAATTGGGGCTATAGAGTCACCAGTTTAATACTACAACAAGACTTCTTTTATCCTCAAGGAAGTAATGGTTGCCAAGAGTTGAAACAAGTTCTAACAAACTACCTGATCCAACACCAAAGGCTAAGCTATAAGAATGAGCTCCTTGATGCAGCCATATGAGTGGCCTAAAGGAAGCATAGCCTTTAATAGCTAGTTCAATTCAGTGCTTATAATGCACTGATTTATAAATTAATAATACCCGATAATGACAGAAAGTAGTTAGTGAGGCGTTACAAAGTTTTTAATTCTCAGCTGCCTTAAGATTTACTGTTTCTTTCCAATCTCCACCAATGAGGAAGTGGGGAGAGGAGGGAAGGTTAATGGTTGTTGATTGCAATAGAATTAGACTTGTTTCATTTGATAAGGAGAGAAGGATGGATTAGCAGAGTTATCTTCTTTGCACATGAGAATTCATGAGGTCCTAGGGGTCAAGAATAAGGCTTTCTACCTACCCAAGTATCTACAGAACCTTTTCTAGGAAAGGGATATTTCTGAGCACAGTATTAGAACCTAAGTCAGAAAGAGTTGACCACCAGATTTGGCTCTTGAATCTTATACTGGGCATCTGTGAGTGTTCTTTCATAGTTTCCATGGGAAGATTCATTCTGACTTCTTAACAGTTGACGTAACTAATTGACTTTTAGAATATAAATCCTGCATACATTGGGAATGACTAGGTCTGATTACCCAAGTGTCAGGAAGCTCTTTTCTGTTGAAGCCTTTTCCTCTGGGGGTTTGGTTTGTTTCTGTAAATCCAGCCACCCGACTATAAGCTGTGACTGATATGGTGATGAACTGTCAGAAAATGCTCAGGGTGGCCTTTCTACAGAGCCACAAATCATCAGTAGCTCTAAACACAACAGAGCTCCTTTTATCCCTTCAGAGAATTAAAATAGGCCAAGTGGAAACCACAGAAGTTCCCAAACAGAAAGAGGAAGAATTATTTTTGATCCCTCAAAGCTGCCACTATATTGGCATTTTTTTTTCAAATAGCACAATGTTGTTGGGCGCTCGTGACTCACATCTGTAACCATTTTACTCAGGAGGCTGAGATCTGAGGTTCAAAGCCAGCCTGAGCAGAAAAGTCCCCATGAGAATCTTACCTCCAATCTAACTACTCAAAAATTTGAGGGGGAGCTGTGGCTCAAAGTGGTAGAACCTTGAGGAAAAGAGCTCAGAGACAGCACCCACACCTTGAGTTCAAGCCATACAACCAACAATAACAACCACAAAAGAATAGCACAATGTCCCAAAGGGAAACATCCCCTTCTTTTTCCTTACTCCCCAGGAATGGAGAGGTCCCATGTAAGGAGAGAAACACAAACTATCACTCACCTTGCACAGGCCTCTTTGGAAATAAAGCAGGAGGACTTGGTGGAACCACACAAAGCTATGCCTTCCCTGTGGACAAGAAAAGATGATCAGGTGTTCTAGGGAGCCTTGAGGTGAAATCATAGCATACATTCTCTGTCATTCTACTGTTTCATGTGGCCTGGCCTTAGGGGGAAGGAGGTGAGCTGGGTTAGCTCAGAATTCAGGCTCTTTTTTACCTCAGAGCCAAATGAACAGGTTGGCTTTTCTTCAAAGTGTCCAGCGAAGTGTTTCCAAAGCTGTATTTGAATCTCCTCACCCGAAACTGTGTTCTGGAATGGTGGGTAGTGATCTCACCTAACAGCTGTAGGGCCCTTAGTTAGGAGTGGAGCACAAACAATAGAAGCAATTCAGTCTTTCCAGTCCCCATTCAGTTCGTCTGTTCTGCCCCATGGTAGGATCTGAATACTGAATTCAACCAGGTCTCAATCAGAACACTCATGAATGTAGGCATAAGGGAAAAAGGCACGGCCAACACACATCACTTAAAAAATGTTTCCCTATGCAGCTAATCACTCTGAACTTGTTGGTCTGTTGAATTTTGGATTACATTCTTCTTTGCTTAAACACACACACACACACACACACACACACACACACACACACACACACACCAGCCCTCCTGTCACGAACTTATTCTGCTGCCTAAGGTTTGGTTTCTGAGATTCCAAATCTTAAAAGAGAAAAAATTTCAACTCTGTGAAAGAGTCATTTTCTATCATGGGGATGGGGAAAGATCACAGAGATCATTGGGCTTTAAAGAAAAATTAGACTTTGATTAAAGATTGGATTGCTTGAGCTCTTTGCATCCATGTTAGAAATGCATATTACTTCCACTTTAGCTAGAGTTGAGCACTGGGGGATTTTTTTTTCATTAGCTTACATTGGTTATAGAAGGATGTTTTTCACTTGAGGATTTGACCTCTTTTTCAAGGAAAGAGGGCAACTTCAGACCCCTTCCTGGGAGGGAGTGGGTAAAATCCAGAGATCCATCCCTTTCTGAAATGGTACTATTTGAAAAAGAAAAGTTGAAAGGGCAGTTGCAGAATTACATCAAAGGTAATCGTTTCTCCTTGTCTTTTGTTACTTCTCCCCTGACCTTCTCTCTTTTTATTTTTATTCCCCATGGATGAAAGGATACAAAGTGACTCCACATTTAGGGCCATTGTTGGTTCATGACACTGGAGAAAGGTCATCCTTGAGCATTTTCTGACATGGACTTTCTTTAGTGTCTTAGCCTGTTGCCCTTTCCTTTTGAAAAGATATTGCAATCAATTGGATCAAAGCTTAAAAGAAAAAGTTGAGACAGAAGCAAGCCTTGGAAGGGAGCAAATAGTCTGAATGATTTTTAGCATTTGTGGAATAAAAGAGGAAAGATATCTATTTCAAATCTCACACCCAGCTACTACTCCACAATGTCCATATCCAGATTTCCACACAGGATGAACAGGACCCCAGTTGGCTGAAGTATTGACTTTAAGCCCTGAGGATGCATTGCCAACTGAAGTTACCCATTCTTGGAATTTTCTGAGTCAGCATTCGGTAACAAGAAAGGAATTGTTCTAGCTTATAAAGCCCATCTTAGGCTGTTAGGTTCTGACTGTGGAAAACAGGTCTAGTGAATCTATAACCCAAGCATCAGGCTCTGATGAAGGGGACAGTGAGCATGAAGAAGAAGACAAGAGAAAGCAGCTTTGCAGATGTGAGAACTGCTGGTAGGAGAATCAATGCCATTGGCACAGTCTTCCTCCAAAACCCCACTGTATGGCTCTGTGAATGTGCAGCAGGCAACCCGCACAGCTGAGGCAGTGAGCACTGATGTCAGACTCAGCCTCCACTGCCCACTGCCCACACATGGGGGCTTCACAAGTGTTCTTTGCCCTTTCTTTCTTTCCTTCTTTCTTTCTTTCTTTCTTTCTCTCTTTCTCTCTTTCTTTCTTTCTTTTTGGAATCAAAGAGCGAAGTTCTTGGTTGCTGACCTGATGGGTGAGTAGTGGGTACTACCCTCTGGAATGCTGCCACTGGCAGGGGCAGACAGGAAAACCGGAATGCTCTTAATGTCCTCCCAAAGAAAACCTTTGATGGACAAAGGAGTGGTTGTATTTTTACTCTCTCCCTTCATGCTGCCAGGCGTCTTTAAATAGATCCTCTAGCCTAGGGACTTGTATGGAATAATTCATATTAAAACCCACGAAGTGGCAGTCAAGGGAAGTTGGTCCTCTCTCTCTCTCTCTCTCTCTCTCTCTCTCTCTCTCTCTCTCTCTCTCTCTCTCTCTCTCTCTCTCTCTCTCTCTCTCCCTCTTCCTCCCTCCCTCCCTCCCTCTCTATATAAGCAAACAGGAAAACACTCATTTTAATCCAACTGTGTCAAATTTTTCCTTTTAGGTCTTTTAATGAACTTCAGCTAGTTCAGAAAAGATATCCAAAGCCCCCAGGAACAAAAAGAAATCAGAAGTCATACAGTGCAATATCTATTTACTACCTCTTACTCCCAAGGACATTAGTGGTGTCTTTTAAGGAAGTTGCACAAGGTAGGTCTTAAATGGGAATCACTAATTGACAAGTACAGTACCTTCCATTTTCAGCTCATCAAAAACTTCTGTGCTTTGGTAAAGAGAAAGGGAAGGAAGGAAGGAAGGAAGGAAGGAAGGAAGGAAGGAAGGAAGGAAGGAAGGAAGGAAGGAAGGAAGGAAATAAGGGAGGTAGGAGGCTAGCAGGCAAGTTCCTTCCCCATCTCCAAAGTACATGCATTTTCACCTGCCTCAACCCAGGGTCCATTTCTTCCTTCTCCCTTTCATCATTTGAGTTTCATAAAGTCCTTCAAGCCCAGGCTACCTAAATAAAAAGTTCTATCTCTTTATTTCTGCTTGGGGAAGAAGGTGGAGAGATGGGGGAAGGGAAAGCAAAAGAGCCCTAGGATTCAGGGAGCTTCCCCCCACTCCTGCAAAATCACTTGTTTCTCCCCCTTGAAACAGAGAATAACCACTTTTCTCTTAATGTGGGCCAAAATGTATCCAAGCATTCCCATAGTGCTCCCACACGCAACTTGCTTTTGCTGGACATGTCCGGGTCACTGTGATGGTATGCTTGTCCTTGCCAATAGGGGTTACTCTAGCCCTGCTCTCTCTGAGCCACGTGGCTGCTCTTCTCTACAAGTGGGTTCAGTCTCAGGGCTACAAAAAGCCCCCATATCCTATCAGCACAGCAGAAATAGTGCCAAGAATGACATCCTGGAATACTATGGCGATGTAGAGATCTTGTGGCCTTCTCTCTCTGGATGGAACAGGACCCAAACTGTCTGGAAAACAGACTAGCAAAAGAGCCAGCTCACAATGGAAGGAGCTCAGGCGAAGGAAAAGGGGGCGGGCTATGATTGGTGGTAAGAAAAAGAAAAAAAAAGCCACATGCCACCCAGGGAGAGCAGGGGAGATGGGAGAATAAGAACTTACTTAGAGGAAACAAGTACCCAGACATGGCACTGCCAGTCTAGCTGGATTCTGTTCAGAATTTGATTATATGAAAGAAAGAGGGGAAATATATAGCAGGCCAGCTGTTCAAAGGCTTACAACCTTGCTTTTATTGTCTGAGTAAGTTGGTGAGGTGGGGCATCAGAGGAATTCCAAACATACCATCCCAGAGAAATTTTAATATGTTCCACAGTGTCATACACGAAGAGGAAATGACAGCTGATCACAGGACAGACCACAAAATCTCAGGCCCTCAAGCTCACCCATCCTCCCATGGTCCTGTACCCCTCCCCTCACACCTGCCCCACCTTTTCAGGTTCACAGTTCTCAGTCTTTCCATCTGCTTCCCCATTCTCACTGCCACTGCTGGTCTGTCAGGAGAAAAGTAGCATTAACTGACTATCATGGGAAGAGGTAAGGCTAAGGGCTGGCCAACAAACTGAGGGCTGACTAGGGTGAGTCAGGCACCCCAGGGACTCAGAAGCATTTTAATCCAACCATGGGGAATTAACTAGTGATAAGAGCCCAAAGCAAGGTCTCTGCTAATGATGTCTTCAGGGGTTTTATTCCCAGTCATCCAACCGTGTGATAAAATACCAGATTGTGATTTGAAAGCAATCCTGCATGTGGCTCAGACAGAGACCGGATTTGGGGAACAACTTCCGACAACTTCTTCCCAGGGGACTTTTGAATGTGGGCCCAGCCTAGAAGTCAGTGGTTTCATAGATCCTGGGAGTGGACCCAGTAAGTAGTGGGAGATAGTCACTGCATCCTCCTCCTCCAAGCATATTTCTAATTCAATGATTCATCAAATAGCCCTGATGTCAGCTGCTGAGGAGGTGACTCACACCCATCCCTGACAGAGACAGCACGTGGTCCTTGCCAAAGGGTGCTTAAGAGAGCAGAGAAAGGATAAACTGCTCTTTTCCAGGCTTTTCCTACCCAGGCTGGCAAGTTCCCCGTCATACCTTGGATCTGGTGCTAAAGGCCAAATGGGGAAATCCCCATTGATAAAGGACAAAGGTTTCAAGAAAACCTAGACACCAGCAGGTATTTTCAATGGTGCTGTATAACCAGAAAGTTTTTGCCCAATTTGCCCATTGGCAAAGTCCATTTCAGTAACCTAGTGAGAGCATTTTACCTAATTAGAGAGAGCATACAAATGAAGAATTAGAGTGTGGAACAATGTCTCATTCATTCACCTATATGTCCATCAGAACTAGCAGAGTACCAAGCATATTGAAAATGTTAAATATTTATTAAATGACTGCCAGAATGAATACCTAACCAGTAAAAATAATAGAACATGAATTGGGAGTTCTTAAAATAAGAATAAAAATGGCAGGCCATCCACGGTAGCTATAATTCTAAGAAATCTGCTAACATTTTTCAAGGGCCCAGGAAAATAAATGAGTTGGAAATTGTTAAATGTATTGAAAAATGATTTATTTTTCCCGTGACAGTGTCATTGGGACTCGAATTAAGATTGAAAACTCCGCAGGCACATTTCCATCTGTGGGTGTCAGCTGCTTTGGTATACAGCCTAAGAAGGCCTCAGCCACTTCTCCCATTACCTGAACCAAATGTATTTTAAAATAAATGATGCAATGCTTTGCATTTGCATCCAAACACTCTCATGTAATGAGCTGAATAATAGTTTAAGAAAATTGTTTGGAATCATCTAACTGCTTTGCTAACAGCCACAGTTTTAAGAGCATCACTATAAACTTTTTATAGCATTTCAGTCCATATCATATTTTTGTAAATTAGCTTTCTTAATTAGTGACTATCCCAGAGTAGTGAATTGATTCACCTAACATTCAGATTTTCCTTTTACAATTAGGTGTTACTAGAGGAAATCAGGAAAGTTGGCCATAAATCACATCTTCGCACCTTCATAAAAACTGGTCAGCTGGACTCTGAAGTTTACTTCTACAGACAAGACTTATGAGAAGAAAATGAGCAGATCTTTTTGCATGTGATCTAAGAGCTCAAGTGAGAAGTCTTCTGAAGTCCTGATTCTGCTTAGTTTCCACCCATAGCTGACACTGCATTTTTGGCATCTCTGTACTTTCAAATGCACCTGGTATTGAATATTCTATGCTGAAGCAATTTGCCAGTACCAGCTCCTTGTAATTAAAAATGCACTAATATTAGAAATGAAAAGAGGCATACTTTGCCACTGCCATCTCTAATGACAGATACTTACAAAGCAAAGGTGCTGGACTCCCACTCATCCTGCCAAATTTGTTTCCCTTCCAACATCTGATTCACAGTTGAGATGAGGAGACTGCCTTTTGCCTGAGGACTTATCTGGGCTTGTTCAACACAAGGAGCCTCAGTCTCTGTGCTGTTCTGAATCATTAACATTCTGTACACAATCAAACTTCCCGTCCCTCAAGAAAGAGTTATGTCCAGACCGCCTACAGCTAGATTGTTCATGTAATGATAGAACTTGCGCTTAGGAGTTTGAAACAACCTTCCGAATATTCCTCAGGTGTGTGCAGGAGTCCTCTCTCCAGTTCTGGGTCTGGGTGCTAATTGGAGCATCCTTTCCCTCCCCCACCCCAAGCCCCCTGTCACTCTTTGGATATTGGAGCTTTGATCGTACTGCAGGGACAAGCTGACTACTAAAAATAACCCCTTGCAATAAGGCCAAGGCAAACAGCATGCATTTCCTCAGACTTTTTCCCCCCCAATCAAAATCACACAACAAACCCATCCCCATCTCTCTCCCGGGTGCTCCCCCGAATGCATCTATGGAAGAGAAATCCCGCTGTGGGGATAGGAGAGAGAGGTGCAAAGGAATAGAATTCCTGCAAAGCTTGACACAGAGAGCTAGGCATAAATGTTGCCTATTGTTTGAAGTCATTCTAAGCACTCCCGGCACAGCCCTGGCAGGAGATCAGCCGCATACATAAGTAGTAATAAAAGCAAACCGTGCGCATTTAAGCTCGCAAGCTTGCCTGCGTTAATAGTGCCCCCATTGTAAGTGGGAAGAGGGCAGTGAGGAAGATACCGCGCTCCATGAATCCAAGTCCCGCAAGCTGCTGCTACTACTTCTCTGCCCCATCTCACAGGGTCAAGTAGAAGCACCATTACCAAGTTACATCTAACTACGCAGAGAGTTTGAAAAGAAAATCGAAATCAAACCCCAAGATACTTTTCAAGCTTCTCTGGGACGCTCCGGAGCGCTCTGTTAAAGACTCCAAGACACGTTCATTAAATTAAACACAAAAACAAAAACCCCAAGAAAACCCCCAGAACACAAGGCTAACATGATACTGATTAATGCAAATTCAAGTAATGCAAATTTACAAGTGGTATTTAAAGGTTGTCTCTTTGTCTGCAAGGAGGATGAAATACTCGATTTGGAAAAGAAGTTAATTTCCTAGGCAAAGCCAGCCGTCAGCGCTTGTTTTTCCTGCTTACCTTGGGGGGAGGAACGCAAGGCTCCTTTCTTCTCAGACTTTTCTGAGAATTAGAAAGAGGTCCTGTTACTTCCAAATGCTTTTGTTCTTCTGTCCCTCTGTCACATGGCTTGCCTTTTATATTTGCAACACACAAAAGTTAGGACTGTTGTTTAAGCGACAGAGAGAGAGAGAGAGAGAGAGAGAGAGAGAGAGAGAGAGAGAGAGAGAGAGAGAGAGGCAGAGAGAGGCAGAGAGAGGCAGAGAGAGAGAGAGAGAGAGAGAGAGAGAGAGAGAGAGAGAGAGAGAGAGAGAGAGAGAGAGAGAGAGAGAGAGAATGTCAAATGGAAAAGTGCCATTGCAGGCATATATCAATCAGGCATGCGGCCCCAGCAGCTCACTAGCAAATGGGAAATAGCACGGAAATGTGAGGCACTCCTTATCGGGACCCAAAGCTGCTGCCCACCGCTGGGCTCTCTTTTACCTAGCATCTTATGATGGAAACACATAGAACAAGGGCATGAGTTCACTTTTGTCTGTCTCTTTTTTTGGCATTTGAAAGATAATAAAAGGTTACATGAATATTCTGAGTTTAATTCTTTTGGAAGCATGTGGTGCAATAAAAGACGTCCAATCTGCGATAGAGATATACAGTTTGGGAACTACAAAGACAAGAGTGGCATTCTGTTTAACAACTCAGGCAGCTGTCGGGGATGAAGTTGAATTGCTAAGTAAGAGAGGGGGAAAGATGGACATCAGAAAGCGTTCTCAGGCTCTGTTGTTAAAGCAAGTGCAGAATGCTGCCCTATTTTATTACAATGTGTGTGGGTGGTGAGAGGCTTTTTTTCTTTCCTACTTGTTCATCCATTAAATGACTTTTATTAAATGCACTGTGGCATTTTAATAAGCACCTTCATCTACATCGTTTTGAATAAAACTTTCTATCAGATTTAGAAACAATGAGAAATGTGGTCCAGACATGTGAGAGTGTGAGTAAGAGGTAACTTACCATATCACAATTAGTACAAAATTCACAAAGGTAACTGTGGGTGTGGGTTAAGTGTTTCAGGCTGAAGAATGCTATGTTAAAAACTATAGGACCACAAAGGGAAATATTTCATAAATCTTGCTCATGAAATCCTTAAAATTAACAGGGTATGGGTGGCTCATAGCTGTAATGTTAAATACTTAGGAGGCTGAGATCTGAGGATCTTAGCGCAAAGCTAGCTCCCTTGGAAAAGTCCCCTCATCTCCAAGTAACCACCAAAAAGCTGGAAGTAGAGCTGTATGTAGCTCAAGTGGTAGGATGCCAGCCTTGAACAAAGAGGCTAAAAAACTGTGTCCAGGCTCTGAGTTCAAGCCCTAGAACCAGCACCAAAAAGAAAAAAAATCCTTACAATTAAAGCAGAAACATTGTCAGCTTTTTTGAGGAAAATATGAAGAATAGTTTGCCAATTTTCTTAATATCAGGTAGATTGAGTCCCAGAATAATTTATTTTTTATTAAGTCATAAAGAACTAAACTAAGAGTGTAAAAACAACCCAAAGGTCTCAGACGAGAAATGTTTACTTCACAAAACTTAGACATTTCTCTTGGGAGCTCCAGGTAACTTTGAATGTCAGAATCATCATGTTCTTTTTTAATGAGCCATGTATTATTTATTAATAAATTGATCATCACATTTTTGCTATTCCCCAGAATTTTACCTCAGTCACTGCTCTTGTTTATAAGAGGTGTCATAAAAGTATCAGATTTTGAGGATTGTGGTTCAAAGCCAACCCAGACAGGGAAGTTCATGAGAATCTTGCCTGTAATAAAGTACTGAGAAGCTGGAAGTAGAGCTGCGGCTCAAGTGGTAAAGCTGTAGCCTTGAGCAAAAAGCTCAGGGACAGCATCAAGGCTTTGCTTGAGTTTAAGCCCCAAGACTAGCATTTTTTTTAAAGTTTCATATTTGCCTTCATCTTTTAATAAAAAACTCCATTTCTTTTGTTCTACCTGGTAAATTCATCTACCTTGGACCACTGACAGACAGAACTCATGTAGGAACATGGAAGATGAAATGACAGGTTCAAAGCTCTGAAAGAAAACTTGGCATTTGGCTAGTGATAGTATTGGCTAACTGTCTTAAAGCAAAAGATCAAAAAACACATGGAAATTGGGCCTTTAAATTGGAAATAATCGAAAGCGGGAAATGACTTGTCACTGAGTAACAGACTCACAAACAGTCAGGAATACATTTTCTGGCTTAACTGGGTGGGTCTGGTTGGGAAGGAGAATAAAGTCCTTGGCCACAAATATTTTCAAATATCAGAGATTGATGTCCATCCACTATTTTCAGTCCTCCTAAGACAAAATGGATAGTTTTCTCAGCATATACTCACTGTTCCACCCTGTCAGGTTACGCCTTGGGTACTCAGGGTGGGCCCTATCTGCTGTGAAGTGACATGAAAAGGTGCGGTTCTTCCTGGATGGAATTTTCCAGCTTTCTGCAATCTGCCTTTCTGAACAAGCACCACAGACAGTGTAAAGATTACAAACACATTTACTGCTTGGCCACAGAAGACAGACTGATCTCTGGGAGAGATCCCAGATGGAGCCGGCAGCTTCTGCCTGTGTCTACCCCATTGGGGTGTCAAAGACTACCATCTGTTGTCCCTTTCAAGGGGGAAGCCTTGCCACCGCCCATAGGGCTCCAGGGGACCTGTTTCTAAGCTTGTCAGTAGGTATCTGGCAACAGCAACTCTTTTCATTTTTAGAAATGTCACTATGCCATGTGGTTATTTCACTGGCTGTCATTAATGTTGCCCAAAGAAAAGGTTTCCTGTAAATGTCCATTTATGCAAAAGGAAGTGAAGATATCTCTGCTGCTGTTTCATATATACTCAAACAGGGTGGGAAGAGTTTGCAGAAGGGGCTATCTATCAGCTAGCAGCTGGATGGGAAATCCTTCAAGGGATCACTTTTTGTGTGGTACTGAGGATAGAACCCTGGGCCCCACACATATAGGGTGAGTGCTCTATCACTGAACTACATCCCAGTCCCAAGGAACTCACCTCATTTCTTGGAACTCTAGTGGACATTGCTTTCTAAGAGCCGCTCAGCATCCCAAATCTCCTGAGAGGCTGGATGAGTAAACCTAAGGCTGGTAGGAAATAGTACCTGCTTCTTTGCCACAGAACTTGTATGGGGGAAGAGTTTCTCTCCCTTCTTCAGCGCAGTTGCAATAGCCAGGTGTGTCAGAACCTGGACTTCCAGACAAGCTATCCTGGAAGAGTGATTATAGATATTCAAAGTGATTTGTAAATATTCAAATGCTATTCCTTGTAGTCACACTGAGATTAAGAGCCCAGAAGCTGCATTAGGCCAATAGCAGGCCAGTACAGGCCAGCAATTTGGTAAAGAGTACCCTTGAGGATATGTTACCAAACTGATCTTTCTGTCTGCATCTGTGTTTGCCCTTATGCCCAGTTCATAAGACTATGCCTTCAGCTTTTGGGGTGATCCTGTGAACTTCCCTACATCTCCACTTCTGCCAAAATCTTGCCAGTAAAATTCCTTTTGGCTTTAGTTAGAGACAGTTTTGGAAGTTGGCAACCAGTAGTTTAGACCTGAATGCTACTTCTTTATTCAAATTCGTTCAAACTAGCATCATTGGCATACAAATAGAAATGTAGCCTGCACTTCCTGCTAGTTTTCCCATATTCATTGTCAATCTGCAATAGTCTGCTAAGACAATAAGAGATTCTTATGTGCGTATATAACAAGATGCATGATCTTATATGTGCATATATGTTTGTGTGCCTCCTTGTATTTATGTGTGTAACCACAGTCCACCAGCATTGTTTACCAGGCACACTTTTCATTTACATATGTAAGGACTATACTAATATTTATTGTCCTCCTGAATGGCATTCATTCATTCATTCAAAAAGACTTGTTAAAGCTGAGTGCTGGTGGCTTGTGCATGTAGTTCTAACTACTCAGGAGCCTGTGGCTCAAAGTAGTAGAGTGCTAGCCTTGAGCAAAAGAACTAAGAGAGCACTCAGGCTATGAGTTCAAGACCTACAAAAGACCAGTAGTAGTAGTAGTAGTAGTACTAGTAGTAACTGATTTGGGCACCAGTGACTCACACTTCAATCCTGGCTACTCAGGCAGATTATAGTTCAAAGCCAGTCGAGGCAGGAAAGTCCATGAGACACTTAACTTCAGTTAACTAGAAAAAACTGGATGAGTGATAGAGTACCAGCCTTAAGGAAAAAAGAAGCTGAAGAACAGGACCTTGACCTTGGGTTCAAGCCCCAGTACACATTACTACTACCACACAACTACTACTACTACCACTAATTGCAACTTGCTAGTAGATATTTACTAGTAGGTATTTACTCTCCGCTGAACTTAAATGTGCTCCATGTATATTATCTTTAGAGAAATGTACAATAATTGTAGAAGGTAGGTACTATTACTAGCTCCCTTTTACAAATAGGTAAACTGAGGCCCCGAGAGGCAAGGTGACTTGCCTGTGGTAAACATAGCAAGCATATGGAAGGTAGAAACTGTGGTTTTTCTTAGTCTCCAATAGCCATGGATTAATCACTGCATCATGATGCCTCCATTGAACAAGAATTTCCAGAGTAGCACCTGCTACTCATGGACGAGAGAAATAGAAACAAGACATAAACCTGTTTTTTTTAACATGGTCATGATAAATATGGAAGTGAAAAATTGTCACAATGAAGACATTGTTTGGTAGGAGCCACAAGAAAGGCAAAAATTGCAAAAAGAAGTAGGCCATCCCGGAGCGGGACCACTCTACTGAGACTATATTTGAAGGAACCAGAGAAAGAAGGTGAGAATGTGGAATGACAAACAGCCAGATATTTTTGCTTGGCCTTCTATGCTAGGATGAGCCAAGAGGATGTGGTGAAGAGAGGAGAGCCAGGCTGGGAAGATAGAGCCAGATGGGATTCCAAAGGAGAGAGTAGAGTAGAAAGCAAGACTGAGCCAGAGAATGGGTTATATAAGTAGAAGAAGACTTAGGCAGAGGAGCAAAGACAGCGTTATACACAGTCTTTCATTCATCCATGCCTTCATTTAACAACTATTCTTTTACGAAGAGAACCAGTTTTCAAACAACTCCTTGACAAGTCATTGTCACAAGACCATAGTAAAGAATGTAAAATAAACTTTGAGATACAGAAAAAATGAGTTATCTGAATGCCTCTTAAACATGTGATGCTCTTCTCATCCTAGATGCTCCAGCACTGGATAAGACAAAGCTCTTTCAGTTATGGTAGAGTTCTAGGTTAGTACCAACATGTGAAAGGCAAGTAACAAATACTTTGACTGTCAATAGCTTGAAACATAAGAATATGGTCTTTGATCAGGAAGAAGGTAGTTCTCAGGATACAACAAGGATTCCAGGCTATCATAACAACCCAAGTCCTTTGTTCTCCCACTAGGCTCTATGTTGGTGGCTTTAGTACTGTTCTGGCAGGTCAATTCATAGACGTAAGGTAAAGTAGTAGAAATCTTAAAATTCAGGAATCAAGAGAGCAAAGGAGTTTGTTTTTTCTTTCAGCTTCTTCAAAGATGAGGAACTTTATCCTTTTCTTCCTTCCTTTCTTCTTTATTTCCTTCCTTTCTTGGCTGTTGTTCAGCTTGATTGCAAGGCTAATGCTCTACCCCTTGAGCCACCTCTCCAGCCCTGCTTTTTGCAGGTTGTTTTGGAGATGGAGTCTTATGGACTTGTCTGCCTAGACTGGTTTCAAACTTTTATCCTGTAGATCTGAGCTTGTTGAGTAGCCAATATAGGTGTGAGTCATCAGTGAGTACCCATTTGGGAGAAAAAAAGCTTCTAAGAACTTCAACAGTTTTCCTTTATATCCCATTGACTAGATCCTGAATTCATACCTAGCCCAATAACCCAAGGGGAATCTCTGTAGAGAGACACAACTCTGCAGAGTTTCCATCACTGGACTGGCCCAATCATAATCCATGTCTTAGGGCTCAGTGCATAGAAGATAGAAGATAACATAGCCAGATTCATTTAGCAATGAAAGAGCTTGAATGACAGTTGGGTAGGTAAGCATAGCATCTACAACCATGAGAGGGACAGCAGATACACAAGAAGACTTTATGGAGTATAACAAATGCTAATAAGGAAAACAAAGCAGTAATGAGAGAATAACTACAATAGTGCAGAAAAAGGAGTGAGTTATAGGATATTTTGATATGGTTTGTTTGTGGAAGTACAAGCTCTTTGAATGCAAAGAGCAAGATTGGGTAGCAGAAAATAGCAGGATAGCTGAGTGAAATGAAAGGGGCAAGTGGTAGGGTATGGAGTCAGGTGATGGTTGCAGGGGATTCAGTGGCCCTTTGGTATCTGCAGAGGACTGGTTCTAGGACAGTTCCCTCCATGTACACCACAATCTGTGGATACTCATATCTCTTATATATAGTACAATGTTTACATGGACTCTCCCCTTCTCCTGCATATTTTGAATCATCTCAAGATGAGTTACAATTCCTAATACAATGTGAATACTATGCAAATAGTTGTCATCCTCTATTACATTGGTACTATTGTTCAAATATCTTTAATCTATGGTTGGTAGAATCTGTGGCTATGAAACTATCTCCCCACAAAAAAGATATGTTGAACTTCTAATCTCTAGTAACTTGGTTAACCTCATTTGAAAGTAACATCAGAGAGAGAGAGAGAGAGAGAGAGAGAGAGAGAGAGAGAGAGAGAGAGAGAGACAGATAGACAGACAGAGACAGAGACAGAGAGACAGAGAGACAGAGACAGACAGAGAGAAAGAGAGAGAGCTGGCGGCTCATACCTGTAAACCTAGCTACTCAGGAGGCTGAGTTCTTATCGATTGACGTTTAAAGCCAGCTACTGCAGGAAAGTCTAAGAGATTCTTATTTCTGATTAATCAGGAAAAAGACAGAAGTGAAGGTATGGCTCAAGTGATAGAACACTAGGCTTGAGCACAAAAGCTTAGGGACAGCACTCAGGCCCTGAGTTCAGGCCTCAGGACTGCACACACACGCACACACACACACACACACACACACACACACACACACACACACACAGAGAGAGAGAGAGAGAGAGAGAGAGAGAGAGAGAGAGAGAGAGAGAGAGAGAGAGAGAGAGAGAGAGATACACCCAGACACAAGGATAATTATGTTAAAATCAAGTCATTAGGATGGTCCCTTATCCAATATGAATTGTGTACTTATGAAAAGAGTTTTAGACAGAGACACACATATGCACAGAGGGAAGATGGTCTGATGTACTGCACACAGGGAAGGGATGACTAGATTGACGCATTTAGGAATCAAAGATGCCAGCAACCACCAGAAGCTGAAAAAGGCCAGAAAGGATTCTCCCTTAGGGCTGCCAAAGCCAACACAGGCTTTTGGTATTCAGTTTTCAGATTTCTGGTCTCCAGAAGTTCTAAGCAATACATTTCTGTTGTTGTCCAAAACCACTGGATTTGGGTACTTTGATATAGCAGCCCTAAAAAAAACAAATAGATTTTTCTTTGCAGTTCTATGGGAATTCATTGATTGGTTGAAAGCAATGATTTAGTTCTTTTTTATATATAAAAAAAACTTTGTTAGGGTAATACTGAGATTTTTTAACTCAATGCCTCATTTATGTTAGGCAAGCATTCTACCACTTGAGTCAAACCTCAGCCCTTTTGGCTTTACTTTTTTTTCAGATAGGGTCTTGTATTTTATGCCTGGGCCTAGCTTTAGATCACTATCATCCTGCTTCTGCCTCCCACCTAGCTGAGATCACAGACAAGGACCACAACAACTGGTCTTGATTTATAGTTCATTCTGGCTTCTATATAGAGATGAATCATAAGCAGATAAGAAGATGGGAAGGGACAAGAAGAGCAGGAAAGAGGCCAGTGAGGTTTCCTGTTCAAGAAAAGATGGCAACTGGCACCAAGGTTGAGATAGTTAAAGTAAATAGATTGCAGATATGCTTTGGTGGTGGTAAAGTACATAAAATTTGTTTTTGGATAAGAGAAGTGATTTTAAAAAAGACAGAAATATTAAGGAGGATTCCTGCCTCACTGTGGAGAGAGACAAGTAGAGATTTGGTAAGATATAGGACTGGTGTTATTAATTCATTTTTGAAGAGAATGTTTTCTAAGACATTCAACTTGAGATGTAGAAAAGAATGGCATGATATGTGAATTTACTTTTCATGGGCCATTTCAGAGCTAGAGCCAGACATTTAGAGCTTGTCAACCTATGCAAGATTTTAAACTACATAATGGAATTCTGCTTCAAAAAATCACAAAATAAATAAACATACAAATAAATACAAATGTCAAAAAATAAAAGGAAATAGAAAAGAGTGGGTTATCACCAGGAAACAAATAAGACCTCTCCTCCCCTCCCCTCCCCTCCCCTCCCCTCTCCTCCGTTCTCCTCTCCTCTCCTCTCCTCTCCTCTCCTCTCCTTTCCTTTCCTCTCCTCTCTTCTTTTTCCTTTTCGATTTTTAATCCCAGAAAGTTGTTGCTTGACAGTAAACAGGAAGAGTTCTCTGAGTTTAAACCTGTGCCTCTAACTTTTGAATGGAGAGCTTTAAAATGTTAATATTTGGGCCCTACCCAGGGCAATTAAAATAAAATTTCTAGGGTTTTGGGCTGTTCTTTTTGTTGTTGTTGTTGTTAAGTTGCCTTTATAGCACTGAAAGCAGGACCCTAGAAGACAACACAGCTAAGCTGGGCCTCATTAAAATTGGGAATAATTCCATTTATAATAGCCTAAGAAATCTAATTAACTCAGGCAAGGATCTCTATGTGAAGGATCTCTATAATGAAAACTTTAAAAACCTGAAGATATAAATTAAACCAGATTTAAGGAAATAGAAAAGTCTCCCACAGTCCTAGATTAGAAGGATTAACATCAAGAAAATGTATTACTGGATAAATAATTTGGATGCATAAAGATAATCTAGATTGGGTTGGAGAAAAATCAATCTATTTAAAAATCTATATAAACTTTTCCCCCTGTAAATGTAGTGTTAATGATGGTGTTATGTTATATATGTTATTGTTTTATCAATTGCATATGTCTACTGTATACAATTTGATAAGTTTGGATACAATATCCACCTCTGAAATCATCACTTTAATCAGTATAATTTTGTTTAATCTCTAAAAGTAATTGGAAACTCCTCTTTGAAGAAATAGCACCAAGAGAATGGAAATGACAGCCATGGACTGGGAGAAATGTAAAAGATACAGCAGTTAAAAAATAAAGGACTGTTATCCAAGTATAAAAACAACCCAACTCAGTAATAAGAAAACGAACCATTTGATTCTGAATGGGCAAATTTGCTAGGCACTTGTGGCTCACACCTGTAATACTAGTTACTGAGATTGAAAGAATCTCAGTTTGAGGCCAGTCAAGGAAGAAAAGTTTGTTAGACCTCTTTTCAACCAAAAACTGGAGGAGGTGGTAGATCTCTGTTATTATAGCCTAACATAGGTGAATCTAATTCAGGCATGTACCCAGACTGCATCTGAGACGCTATCTCAAAATTAACCAGCAAAACAGGGCTGAAGATGTGATTCAGTGTGAAAAATGTGCCTGCCTAATAAGTGTGATGAGTTCGAATCCCAGTACAGACAAAAGACGTAAAAAGAGAAAAAATACCTGAAATACCTCCTAAAAAAGATATATACATTCTTAGCAGAGGAACACAATAGCTCAATTGTTATATACATATGACCATATAAAATGATGCTAGGTGAAATGAACTCCAGGATATGAAAACAAGAAATTTTTCTTTGAGGTTGTTTTTAATTTACTATGTGAAGTTATTTCCTTTTTCTTTCATTCCCCCCCCATGGTTTATCCGTTCTTGTCACTGTATGTGATTTTGGTACCTGGTACATTGTATATGCATTTGTTTGAATTAGGGAAGGAAAGGGAAACAAGAAAATGGTGAAACAAAGGACAAAGGGTAAACCAATGTAACAAGAATACTCACAAGACAATATGTTGGAAATGAACTTTACAACTTGGCAGAGGTGGGAGGGGTGGGGGAGATCTGGGAGGAGGGGAAGTGGAAGAGAAAAATGTAGGAAGAGGGGCCGGGAGTTTGGCCTAGTGGTAGAGTGCTTGCCTAGCATGCATGAAGACCCGGGTTCGATTCCTTGGTACCACATGCATAGAAAAAAGCTGGAAGTGGTGCTGAGGCTCAAGTGGTAGAGCTCTAGCCTTGAGAAAGTCCAAGGACAGTGCTCAGGCCCTGAGCTCAAGCTCAGGACTGGCAAAAAAAATGTAGGAAGGATTAACAACATTTTAGAAGAAATGTACTCACTACTTTACATATGTAACTGTAACCCCTCTGTACATCACCCTGACAATAAAATTTAATTTAAAAACTAAAAAGATATATACAGGTAGAAAATAATTATATGAAAAGGTGTTCTAAATTTTGTTACTAGGGAATTGCTATTAAAATGACAATGAGAAAGCTGAGGATAAAAGTTAGTGGTAGAGCACTTGCTTGGTATGCATAAGGCCCTGGGTCTAATTCCCAGCACCCTAAAACAAACAAATAATACAGTGAGATATCATTTCACACCTACTAGAACGGCCAAAAATCAAATCAATGAGAACAACAAAATCTAAAATATTAAAAATAGTGGAACAATGAGAACTCTAATTTCCTCCTGATGGCAATGAAAAGTGGTACAGTTATTTAGTAAGACTAGCAATTTCTACTAAACTAAATTTTATATATGATCCAGCAGTCAGGCTCATTGGTATTTATTGACATGAGTAGACACACAAAAACAGGCACACAGACATTTATCACAGCTTTATTTGTAATTTCCAAATTTTGGAAGCAAGAAATTGTCCTTCAATGGATAAATGAATGAACTGGAGTATATCCAGATAATGGAATATTATTCAGCTCTAGAAAGAAGTGATCAATTGTTGTGATGTGGGCTGTGTCACGGTGTGTTTTCTGTGAATAAATTAGTGTTGTAATTAAGACTATTATGACTATTCTTTAATAGCACTCACTGCTTATTGATCTTTTCTTGTAAAACAAGTTGTATCTGAGTCAAGTTGCTGTGACTGATTGACAACTGGTTGACAGTCACAGTGACAACTATTTGCCAATAAACAAATGAGATCATTGGTACCTAGGAGTTTTTACTTCAAAATAGCCATCTTAAAACTGAGTTGATACACTTCTGGGACTCAAAATACCTTCAGCTTACTACTTAAGACACCTCATTGTGATTCCACTAGTCAAGTATCCATTTGGAATCAGTGTCTACCACTGGAGGCTCTGCGTGAGTGAAAGAATCTACTTTGTTGTTGACAACTTTATAGTAATAAGGGACTATTCAGTTGTTAACGTTGAAGGTACTGGAGTCATGGACCATTTGAACAATTTATTCCATGGACGAACTGTATTTGGTTCATTACTAACATCCCAAGCTCCAGTGATTTTTTTCTTTCACTTTTTTTTTACTTTATTTTCGTATATTCCTTTTGATTCTTTTTGCACATTATTCTTTTGAATGGTTTACAACAAACAAAGAAGTTTGTGAAGTGGCTGTTTTACTTGAGTTTTCATTTAGTCAGAAGATGAAGATCATGCCCTTCTTGGAAGAATTTTAGTCCTTGATCCTTGAGGTTAAAATTATCTCCAGTATTGGAAATTGGACTATCATTTGCAGTCCTGAAGAATAACTATCAAGCCATAAAAAATCTCATGAGACTGTAAAATAATGCTGCCACTATAGAAATCAATATGGAAGTTTTCTCAAAAACTTAAAAATTATCATATATATATATATAAAATCCAGAGAGACCATTCTTGATCATATATCCATAGGAAAATCAGAAATATATTGGTGCTTATTACAGCACTATTCATAATAGCCAATCTCTGGAATCAGCCTAAGTGTCCTTGACAGATGAATGAAGAAAATGTAGTTTATGTATGCAATTGAACATTCAGCCAAGAGGAAGAATGAGATCATGTTGATTGCAAGGAAATATATGGAACTAGAGATCATCACGTTAAGCAAGTAAACTAGGTTCGGAAAGACAAATGCTACATTTTCTCTCATATGTAGAATTTAGGTCTAACACACACACACACACACACACACACACACACACACACACACTCACACACACACACACGGGCCTAGGGACAAGTGTGATGGAAGAAAGGGAAAGAAAATGATGAAAGTCAATAATATCTAAAATAATATCTAAGTACACTATCTCTATGTGTGAAGATAACATCATGAAACTCACTATAACTGCTTTAAATAAAAGAAAGGGGGAATAAAAAAAAGAAGTAATAATAGATGGGGTTAATCAGATCAAAGCATAATATATACATATATATGGAAATGCTATAAAGGGGGAAACTCCTTTGTGCAATTAATATACACTAGTAAAAAAGCCATATAAAGATATGAGGAAATTTTAAATGCCTATTACTAGGTGGAAGATACCTGATTGTAAAGGCCACATACCATATGTTTGCAACTATATGACATGCCAGAAAGGGCAAAACTACAGAGACAAAAGATTTCTAGGGGTTGTGGGATAAGGAGAAGTGGATTCATGGATCACCCCAGACCTTTGGGGCAGCTGGTGTAAGTACATGAATGCTGGGTAAATGCCACTATGTATTTTAGTATAATATAGATAGACAATACATACACCACAGAATATATACCAAGAATGAATCCTAAAGTTAGGTTATGGATCTGGGTGATAATTATGTGTCAATGCCGACTATTTGCAACAAATGTATCATTGTATATCTGAATGCAAATGGTGGTGTGGCATTGGAGAGGTGGCAGGTTACAGAATACATTTTGGAACTCTTCCCATTCAATATTGGTGTGAACCTAAAATTGCTCTTAAGAAATAGTCTATTTTTTAAGTCAACAACACAAATAGCCTGGAGAATTTCCCTTCTCTCTTAACATTCCTTGACTAAAAATGAAACAGAACAAAAACCCTTCAGGTGATTTTAAAGAGCGTTCTATAGCCATTATAGATGTGCACAGGGAATCAATTCAATAATCAGTCTCATCATGTAAAATCAAGCTAAGAAACCATTAGATATGTGCTCCTTTTAATGAAGAGTCTTTTTTGGCATCTTTTCTACTATTTTATGAGCTCCTTCAAAGCACCAAGAACATATCTTTTCTTACAACACACTGCATATCTCATCGAAGGCATAAATCAGGGACAATCTTTGGTTTATAAAAAGATGCCGAAAAGGAAAAAAGACTTTGGCTCTAAATTTAAGCACCTTTTGAACTTTGTGAAAATCACTTCAAGAGCAACATTGTTGGTGTAGTAGGAAAAAAGAGATTTGTATCTTGTCTTGTCCCTTTTAAATATATTATCTCTGTGAATTACTCTGAAAAGATAATGAAAAATTAGTTTATATAAAACATGAAAATGCAAGGATTCAAAATAATCCAAGAAACAGTTGAGAAAAAACAGACTTGGCCTTAAGGAAACAATAAATTCTCTAACAATGTATGTCATATTGAATCACTATAGTTTGAAAATTAGCCCTGATTTTCTTAGGTGAGAAATAAGAACAGGGTTTAGTGCTCGGTGAATTTCTTGGGAAAGACAGTCTATGCTAGTGGTAAAACTACAATGTCCAATTTATTTCAAAGGTCTGATTCCCCATCAGAAAGACTTCTCAAATTCATGACACAAAGCAAACTTTTCTGAAGTCTTCCTTTTTCTTGACTATGTTGTAGGATCTATCCTGATCCTGACATTTCTATCCTTCTCTGTTTTCACTCACACCCACCTGAACGATCTCTCTAGTTTATGGTTCAAATGTTAGCATGATATTAATATTTGTTTTTAGCCCCCTTTCTAACTCTAAAATAAGATTTTGTGTGTGTGTACCCCAGAGAAATGTCCATTCTGACATCCCACCAACATCTCTCACTGGGGTAGAAGTCAAACTGATTATCCCCTCCCCTCTCGTGAGGCCTCAGTTGCATCACAAGTGCTCTCTTATTGAGCTGTGCAATTTGGAAATCATTGTTAACTTCTTAGAGCTTCAGTTAATTTATCTGATTGATGGGTAAGGAAAATTGATTTGGGTGGCATGGTGTAAAGGTTATTTGAAACACTGAACTGCCACTGCTTTACATTTTGAACAGTATTGCACTGTGTTGTTCACCAAGGCTCCACTGGAGAACAGCTAAGGAAATGTTGAACTTGATCCTGGCTAATAAACAGACTCAGGGTTTTTGACTTTCACATTATGATGTCTATAAAACTATTGGCAAACAAACAAGCAATAACTTTTTGTTAGACCAAATTTTTTTAGTCATATTTGAACCTCAATTTCTTATAATTTCACTATGAAATAATAGGGTCTTTTCTCAAATGTTATTTTCCTATAATCTTAAGTTTCATCGTACTAAGAATAATTCATTTCCTTTAGTATAAAAATGTAACATTCATTTAAAGATAGATTTTTAGTTAACTTTGCATGTCTCAAGACCACTGCTGTCATTCATTTGTGTAAGGTCATTCTCTATCTTACTTATGGTCATTCTCACATTGAAAAGTTATTCTAAGGGTTTGTACTGTAAGTTTATAATTAGGGAACACTTTTGAATTGATGACTAGTCATGGACTGGATGTTCAAAGGAAAGTAATTCTTGATCTTCCTTCAGCAGAGATCAAGATACCATTTACTGTATTTAACATTTATTTTTTTCCACAAGTAAAACTTCACATATTGAACAATTTCTCTTCCTTTGTAGTTAAACAAAAAATAAATGAATTAGAGATCTTCCATACTTGTTCTTTATGAGGAAGAAAGGTAACTTCATCATATATATATATAGTCTGTATATATTAAATACCTAATAAGTACATACAACACTGCCTTTCATGATTGAATTGATAAGGATCTCTAGGATATGGAAACAAGAGCTTTATCTTGTGTGATTGTTGTTCTTAATGTACTATGTTATTTCTCTTCTCTTTTTTTCCCTTTGATTATTCTCATATTGTTACTATATGTGACTTTGTTACATGGTATATTGTGTATATATATATATATATTTGTTTATTTGAAACAGGAAAAGGAAGGGGAAAAACAAGATGTTTGGGAGGGTGTGAGGAAAATGGGGACAAAAACATGAGAAGGGGTATCAATGTTTGAGAAGTAATGCACCTACTACCTGATGAATGCAACTGTAACCCCTCTATACACTATCCCTACAATAAAAAATAAAAAAGAGTTACAGTTTTAAGAAACAGAACTTAATTTTCCCAGCTATCTAAGAAATAGTTTGTCAACCTTTTTCTCTCCTTTCTCTTGTTCATTTATTCAACAAATACATTTTGAACAGTGTAGCCATGTTTTAGAAAAAGACTAATAGACTAATAGGTAAGACAAAACGTTTCATCTCTCATGAAACTGATATTCCATTAGAGAGACAGATCACATGCTCCTAAATGAATATCAATATCCTTTCACTTGATTGCAAATAGGCTCAAAAGAATCAAAAAGGCTAAGGGCATGCAAATGAAGGGAAATGTTGTTTCTGGTGGCTTGGTCAAGAAATGCACCTAGGAGCAGGTGGTATTTGAGCAGAAACAGGCAAAGTAAGGGAGGTGGCATATTAACTGGAAGAAGACAATCCCAGACAAAGGAAGCAGCCTTGGGAAGACAGCAAGCTTGGCAGATTCAAGATGAGGAAAGACTACTGTAACTGGAACAGAATGAATAAGAACAAGTACAGAATAAATGAGCCAACAGCTAGATGATGTTGAATCTAAAGGCCCTTACAGTGGATGGTACCATGACAGGAAGTCCTTCAGGACTAACTGAACTAGAGGATGATGTGACCTAATTCACTCTGAGCCTTTTGTGGTTGTAGGCGGTCTGGTTGGGAGGTCAAAGCAGTAAAGCATATTTTACTGGCAATATTTTAATGGTGGAATTCTTGCTGAACCTGCTTATAGACTGAGTTTATGATTTGAGAAAACAGGAGAAATTGGTGATGGCAGTTTTTCGGTATGAACAAATAGTGTTCCAACTTAATTGGAGTAAGACAGTGTACATGAGTGCAGTGGATATGAGAGGAAGATTTCAGAGCTTTGATTTGGATGCAATAGAACCACTATTTTGCAATAAGATAGATGTTTTGATGGTGAGACCAGACCTGAAGGAACAATGTTCATGGCAGCTATGTGAATTCCCATTGTCCCTTACACTCTGGGGAGCTCCATCCCAGAGCTTTTGGGGATGTTGGGCATTTGTGCTGAATGATTAGGGGAAAAATAATATTCTTATTACATCTTGACCCTTGTCTTTTTTGCCAGTCCTGGGCCTTGAACTCAGGGCCTGAGCACTGTCCTTGGGCTTTCTCAAGGCTAGAGCTCTACCACTTGAGACACAGCACCACATCCGGCTTTTTTCTATGTATGTGGTACCGAGGAATCGAACCTAGGTCTCTGTGCATGCTAGGCAAGCACTCAACCACCAGGCCAAACTCCCAGCCCCTTAACTCTTTATCTTATAAATGAAAAACAAAGATGTAATAGGAACATAATTCTGAGGGCTGGAGTCAAGCTCAATGGTAGAATATTTGCCTAGAATATTCTGAAGACTTGGGTCAATTCCTAACATTACAAAAAAAAGGAATATAACTCAGTGATACCATGCTGCATTCCTGTCCTACCAAGTTTGTTATCTGGTATAATAATCAAGGGCCAGAATATAAGCATAGCATGATACCGCAAAATCTTATTCCACTTCAACCCCGTCAACATCTCCTCTAGGGCTATGGAAGGTAGAGAAGAATGCCAGCTCAGCACCCCAGATGTGTGACACATCAGTGTTTTGTTTCTGTTTTTGCTTTAAAAAAAATTGGAGAATCACCACCAGCTCCTATCCAGGCCTGCTTGGAAGGCCGAGATCCAAGCCACATGATTGAATAGGATTGATTGCCTTAAGTACTGGCCTGGGCCAGTTTCTATGGAGATTAGCAGGAGGCCAATTCCCTCTCTGCATGTGATAACTCATGGACAAATTAACACTTACCTCTTATTGAAAACTTGGATTTAGTTGGTAGTGGTGGAGTGGTGAAATGTTGTCGAATTCTTAAAATTCTTTGGAGACTTCCTCAAGAACCTGCTAGTGGGTTGGTTTTATGGCTTGAGGGGAAAAAGAAGAATCAGAGAGGATATATAGTTTTTTTTTAATCCCGAATAACTGATTGAACAATGTTGCTATGGATAGAATAAGGAAAACTGAAGATATTTGTACTAGAGTTAAGGGTAGAATGAATTATTTTGATGGGACCAGTCATGAAAGAAGATACCTGCAAATCTCAGCAGCCAGGAGACTGAGACAGGAAAATTGAAAGTTCAAGGCCAGCTTGAAATACTTAGCATCACCTTGTCTCAAAGAAAATAAGAGCCCTTAATTGGAGAAATTCCTACCAAATACAAGTAGAGATGTACATAAAACCTAGAGTTCAACGGAGAGATGTAAGTTGCAGACATAAATTTTGGAGTCATCCTCATGTTGTTGTCTTGGGAAGCCATAACACTGAGTAATCCTAAGAGCAAATATGGAAGAAACAGTCACATTTGACCCTTGCCTAGGTGGCATCAATCAATATTTACAAATCAGCAACAGATCTTTTGTTCCAGTCAAACTCTTGGTTACTCACACTAACAAAGAAAAGCAGGAACATTCAAGTAAAATGCAACAAAATGGGATAAGCCTGAGGTACACTGCCTAGGCCATGGGGGAAATTTTCTATCTACATATATAAGTGATGGTAAAGACACAAACATTAAAAGCATAGCTTTCCCCCAACTCCACTGGCAGAGAATTTTCTGCCAGCTTAACAAGAAACTACCAGCCATGTACTGATGGCTCATGCCTATAATCCTAGCTATTCAGGAAGCTGAGATCTGAGCATCAAGTTGAAAGCCAGCCCAAGTAGGAAAGACCATGAGACTCTTATTTACAATTAACCAGAAAAACATCAGAAATAGAGCTATGGTGTTAGAGTGAAAAAGCTAAGGGACAGTATTTGTCCCAGAGTTCAAGCCCCCGTAGTAGCATACATACAAATAGTTAACCAAAGTCCGTACTTTGCCTATCAGTTTAAATCTTTCAATTAGGATTATATAATTAGTTTAAAGCTTTTAATGTAAGGCTTCTCTGTAACTGCAATATTTTATCTCTTTAATAGAGTTATATTTTAATATCTTTCATAAAACTGCACAACTCTTAAAATATTGCACATTCCCATTATGTGACATGTCTATTCTTTGCTTCAAGTCTGTTTCTCAGATCAGTGTTTCAATAAAGGAGCAATCATATTTTAGATGTGGTTATTCCACTACCAATCACAAGCATATTTTTTCCTCTAAGGAGAAAACATCAAGGAAATTTGAATATATTATTTTCCTCTGGTTTTGGAGTTAGATCCAACATCTGGTTATAGCCTAAGTTAAATGAACTAGAAATTAGATCAAAATTCGTAATACTTAACAACCAAAATGAAATGTCACATGCAGCCTTTCCCCATGCTCTGGACATTCTCACAATGCAATAGCATGGTGACTGGGTCTTAAATGAAGAGAGAAAAGGGGTGGAGAGAAAAGGGCAGGCACTCTGACACTTGAGCCACATCCTCAACCCTTTCTTTATTCTATTGATCGAAACAAAAATCCACTGAGATTTAGTCAGAGGAACATAGACCCTACCTTTCAATGGAGTAGTATCAGCATCCGATTGATTATAAGAAGACCATGAAGGATATAGGAAAATACAGTCTCCTATAGTGTGAATAGGTAAGGATCTGGTAATGGTTTTGGACACGCTGAATGTGTATTTGCCTACAACAGATACTAGAACAAAAATAGTTTCTTATACATAGATATTATGTATATGCTTGGATAAATTACTGAAACTAGCTAATAGTTGCATAAAAGAAGCGGTAAAAATGATCTTTCCAAAAATTAAGATATTTTTGTCTTGGTAGTCCTTACAAACTGGTGAATGAATTTTATAAAACACAGTGTTGTTTTATTTAGGATACCATTAGAAATAGCTTTGTGTGGAGGGGAATGGGAAATGAGGGTACTAGGGCTTGTACTTGGGGCTTTAGCACTGTTCCTTAGCTGTTTTCACTCAAGGGTAGAGCTCTGCCACTTGCACCATAGCTCTACATATGGTTTCTGGGTGTTTAATTGGAGATAAAAGTCTTATGCCTTTTCCTGACCTGGCTGAATTTGAACCTTGGTTTTCAGATCTCAGCCTTCTAAATAGGTAGAACAAGTGTGAGCCACTGGCACCCAGCATAAATAACTCGTCAAGGTTAGCACTTTGCCATTTGTGCCACGAGTCCATTTCTGACTTTTTGGCAGTTAATAGAGTCTCACAGACTTTGTTGCCGAGGCTGGTTTTGAAGCATGAGTATCAGATTTCAGCCTCCTGAGTAGCTGGTATTACAGGTATGAACCACTAACACCCATCTATGTTCTTATATTTGTAATGTAATGTTGGTCTGAAATGAATACAACCTAGGGAAAATCCACTTTGTAGAATCCACTTTGTAGTCAGTATTGTCATTACACTACTAAGATCCCCTTGGATTTCTTCTACAAATACTTACTTTTCTCCAACTTCTGTATCTATTTTTGAGTGTCTCTTTATCCACAGGTACTGGTGCAGGAAGGCCCTGAGTGTTTGACTCACCCCTCTCCTACCTCTGACTCCACAGTTCTTACCCAATGAGGGTTAAAAATAAAGCCCAATTCCCTGGCCCTAAGTCAGGCCAAATTCTGAGTCATAATTTTACTCTTGTCAAAAGACAAAACTACAGCAAATTGAGTTATAGGTCTAATTACCTTTTATTTGCAAATCATGAATCAAGGCAGGCTCCAATTCTAGAAAATAAAGAGCTCTTGCTACGTGATTTAAAGACAGTGGAGCTTTTGTAAAGTGAAAATAAAGAGAACAATAGAGAAAAATAATACCAATAATTTATCATCAGGTTACCTCAGGGTACTTTTTGGAAGGTTCAGAGGAGAGGACACTTCCTTATTATGCCAACTAAAATTGGCTCATTTGGAGAAGTGGCCATTCTCACTCTTCCTCCTCTCTCTCTCCTTTTCCTTTTCCTCCTCCCTCTCCTCCTTCTTTTCCTTCCTCCTTCCCTTACCCGCTTCTATCACTCACATTTCCTTATTTCTCTGAAGGTATGACAACCAATTTAGTTTCACCTTGGTGGAACTTTAGTATGAGTAATTCTTTTTCAGTTTGATCCTTGGGCTACTATAGGAGCTCAATACAAACTACCATTTTCTAAACATGTTATTTAACATACTACTGGGTTTCCTGCAGGATCTAAGTGAAGTAGAATATCATCTGAACTTTCATTCTTGCTTGGATTTTTCTTTCCCTCTACCCTGCTTCCCACATTTCCATGATAGTCTCTCCCCAGAACATGAGTCTTCAGATTAGGGAATATATCTTTGGTCACTAAAATACATCCATCTTCAATATTCTGCTAGCTGTATGGATTAAAGTAGAACACTATGACACTAGTAGTGGAGGCAAAAATACATGATAACAAGTTCTTTAGGAACTCTATGCTCATTAATGTTCCAGAAGTACTTATCTGAGAGTCACATGAACTTGTTCAAGACAAAGAATGATATTGGAATAGCCCAGAAACCAAGGAAGAAATTTAAAACTTTTCAAAGAGTCAATGTTGAGTTAGTTTCATTTTCGCAATACTCTAATGCTACTTAAACTATTCCAAGTTAAGAAAAAGATAGACCATTTTTGTTTCTTCTTCAGAGAAGACTTTCTTTAAGTCTTTGGCCCATTTTTTAATGAGATGGTTGTTACTTTGGGGATTAGTTTTGGAGTGATTCAATTTTTGGAGCTGTTGATATATTGTAGATATGAGGCCTTTGTCCATTGCTTGGTTGGTGAAGATCTTCTCCTACTCTGTAGGCTTCCTAATTAATTTACTAGCTATGTCCTTTGCCATACAAAAGCTCTGCAGTTTAATGCAGTCCCACTTATCCAGCCTTTCTCTTATTTGCTGTGATTCTTGGTCCTTAAGAAAGTTTCGACCTGTGCCAAGGAGGCCTAGTGTATCTCCTATTCCTTCTTGTAGAGTTTTCAGTGTGTCAGCTTTTACCTCCAGGTCTTTGATGCATTTGGAGTTAATTCTAGTGCAAGGTGACAAAGAAGGATGCAAATTTAGTTTTCTGCAGGTGCTTAACCAGTTCTGCCAGCACAACTTGTTGAAGAGCCTATAGACACATGAAGAAATGCTCAACATCTCTGGTCATAAAAGAAATGCAAATCAAAACAACTCTAAGATTCCACCTCACTCCAGTTATAATGGCCAGGATCAGGAAAAGGAATAACAACAGATGCTGGAGGGGAAGTGGCCAGGAGGGATCACTACTACACTGTTGGTGGGAGTGCAAACTCATCCAACCACTATGGAAAGCAGTGTGGCAGTGCCTCAAAAGACTAAACATAGAACTCCCCTATGACCCAGCAATTCCACTACTTGGCATTTACCCAACGATCCAGAAACAAGGGCATACTAAATCCACTAGCACAACAATGTTCATTGCAGCATTATTCACCATAGCAAAAATATGGAACCAACCTAGATGTCCCTCAATTGATGAGTGGATCAACAAGTTGTGGTATTTGTACACAATGGAATTCTATGCCGCTGTCAGAAAAAATGACATCGCCCCATTTGATAGGAAATGGAAAGTCTTAGAAAAAATCATATTAAGTGAAGTAAGCCAGACTCAAAGGAACTTAGGCTCAATGGTTCCCCTCATTTGTCATAATCAGTAGAAACCTTGGGCTCTACTAGCAGAGATCTGCAATAGAACAAAACCTTGATACATAAGGCCATATAGTATGAAGCTAATTGAAAAGACCTCCAGGATATTGAAACAAAAGCCATACAATGAATGATTGTTGTCCTTAATGTACTATGTTATCTCTCATCTCTTTTGCTGTCCCTTGGTTATCTCATATTGTTACAGTATCTCACTTTGTTATCTGATATATTGGATTTATTTGTATTTGGTTATTTGAAATTGGATAGGGAAGGGGGAAAACCAAGATGGGGGGGTGGGGTGGAGAGGAGGATCATGGGGACTAAGACATGTGAAAGGGTATCAATATATGTGAATTAATGCACCTTCTTTCTGGCAAGTATCATGTAACCCTTTTATTAATTACAATAAAAAAGAAAAAGATAGAAAGCTTTGAATTTGTTTTTAAAAAGTTATCAAGGTCACAATGTCAAAACTTGATAGACAGTCAAAGGCAAAGCTGATTTAACAGTCTAGAGAAAGTATATAAACAAAAATATCTAAGCATAACACTGACAAAGTCAATCCACTATGAAAATAAAAGACTAGCAAAACACAAAATAAGACATGACACAAAAAGGAGACAAGACAGAGTTTCAATAGATAATCCCAAATGAATTAATAGATGATAAGATTAAAGATTCACTTGGGCTCTCCTAGCAGAGATTCACAATAGAACAAAACCTAGATACATAAGGCCATATAGGATGATGCTAAATGAAAGGATCTCTAGGATATAGAAACAGAAGCCATATAATGTGTGATTGTTGTCCTTAATGTACTATGTTATCTCTCATCTCTTTTCCTGTCCCTTGGTTATTTCATATTGTTACAGTATTTTACCTTGTTATCTGATATATTGTATATATGTTTATTTGGTTATTTGAAATAGGATAGGGAATGGGGGGAAAACAAGATGAGGGGTTGGGGTGGAGGCAGGGAAATGGGGATCAAAACATGAGAAAGGGTATCAGTATTTGTGAAGTAATGCACCTTCTATCTGGTGAATATAATGTAACCCTTCTATTAATCACAATAAAAATATATGAAAAAAGATTAAAGATCCATTACTATTTCCTTAATATATTTTGCAAATCAATGGGATACATCGTTCTGACAAGGTTTTTTACCTTAAGTTGAAAATTGCAAATATTCTTTTTCATTTCTTATGACGCATGGACAATACAAAAATAGAAGTATTGAAAAAGGCAACAATGTTATTTTCAATTTTCATAACCTACCTCAAAATTTCAAGCAAATGATCCTTGAAAATATTAGGACTACAGGGAAGTGGCAGATGACAATACAAATATATAAATATCATTAGCTGTCATGTGTTAAAATACGCATTTAACATTATACTAGAAACACATAAGAAAAATAACGTGGTACTCTCATAAGACTAGTGTCCACATAGACCAATGGACAAGAAGGGAGGACTAAGAAATAAACCCCTATAGCTACAGCCATCAGATGCTCAACAAAGGTGCCAAAACATACATTGGAGAAAAGACAGCCTCTTTTGGGAAAATTCGATATTACCATGAAGAATACTCTAGATTTATACAACTCACCCTATTACAAATATAAACTGAAAATGGATCAAAGACGTTACTGTAAGATCTGAAACTTTGAAACCATCAGAGGAAAATATACGGAATGCTCTTGAAGCTATAGGCAGAGGTAGTTACTTTTTGAATAAGACTGAAATAGCTCAGGAAATAATAGCAAGGATTAACAAATTAGATAATACTGAATTTAAAATGAAGACAAATTGTAAAAGCTTCTGCACAGCAAAGGAAACATGAGACTGCCTACAGAATAGGAAAAAAATCTTTACTAGCTATTCATCCAACAGAAGCTTACTATCTTGAAGAAAAGAAAAGAAAAGAGGATTTAAGAACACAGGAAAATACAAATCCAGTGGTAGTTTCATACCACTGGAAGGCCTAGTGTTATAGCTCAGAGGTATAGAGTATACTTAACATGTTAGAGGCCCTGAATTCCATTCTTAGCATAGTAAAAAAGTAAGTGGAAAATAATATGCAGTCATAATGTTTTTTTCTAAGTTCTGGAATTTGGATTTTATTATTATTACTACTGCTACTACTACTATTATTACTATCTCTGTGCATGTGTGCTTGCATGCGTGTGTGTGTGTGTGTGTGTGTGTGTGTGTATGTGTTCTGTGATTTGAACTCAGGGCTAGTACTCTATCACTTAAGCCACAGATCCACTTACTGCTTTCTGGTGATTAGTTAATGATGAGAATACTTTGCCTCTCAGACTGGCTTAAAAATGGAGATTTTTTCACATCTCAGCCATCTGAGTAGCAGGGATTACATGAGTGAACACTGCCTGGCTAAGATTATTTTTTTCCCCGAGCTGAGGACCCAACTCAGGGCTTTGTACTTGCTAGGAAAGTGTTCTTCCACTGAGCTAAATCCCCAACCCCTGTGATTACTTTTTTAATATCTCCTTTTTCTGTTTAATTATATGTTTCAGATTTTCTTCAATGAAGATGTTCTGTTTCAATATCTGAAATTATAAACACATCACAATGAGTAGTTTTTAAGTTCAAAGGAGAGGAACAGCAGTTTTATAAAGTTCTCAGTGTATGTTATCAACATGTATTTGTTATGAAGATAGGCTGAGACCTGAGAATTGCAGTTCAAAGGTAGCTCCTGGTAGATAATTCCAAGAGACTTTTATCTTTAATTAATTTTAATCAAAAGTTGGAAGTAGATCTATAGTTCAACTGGTAAGAGTGCTACCCTTGCGTGAAAAAGTTAAGGGACAAAGCTTCAGTGCTGAAGTACCAGTTCTGGCACAAAAAGTGGGGAATATTGAAATTTGAATAGAACAATGCATAAGGAAAGGTATTGTGAAAAATGCAAGAGGAAGATGATCAAATGAAAGCTAAAAAGAGATCTTAGAAGAAACAAAGGTAATTCATCCTGATGTCTTTATCTAAGGCTTCCAGTCTTTTGAACTGTGAGTCAACAAATCTCTTGGAGAAAGACAGCCTCTTCAACAATTGGTGCTGACAGCATTAGTTAAGGACATGTAGAAAACTAAAGTTGGATCCTTATATGTCACCCTGCACCAGAATTATTTCCAAATGGATCAAAGACCTTGAGGTAATAGCAGATTACAGGAAGAAATAGGAGATATACTAGGTCTCCTTGGCACAAGTCAAAACTTTCCTAATAAAGATTCAGAAACACAACAAATTAAAGAATATTTGGACAAATGGGACTGCATTAAACTGCAGAGCTTCTGTAGGGCAAAGGACATAGCTAGCAAGTTAAATAGATAGCTCACAGAGTGGGAGAAGATCTTCACTAGCCATACAACAGACAGGGGTATTATATCTAAAATATACCTACAGCTCAAAAGAAATTGAAGCTCTCAAAAACAATTCCTCATAGAAACAACCATCCCAATAAAAGGTGGGCTAAAGACTTAAATAGAGACTTCTCTGAAGAAGAAAAAAAATGGAATACAGACACATGAAGAAATGCTCGACATCTCTGACCATAAAAGAAATGCAATTCAAAACAACTTTGAGATTCCACCTCACTCTAGTTAGAATGGTAATGATCAAGAAATCAAATAACAACAGATGCTGGCAAGGATGTAACCAAGAGGTATCACTACTATACGGTTGGTGGGACTGTAACCTCATTCAACCACTTTGGAAAGCAATATAGCCATTTCTCAAAAGACTAAACATAGAGTTCCCGTATGACCCAGCAATTGGACTCCCTGGCATTTTCCCACATATCCAGAAACAAGAACATACTAAAGCCACTAGCACAGCGATGTTTGTTGCAGCATTATTTAGCATAGCAAAGATATGGAACCAACCAGATGCCCTTCAGTAGATGAATGGATCAAGAAGACGTGGTACTTATACACAATGGAATTCTCTGCTGCCATTAGAAAGAATGACATTGCCCCATTTGTAAGGAAATGGAAAGACTTGGGAAAAAAATCACATTAAGTGAAGTAAGCAAGACCCAAAGGAACATAGGCTCAATGGTTTCCCTCATTTGTATTAATTAATACATATTTAGGACTCTCCTAGCAGATGATTATAATAGCTGAAACCTTTGTACATAAGGTCATATAGGATGAGACTAAATAAAATGAACTCTAGGATATGGAAATAAGAGGGGTTTATCTTGTATGATTGTTGTTTTTAACGTACTATGTTATTTCTCTTCTCATGGTTAATCTCATGTTGTTACTGTATCTGACATTGTTACCTGGCATATTGTATATACATTTATTTGTTTATTTGAAATAGTGAAGGGAAGGGAGGAAAACAAGATGATTGGGAGGGATTGGAGTGAAGGAAATGGGGACAAAAACATGAGAAGGGGTAACAATGTGCGAGAAGCAATGCACCTACTACCTAACAAATGTAACTGTAACTCCTCTATACATTATCCCAATAATAAAATTTAAAAAAATAAATCTCTTGGATTTTGTTCCATTGCTTTTTGTATGTTGAAACTGGGTTTCCTCATGTAGCCTAAGATTCATGATCTTCCTGCCTCAGTCTCCCAGGTTCTGAGATTGCAATGTGTACCACTGCTCCTACCTTAAATCTTTATTGTTCAATTGTCCCTGATCTAGTCTGTAGTACATCATTATAGCAATCTGAGCAGACTATTGACTTAATATCACGGATAAGGTGCAAGTAAGCAAACTAATGAAAACATACATACAAATTGTGTATATTGAGGAAAGGCTGTCCTGGGAAAGCAGGTTAAGCCACATCCCCAAATCTAGAAGGAACTGGCCTGAGGTGAGGAGGAAGAATCAAAATGGAAGGCAGAAAGCATATAGGTCCTCACTGGGGGAATGATCCAGCTACTTCTAGAAAGATCAAGTGAGATTGAAGGAATGTTCTGGAGGAGGCACTAGTAACAGACATCAGAACACACCCTGACTCTTTTACCAGTTGTGTGAGAACAAGGTTGAGTTCTCAGTGTCAAATGTAGGTCTATGTCCAAGAATATAGCAGCCCATTGATGCTGAGGGTGTAGATCATTCGGTACTTGCTTGGCATGACCTAGTCCCTAGGGCAAATCACCGGCAACCTTCCCTACAAAACATTCATGAATCAACACAGTTGACAAATTCAACTACAGTGTGCCCTGACTTTTTGTCTCTTATCCTTCCCCTGTTACCTAATTCTGGGTACCTTCACCCTCAGAGCAAAGTTTTATTCCTATCAACTCTCCCTAAATGCTTATTCAATTCATAGCTAATGTCCATCAGGCAGTTTCTTCAAAATGAATGCTATTTAAAATTCTCTTACATATCAAACTGATCACTCAGCAAGTAACTTAAAATAGATGAACCTGTTTAAAGTGATATATTCTTATAAAATTAAATTAAGGAGTTTTCTATATTCATGTCCTATACAGCACAAAAATGAGATTTAAATGGCTTCAGGATAGCCATTCTGGTTAAACTAAAGCTTCCTGTTAAATAATCTAGTAAAAGTCTTTTCTTTTCAAATAAAATTAACAGAAAGGAATTCTTCAAACAAAAGAAAACTGATCTATGAATATTATGAATAGCCACATGTCAGTGTTTCACATCTGTAATCCTAGCTACACAGGAAGCCAAGATCTGAGGATAGTGATTCAAATTCTGCCTGTGCAGAAAAGTCCATGAAAATCTTGTTTTGCTAAAAAGCCTTTAGTGGAACCATGGCTCAAGTGATAGAGTTACCCATTACTGACATGCACATGCGTACACCACACATCCCACACCCCCACACTATTATGAATATGCTACAAGATTTAAAATTTAATACTTATTTAAGCTTAATTATGTGATAATGTTCTTCGTGTGCATTTCTATTGTGGACCTCTGGCTTTGAAGGTCAAACTAAAATACCAATGGTTCAACCAATAATGGTTGAACACAGCTGATTGAACTCCCAATGATAAGTATGGATTTAAATCAGATTGCGTGTGAATGTACTATCCTGTCACTTAATAATAGAATGCTTACATTATCATAACTTGCCTTCCATTTTGTGCATGTATTTAGAATTGAATTAGCCTCCCATCTCCAAGTATGTGGTTATGCTCTAGAGCTTTAGGGACAAGTATCCATGGAAGTAATCAGATTAGTGGAAGTTTTTGAAGTCAATGAACATTTTTTATTTTTTTCATATATTTTTATTTGTAATCAATAGAAGGGTTACATTATATTCATCAGATAGAAGGTACATTACTTCACAAATATTGATATCCTTTCTCATATCCTGTTTCACATTTCTCTCTCCTCCTCCCCCCTCACAACTTGATTTCCCCCTTTCCCTCTGCTATTTCAAACAACTAATTAAGCATATATAAAATATATCAGATAACAAGATGAAATATTGTAAAAATATGAGATAACCAAGGGACAGTAAAAGAGATAAGCGATAACATAGTACATCGAGGACAACAGTCACTCATTATATGGCTTTTGTTTCTATATCCTGGAGGTCCTTACATTTAGCATCATACTATATGGCCTTATGTATCTAGATTTTGTTCTATTGTGAATCTCTTCTAGGACAGCCCAAAGTTCCTAATGATTATGACAAATGAGGGAGACTATGTTCCTTTGAGTCTGGCTTACTTCACTTAATATGATTTTTTTCTAAGTCTTTCCATTTCCTTACAAATGGGGTAATGTCATTCTTTCTGACAGCAGCATAGAATTCCATTGTGTACAAATACCACATCTTGTTGATCCACTCATCAACTGAGGGACATCTGGGTTGGTTCCATATCTTTTTTCTTTCATATCTTTTTATTTTAATTAATAGAAGGGTTATATTGTATTTGCCAGATAGAAGGTGCATAAATTCACATACATTGATACACGTTCTCATGTCTTGGTCCCCATTTCCTTCCCCCCTACCCCCAACCCTCATCTTGTTTTCCCCCCTTCCCTATCCAATTTCAAATAACCAAATAAAAATATTTCTAATATATCAGATAACACAGTGAGATACTGTAAAAATATGAGATAACCAAGGGACAGCAAAAGAGATGAGAGATAACATAGTACATTAAGGACAACAATCACTCATTATATGGCTTTTGTTTCTATATCCCAGAGGTCCTTACATTTAGCGACATACTATATGGCCTTATATATCTAGATTTTGTTCTATTGTAAATCTCTGCTAGGAGAGCCCATGGTTTCTACTAATTATGACAAATGAGGGAAACCATTGAGTTGATGAGTCCTTCAACTGAGGGCATCTGGGTTGGTTCCATATCTTTGCTATGGTAAATAGTGCTGCAATGAACACCGCTGTGCTAGTAGTGGATTTAGTACATCCTTGTTTCTGGATGACTGGGTAAATGCCAAGTAGTGGAATTGCTGGGTCACAGGGGAGTTCTTTGCTTAGTCTTCTGAGGAACTGCCTTACTGCTTTCCATAGTGGTTGAACGAGTTTGCACTCCCACCAACAGTGATCCCTCCTGGCTACATCACCTCCAGCACCTGTTGTTTTTAGATTTCTTGATCCTGGCCATTCTAACTGGAGTGAGGTGGAATCTTAGAGTTGTTTTGATTTGCATTTCTTTTATGACCAGAGATGTCAAGCATTTCTTCACTTGTCTATAGGCCATTCTAATTTCTTCAGAGAAGACTCTCTTTAAGTCTTTGTCCCATCTTTTAATGGGATGGTTGCTTCTTTGGAGATTAGTTTTGGAGTGATTCAATTTTTTGAGCTGCTGATATAATTTAGATATGAGGCCTTTGTCTGTTGTATGGTTAGTGAAGATCTTCTCCCACTCTGTAAGCTTTCTAGTTAATTTGCTAGCTATGACCTTTGCCATACAGAAGCTCTGCAGTTTAATGCAGTCCCACTTATCCAGCCTTTCTCTGATTTGTTGTATTTCTTGGTCCTTATTGAGAAAGTTTCGACCTGTGCCAAGGAGACCTAGAGTATCTCCAATTCCTTCTTGTAAAGTTTTCAGTGTATCGGCTTTTACTTCGAGGTCTTTGATCCATTTGGAGTTAATCCTAGTGCAGGGTGAGAAAGAAGGTTCCAGTTTTAGTTTTCTGCAGTTGCTTAACCAGTTCTTCCAGCACCACTTGTTGAAGAGGCTGTCTTTCTTCCATTCTATTTTTTTTTGGCTCCTTTATCAAAGATTAGGTGACCATATGTCTGTGGGTTAATATCGGGGTCTTCAGTTTTATTCCATTGTTCTTCAGGCCTGTTCTTGTGCCAGTACCTAGCTGTTTTGGTCACTATAGCTCTACAGTAGAGTCTAAAGTTTGGTATTGAAATTCCTCCTGCGCTGTTCTTTCTGCTAAGAAGTGTTTTTGCTATACGGGGTCTTTTATTGTTCCATATGAAATTTTGGATTGCTTCTTCTATTTCTTTAAAGAATGACATTGGGGAGCCGGGAGTTTAGCCTAGTGGTTAAAGTGCTTGCCTAGCATGCATGAAGACCCAGGTTCGATTCCTTAGTACTACATACATAGAAAAAAGCCAGAAGTGGTGCTGAGGCTCAAGTGGTAGAGCTTTAGCCTTGAGAAAGTCCAAGGACAGTGCTCAGGCCCTGAGCTCAAGCCCAGGACTGGCAAAAAAAAGAATGACATTGGGATATTGATGGGTATTGCGTTGAATTTGTACATAGCCCTTGGCAAGATTGTCATTTTCACGAGGTTGATTCTTCCAATCCAGGAGCATGGGAGGTTTTTCCATTTCCTCAGTTCTGCTTTAATTTCCTCTTTTAGGGTTTTAAAATTTTCATCAAAAAGTTCCTTTGCATTCTTAGTTAAGTTAATTCCTATTTTCCATTTTTTTCCAACATGTCTTATTTTTCTCATTCTACTTCTATACTCTGTTACTCTATATGTCAATGTTGTTAAGAAATTAATAAACTTTGAACTATGTAGGGATGTACCTTTTCTGTTAGTCAGGCTTCTATTTCTGTGACAAAATACCTAAGAGAAATGATTGAAAAGAAGGAAGAATTTATTTTGGCTCGTAATTTCAGAAATTTCAGTTCCTGTTCATTTGGCCCAATGGTAACTGTGGACCTGTAGCAAGCAGGACACCACAGTAAGAAACATGTGATGGGGCAAGGCTGTACACCTCATGGCAGTTAGGAAAGTAAAAGAAAAAAATGAGTAACTGAGCATCTGATGGTATTCAGAAATATGTTCACAGGCACACCCAGAGGTTTGCTTTGCTAATCTCCTAGGCATTTCTCAATCTAATTAAGTTAATAATTATAAGTGGATTCAAGTTTAGACTACAGAGATGGTAGTACATAAGGTGTGGTCATTGAATGATGCTCCCACTTAGGGAGTGATAGCTGTAGTATCTAGAGGTACAAAAGATGCCAGGGTGCAAGTACCATGGAAAGGTTATTGTTAGTTGGAAGCTAACCAATGGGTCTTTGTATTGAAAGAGTATTTTTGCTTGGATCTATAATATTCCCCAAAGACTCACATGATAAGAGCTTGATCCCTGATGTGGCAGTGGTCAGAGGTGACTATGTCATAAGAGATTCAGCCTCATCAATGGACATGCTCTTTGAGAATCCTGGAGTCCTGTGACAACTGTGACTGGATGCAGATTTGATTAGGATGCTTGCAGTGTGAATGAAACCAGTGGAAACTCTGGTTGTGTGGTTACTTTTCCTACGTCTAAGTAGAGACACAGGATTATGAATGTCTGACCTTCTGCAGTTATCCTGTCAAGACGTAGTTGGAGTCCCTGTGTGTCCTTATCTCAGTGATTCTTGGTATCCTGGATGTGTTACTGAAACTGCTTACCTTAGTACTTCCTGATTTTTTGTTATCTATCTCTTGGAATGTGTCATTTTGTTTATCTTCCCATAACTCCCTTAAGAAATCCCAGGGCCAATCTAAACCTATAAAACCAGAGGTTAGGGGAAAACATCTTTGGTTTAACTATGCCTGTCAGTTAACCCATTCCTCACTCCATGGTGATATTAGAAACTTTCGTTAACATTGTATTGAGCGCATCCTTCATTGATTGCTTTGGAATCTGCTTGTCAGAACCAGCAAAATTTATAGTTGAACAGACTATTGGAAGGTGGTAGAAACTGTGGGAGATGGAGCCTGGTTGTAGAAAATGGGATATTGGTGATATGTCCTTAGGAACTATATGGTGTCCAGATTCTTTCCTGCATTTCCCTTTTCCTATTTTCTGTCTGCCATGATATGAACTGCCTGTATACAGCACATCTTTCCAGCCATGATAGATGGATGTTTCTGAAACTGTAAGCTGAATTAACTCTTCCCTTAAGTTATTTTTCTCAGGTATTCGTCACAGTGACATGAAGAAATTAGACTAATAAACTACTAGATATTTTTCATCAGTTTACTTATTACAGATTAATCAATGTTTCCTCCTCTTTGAAAACTCCTGAAACTGTTCCATATTGATCTGATCTGCCAGCGACAGCACGGCATTCATACCATTTTGGTCAATAATCAACTGCTGTAGTGTCCTTTGTAAAATAGCCTTTCATTTTAGTTAATTTTTATACTCTTCTCTGCCTGTTTCTCTGTCTGTCTGTCTCTCTCTCTCTCTTTCTCTCTCTCTTTCTCCTTCTCTCTCTCACAAACATACACACACACACACACACACACACACACACACACACACACACGCAGATCAACAATTTGAAAGATGATCTGAGGCTTCTTTCCCTGTATTATCTTGACTGGACCATGGGGTGTCCAAATCAAACAGCTTCTAGCTATGTCTGTGATGAGTGAATTCAGTAAAGTAGATGGACTTTGTGGATGGGCATCATCTAATTCCTCCAGGGTTTGAATAAAAGTGATTGAAGTAGAAGAATTACCCCTTTTCAGTCACCTAGCATAAGCTGAAGAACAGCATCTTTGGCTCTCATACTCGGATCTACACCATTAACTCCTCAAGTACTCAGGCCCTCGTAGCATATATATGCAGACACAAATATATACAACTATGTGCATGCATATGTTCTCTCATGAAGATGGACATGCATGTGTATGTATATATTATATATACATACACATAATTGATACATAACTATAGAGATAGACTTTACTGCTTCTGTTTCTCTAGAGAACTCTAATATGGTGGTCTTGCAGTAAAGCTCTCTATTTTTATTTGAACAAAGATCCTCAGCACCTGACCTCTATACTATACTTGAAAACATCACACACAGAACAAACACATTTAGGAAAATAGTATTTTAGACCTTTCCAAAAAAATAAAACTTCTAATCCATTTTTATGTTATCAATTCCAGGAACAAAGATTTTTACCCAGCAACTTTCTCTGAATATTTGTTGAATCAAACTTATCCTTGAAGCAGAAATATGATTTCTGAGGAGGTTTTCTGGCAATGCTTGAGATGATAAATTCAATTCTGAATGAATGATGACACATTAAAGTCATAAAGACATAACAGGGCTATTGAATATCATTCTGTTTGTAGGCAAGAGTGGCACACTAGGAAAACTTATTATCTCAGCTATGTATAGATCAGCTAGCCATTGAGCATTGAGTTTGAGATTGTATTCATTTGCACAAATTGCATTTTCTCTATACTTTGAAAAGTGTGACACAGTATGTGGGCACATATAAAATTGCAAAAATAAAGATGTCTAATATAATCATAATTTAATAAAAATGAAATGGCCTTAGGCTATTTCTTCATTGCAAGTAAATGTATCATCATGAATCTTTACTCAAATACCATTTCTCAGATTCTAAAAGTGTTGATTTAATAATAATTAACACCAGTAAGAACACTTGCAGAACTGGCTATTTTAGGATCAAAATCAGTGATTCTCACCCTGGGGTGCAAAGAAAATCAGTATGAATGGGATGTAGAAGAAAGCGGTCTGTTTGACACATTTTTTTGAAAATTAATTAGCAAGTCTTTCCATTTCCTTATAAATGGGGGGGATGCCATTCTTTCTGATGGAAGCACAGAATTTCATTGTGTATATATACCATATTTTCTTGACCCATTCATCCACGGAGGGGCATCTGTTTTGATTCAATATCTGAGCTGTGGTAATGAATGCTGCAATTAACATGGTTGTTCTGGTGGCATTAGTGAGGGCTGGTTTGTTGTCATTTGGGTAGTTGTCCAGCAGTGGGATTGCTGGGTCATGCTTCTTTCCAGAGTTGTTGAACAAATTTATATTCCCACCAACAATGTAGTACTGTTCCCCTTTGGCCACATCCCCACAAGCATCTATTAGTATTAGTTTTCTTGACAATGGCCTTTCAGACTGGGAAGAGTGGAATCTCAATGTTGCTTTGATTTTCATTTCCTTTATGGACAGACATGTTGAACATTTCTTCATGTGTCTATTAGCCATTCTTATTTCTTATTTTGCCAGTCCTGAGGCTTGAACTCAGGGCCTCAGCACTGTCCTTGGGCTTTCTCTAAGCTAGCGCTCTACCACTTGAGCCACAGCACCACTTCTGGATTTTTCTATGTATGTGGTAACAAAGAATTGAACCTGGATCTTTGTGCATGCTAGGCAATCACTGTACCACTAGGCTAAAATCCTGGCCCCGTTCTTTTTTCTTCTTCAGAGAAGTCTGTGTTTATTCTTTAGCCAACTTATTGATGGGGTTGGAAAAAATTATATTAAGTAAGTCAGACCCAAAGAAACAGGATGCATGTTTTCCCACATATGAAATATCAACAATATGACTATAAATCTAGAAGTTAATCCAATGGAGAGTAAAAGACTCTTGGACATGATTAATTAAACAGCACGCTAAACTTTCACACACAATGGCTCGATAGCTATGTACATATGACCGTATAAAATGATGCTTATCAAAATGAACTCCCAGAAATGGAAACAAGAGGTTTTTACTTATTCTACTGTTTGCAGTTATTTCCTTTCTCTTTCTTTTTTTCCTTTGGTTTATTCTTTGTTGCCACTGCTTTTGATTACTGTACCCTTTGTCTTATATATGTAAGTTTATCTGATTTGGGAAATGGAAGGTGAATCACCAAAATGATGGGACAAAAGCTGAACCAATTCAACAGTGATACTTACTAGACACTATCTTGGAAATGAACTTTACAATTTGGAGTGGAAGGGGAATCAGGAAGGAAAAGTGGGAGAAAATGAGGGAAGGGTAACACTGTTCAAAAAGAAATATACTTGTTATCTTACTTGGATAACTATAACCCCTCTGTATATCACTTTAACAATAAAGTTTAAATAAAAAGATAAGATGTGGTATTTGTACACAATGGAATTCTATGCTGCTGTCAGAAAGAATGGCATTCTATTTGTTAAGAAATAGAAAGGCTTAGAAAAAATCATATTAAGTGAAGTAAGCCAGACTCAAAGGAAGATAGGCTCAATGGTTTCATAATCAGTAGAAACCTTGGTCTCTCCTAGCAGAGATTTGCAATAGAGCAAAACCTAGATACATAAGGCCATATAGTATGATGCTAAATATAAGGACCTCTAGGATATAGAAACAAAAGCCATATAATGAGTGATTGTTGTCCTTAATGTACTATGTTATCTCTCATCTCTTTTGCTGTCCCTTGGTTATCTCATATTGTTACAGTATTTTACCTGGTTATCTGATATATTGGATATATGCTTATTTGGTTATTTGAAATTAGATAGGGAAGGGGGGAAAACAAGATGAAGGTTGGGGGTGGGGGGAGGGAAATGGGAACCAAGACATGAGAAAGGGTATCAATGTTCGTGAATTAATGTACCTTCTATCTGGCAAATATAACCCCTCCATTAATTACAATAAAATATATGAAAAAAGATAAGTAAATAATGCAGTAGTAATTTCTTTGAAATAAGAAAATGAACTATCAATCTTTTAATTATAGATTTTAGTCACAATAATTAATTCACTTTGAAGGTGTAATCATAATTGAGAGGACCTAGAATTTTTGATTCCTTCAATGGAGTTATACATCAGAGACGATGAAATATATTGTGTAGGAGAAGATTAAACTCAACACTCAATTTTTTTAGCACCTACATGAAACAGTTCCCAAACCTCCCACAATCTAAACTCCCCTGATCTGAGTGAGTAGGTCGTGAAAACAGCACACCAGGAGCCTGTCTAGGATTTCAGGGTTCACCCTGAAGAAGAATCTATCTCTAGACTCCCAGGATTCCTGGCTTTGACATCTGGAATCATCTGTCCTGCTCTTCTGACTTCCTTCAATGCTACAGCACCCACAACAGATATTATGAAGTAGAAGAGCTGGGCTATAAAAAACAGTACTATTGTGTATGACTGCAAATGCCATGTTGGTACACACACACACACACACACACACACACACACACACACACACACACACAATCATTCAGGTTCTGTTAGCCATGTATGTTCTAGCTTACTTGCTATCTACAGCTCATTGGACCAGGACTACACATTGAGCTACTTGGACCACTTTCTCGTTTAGCTACCCTTCCCACCTGTTCTCCCCTCCTGTATTCTTCCAGTCTCTCCCTCCTGCTCCTCTCTTCTTTACCCCTCCCCTCCTTTCTGTTCTCCCTTGGATTAAGGGTCTTGCTATGCTTCTCAGGCTGGCCTTAAGCTTGTGATTTTCTTGCCTTGGACTCCCAGATTATGAAATTAAAGATATACAGTACCTTAAGCTGGACCACTTTTTTCCAGGAATTTAGAATTGAGACTTAGATATATTTGTCAGTATGCTGTGAGTTGAGATTGTATTGATAGTTTGATTATGAAATAAAAAATCCTAAAGAATAAAAGTCATCCTAAAGAGAAGAGAGGGTAGAAGAGGGAGAAAGAGGAGAATGGAGAGAATAAAGCAAGTTTGAGAGATAACATGGTCCTAGAGGGGCAGAGAGGTCTTGCATATATATATATATATAATATATATATATTATATATATCTTCTCTTTTGCTTAGCACTTGAGATGGAAGCTAGTGTTTTTGTATGTTAGGGAATTAATCTACCACTGAGCCACACCCCTGGCCCCTACTATGCTTCTTATGGCTTGTCAGGTCCTGGTTGGAGAGTACTTGGATTCATTTCCTGACTTCTGAAACAGTTCCATATTGTCATGACAAATATTTTCCTAATGTCTTTAGTCTCAAAAATAGCCTACCTACAGTTTTGTTTTTCACAATCCAAGGATCTCACTTACATATATGTGCATTTACTTTTTACCAGAAAATTCTCCACATGACAATTTATTAATTGTCCAGGCTCTCTAGGGGAAGTTTTCTGTGCTATCAATTATATTTGGCTCACAGCTGGGCTGGGATTATTGACTGTTGTATTAATTTTCTAATTATGATACAATAAATTGTCACAAACTTACTTCGCTTAGAACAACACAAATGTATTACCTCAAGACTTTACAGTTTGGAAGTCTGGCACTGATGTTACTGGTTTAAAAGGTCAGTGGGTTTCTCCTGATTATGACAAGTGAGGGAAACCATTGAGCCCATGTTCCTTTGAGTCTGGCTTACTTCATTTAATATGATTTTTTTCTAAGTCTTTCCATTTCCTTACAAATGGGGCAATGTCATTCTTTCTGACAGCAGCATAGAATTCCATTGTATATAAATACCACATCTTGTTGATCCACTCATCAACTGAGGGACATCTGGGTTGGTTCCATATCTTTGCTATGGTAAATGGTGCTGCAATGAACATTGTTGTGCTGGTGGATTTAGTATGTCCTTGTTTCTGGATGATTGGGTAAATGCCAAGTAGTGGAATTGCGGGGTCAGAGGGGAGCTCTGTGCTTAGCATTTTGAGGCACTGCCATACTGCTTTCCATAGTGGTTGAACGAGTTTGCACTCCCACCAACAATGTAGTAGTGATCCCTCCTGGCCACATCCCCTCCAGCATCTGTTGTTATTCGTTTTCCTGATCCTGGCCATTCTAACTGGAGTGAGGTGGAATCTTAGAGTTGTTTTGATTTGCATTTCTTTTATGACCAGAGATGTCGAGCATTTCTTCACGTGTCTATATGCCATTTTTGTTTCTTCTTCAGAGAGGACTCTCTTTAAGTCTTTGGCCCATCTTTTAATGGGATGGTTGTTACTTTGGAGATTAGTTTTGGATTGATTCAATTTTTTGAGCTGTTGATATATTTTAGATATGAGACCTTTGTGTGTTGTATGGTTGGTGAAGATCTCCCACTCTGTAGGCTTCCTGATTAGTTTACTAGGCCATATAGTAGGACGCTGAATGAAAGGATCTCTAGGATATAGAAACATAAGCCATATAATGAATGATTGTTGTTCTTAAGGTACTATGTTATCTCTCATCTCTTTTACTGTCCCTAGGTTATCTCACATTGTTACAGTATCTCACTTTGTTACCTGATATATCGGATATATTTGTATTTGGTTATTTGAAATTGGATAGAGAAGGGGGAAAACAAGATGAGGGGTGGGGTGGGGGGGAGGGAAATGGGGACCAAGACATGTGAAAAGGTATCAATGTATGGGAATTAATGCACCATCTATCTGGCAAATATCATGTAACCCTTCTATTTATTACAATAAAAAATATATGAAAAAAATGTCAGTGGGGAATGAGAGTGGTGGCTCATGCCTATAATTTCAACTTTCTATGAAGTCTGCCTTGGGTAGAAACATGAGACCCTACCTGAAAAATAATGAAATCAGGGCCAGGAGTATGGTCTAGTGGTAGAGTGCTTGCCTAGCATGCACAAAGCCCTGGGTTTAATTCCTTGGTACCACATACACAGAAAATACTGGAAGTGGTGCTGTGGCTCAAGCGGTAGAGTGCTAGTCTCGAGAAAGCACAAGGATAGTGCCCAAGCCCTAAGTTCAAGCCACAGGACTGGCAAAAAAGAAATGAAATCACTGAAATCCAATTCTTGTAGTTAGTTATTTAGCAATATCACACGAATCTGAGATACCGGTCAAGTATTGAGCACCTGGGTAGCAACTGTGAGGCCCTCTGTTCCAACTGCCAAGTAAGACAAAGTAGAATTATAAGGAGAACAGGATACCGTCCTTCAGCAGGCAGTTTTCTTGATTTTCCTATCAGCTTCCTTGGTTAATGACTCCCTTTCCTTATCAATGTGTTTTATAGAAAGGTAGCTCACTGACTTTTATACTGATGTTATTTTTTTGCCTGTCCCACTTATAATGGCCATTGTGATTGCATTGGACTGACCTGGATAATTCAGGGTCATCTCTCAATCTCAAGGGCAGTTGATTAACAATTTTAGTTCCATCTATAACCTTAATTCGCCTATATCAGAGTCTGCTGCATAAATCTTAAGGCTCAATGCAAAATAGAAATTGAGACTTCAAACAGTTATGCAAGAGATATCATTAGAGACTACAACAATTCAAGGGACACAAAGAATTAGCTATATAAAAATGCACAGCTTAAGGAGCTCATGAACAACATATGGATTATAGGTAGCAAAATAGTACTGCATAATAGGAGTTATGCTAAATGAGTTGATTTAAGCCATTTTCATCACAAAACACCAAATGACTTGGTAATTATGTCATGTGTTGAATATGTTCATTCACTTCATTATTTATAGTACCTGTAGGTCACTAATCAAGGATTCAGACCAAACTTCTGCAAGTTTTTCATCTCTAAGCAATACAGTAAAATAGCTCTTTACATAGCATTTACATTTTATTAAGTATTAGAAGTAATCTAGGAGACATTTAAAGCATACTAAGGTGTATTCATAAGTTACATGCAAATACTGCATCATTTTAATATGAAGGTCCGGTGCATCCTCAAATCTTTGCATCCTCCACTGTCCTGGAAACCAATACTTCAAGAACAAAGGTCAACAGTAATCTTTTCCTATCTATAGCCTTTAGAATCATGTTAGAAATCTTACATAATAATTTTTATCACATATATATGTATAACTGCATCTAAGCAAACAGAGAAACTTCATGGGCCATCTGTAATGGTATACTCTTGTAATCCCATCACTTGTGAGGCTAAAACAGCCTCCATTTCAGCCTGCATACTGTTTCTGTAACAGCTGTGCTATCTTAGATGTATATTTTCTCTGCATCCCTGCCAACACTTACCTTTCAACTTTTTGATACTACTGAGTCTAATGATGCTGAGACATTTTTATAAACCTGTTGATCATTTGTATGCCTTGTTTGGAGAAACAGTGATCTTATCTAACAACAACAACAACAAAACCCCAGCATAATGGCTTCAGGTATGGCTAAGCAATAGAGCATCTGCCTATAAAGTATGAGGTCCTGGGTACAAATACTAATGACACCAAAAATTCCTGCATAATACTGACATAAAGCAGGTATTCAATGACTAGAAATAAATCCAGATACTTATAATTGATTTTCAACAAAAGTGTCCAGAGCATACTAAAGAAGTAGGCTCTTTTGAAACTGAGATTGGTAAAATTATTCATAGATAGAATGAAATTAGATTTTTTATCTCATACCATATAAAAAGGCGACATGAATAGATTAACTACTTAAACATAAGACCTGGAAATATAAAATGATTAGGAGAAAACAGGAGGAAAACTCCATAACCTAGGTCTGTGCAGTGATTTTTTATGACCCCCAAAAGAAAAAGAAACAACACAAAAATGAGGCTGGATACTTGTGGCTCATGCCTACAACTTAGCTACTCAAGAAACTGAGATCTAAGGATCTCAGTCCAAAATGAGTCCATGAAGGAAAGTCTGTGAGATGCTATTCTCTAGTCACCACCAAAAACTCCGGAAGTAGAGCTGTGGATACATGATAATGTACTAGCCTCGGCACCCAGGTCCTAAATTCAAACTCCAAGACTGGTGTAACGAAATGAACAAATGGACATGGATCCATCTTAAAAGTTTCTGTAGAGCAAAGGAAACAATAGTGATCCTCCACATAAAGAGAATCAAAAGATTGGGAGAAAATACTTGCAAACCAAATATTTCAAAAGGTGTTACTACACAAATTACATAAGCAATTTAGTTCTCTAATAAAGGGAAAAAGTCTAAACAGATATTTCTCAAAAGAAGACAGACATTCAACAAATGTATAAAACATTCTTGGCATCATTAATCACTTGAGATATAGTCGAGTTACTAGAATCAAAATGATTATGGTAAGTGTTGGCAGGGATGCAGAGAAAAGGTACATGGAAGCTAGTACAGCTGTTATGGAAACAGAATGCAGATTCTTTTAAAATAGAACAGCCATATGCTCCAGCAACCCCAGTTCTGACTATATATCTTTATGTGCTAGAAAAATAAGGAATCAGATCTCCCACTGGATCTTCTACAGAGAAACACATTCTTGCTACCTTGCTAACATATTTTTCAACACTAGGATTTGAATTCGGGGCCTTGCACTTGCTAGAATGGCACTCTACCATATCAGCCATACAACTGGCCAGGTTTGTTTTTAATCTGTCTATGCTGGCCTTGACCCAGAAACCTCTGGATCTCTGCCTCTCGAGGAGTTTGGATGATAGGTATAAGCACTCAGGGTCCAGCTCTGGCTTTCATCTTCATTCAAACCCATTGAAACTGATGTTAAGTGTCTCAGCTACATAACTGTTACCTTATCAATTTGTACTCCTTGAAGTCACGACTGTGGTAATTTATTACACTAACCACAAAAAACAATCTGTAATAAACTCAGAAAAAAGTCAGTTATCTTTGGGTCAAAACATCAAGAACCATAATTATTATTGTTATTATAATTTTGACTTGAAAGTACCCTTACCTATTGAATCTGGGGACTGTAGTCAGGAGAGCATAGAAACAGATTCACGGTAATTGTGGAATAAACCAAGGGCAAATTTTGTCTCTTGGAAAGCCTAAGAATGTATGGGACTGCCTCTGCTTCCTATAATATTACTTCATCATTTCCAAACTGGTACATGGGATATCACATCCTCATTCCCGCTAGCAGAAAGGAGAAAAAAGTGGCAGGTCCAGCTTACCCTTACATGTTTCTACATGTCATTGGCTAGAGCTTAACCACATGGCTACATCTCTGAAATTCAGTAACCTTATGCCACCTAAGACTTCTACTATGATGAAAGAAGAGAAAAACAGATGTAGGGGCCCATCCAGCCATCTCTCTCCATTGTGTAACTGGTGTTGCTCATTGATGCTATGCTGATTGATGCTTTTATGCTTGAATATCATTTTTGCCTAATGTAATGCTTTAGGAGAAGATTAGAATTAGGAAGATTTCTATTTCTCCTCCCTCCCTCCCTCCCTCCCTTCCTTCCTTCCTTCCTTCCTTCCTTCCTTCCTTCCTTCCTTCCTTCCTTCCCTCCTTCCTTCCTTTCTTCCTTCCTTTCCTCCCTCCCTCCTTCCCTCTCTCCCTCCCTCCCTCCCTCCCTCCCTTCCTCCCTCTTCCTTTCTTTATTTCTTGATCATGGGACTTGAAATCAGGGCATGCATACTATCCCTGAGTTCTTTTGCTAATGCTTTAGCACATTGAACTACAGCTCTACTTCTGGTTTTCTGGTGAGTAATTAGAATATGAGTCTCAAAGACTTTCTTGCTCAGGCTGGCTTTGAACTACTACCCTCAAATCTCAGCCTCCTGAACAGCTAGGATTACAGGCATGAGCCACTGATGCCAAGCCCATTTCTATTTCACATCTGTGTGTGTGTGTGTGTGGGGGGGGGGTGATGGGAAAAGAACCCAAGTCCTTGTGCTTACTAGGCAAACACTATACTATCAAGCTCTATCTCAACCCTCCATTACCATGCTATCTATTTTTTTTTTTATTTTTTAAGACACGGGCTTTTCAGCTTTTATATGCTGACTATTTATTGATACCAGATTTGAACTTGTGCTTTCTTGGCTTCCTTACTCAGCTGATTCTGTACCATTTGAGCCACACCTCCAATTGGATTTTTTGTCAGTGAATTGGAGATGGCGTTTCATGGACATTTCTGCCTAGGGTTGACTTAAAATTTCAATCCTCCATATTTTAGCCACCTGATGGGCTGATTACAGGCATCCTGTTCCTATGTGGTGATTCTTAAACAAATAGAGAGAAAAGATTGAATTCACAGAATGTAAGTATGCTCACATGTTCTGGATTCCATGCCTCAGTTTAGCTGTATTCTGGTAACTCAAGATCAACAGTTATTAGAGCCTTAGAATTTCTGGCTCTTCTTCATGATCTCAAGTTCCTCTTCAGTCTTGGCTTCTGGTTTTCCAGATTCATACTCACCTTCTCCTTTGTGTCCTCAACCGTTGCTGCATTTTCCTCAGTTGACTAGCTGGCAAGAGCCAATCCCAAACAAACCTAAAACAGGACCCTCTTCTTAATTCTTTCTTTCATTTATCCCCATTTATACCAATTATCAGCTTAATTCATTCACAATCCTTTGTACATTGTAAGCTATTCTGTAAACAAATAAATCATTGTTCAAAGAGCAAAACAAAGAGCCAATCTTAACCAATACTTTTAATCTGCCTATATTTCATTGCAAGTTCTAACCACTTGACTTTGGGTCTAATGCCCTGAGTAAAAAGTTAGTTGCAATTCTTAAGGAATGGACTAACTTCAAATGGAGCGATATACCAAGCCTGGGAAAGGGATCAGTATTAAGGCATCAGTATTTTTCAGAAGTCATGTCTGAGGCCTCAGGGCTGTTTTTTGAACCTCCTCACAAATGAGGAGTGTGGGGACAGAATGAAAATGTCCTGGAAATGTTTTTATATTCATATCACTTTTAGTAGCATTACCAAAGTGTGAAAGCCTCATCAAGGCCTAGAGCAGTGGGATTTGGTGGCAAGATCATTGGAAGGGTAGTGCAAGGGCTGTATTCCCACCCAGTTTTAATCACCAACTTGTAGGCACCAACCCTGATGAGTTCAAGTGTTATCATGTTTGGGATGAGAAGGAAGACACTTGGCGCCAACCACTTGTGTGCTAATCAAGGCCAGGAAAGCAGTTTTTGCTCCTCCTAGAGTTGAGAGTAGATATGAGAGACGGCTTCTTCTTTGTTACTCTGTAAGAGTTTACATCTGATGGAACTAAGTAGTGGAATGAGCTGGCCTGGATGGCAGCCAATATGTCATTCACTGTGCCCATGTGAAAGTCAGTGACACAATCCTTATTCCCCAGACAGTCACTGTTCTGCCCTTGGACGGCCCCGATTTCTTCTGCACTCTGGGACTATGTCTCCCGTCTGTGGCTTGGGTTGTGGTTTTACACTGCACTTCCCTCTTCCTTCCTGAAAGATGAATCAGACTGACATGATTCTTGTCCCCCTGTAAAGGGAACTAAGCAAATGTGAGTAAGAGTGGGGTGTGTCTCTGTGAGGTTCTTTTTCCCAAGAACCAGACAATGGCACTTAGGATTAACTGACACTTTTTTCAGATTTACTTTTGGTTAGAAAATGGCAAGCCACTATAGTGTCTATTTACATTTTACTTTATGTGTTTTAATAATGCTACATATGTTTTTGAATAAAGATTCCAGGTCTGGGAATGTAGATTAGTTGTAGAATGCTCGCCTAGCATACATAAAGCTCTGGGTTTGATTCCTCGGTAGCACATACACAGGAACAGCCGGAAGTGGTGCTGTGACTCAAGTGTCAGAGCTCTAGCCTTGTGAAAAAAAGTGTCCAAGGACGGTGCCCAGGCTCTGAGTTCAAGCCTCAGGACTGGGAAAAAAAATTCCATAAGTGAGATTCCACAATCTTGTATACATGCATGAGAATGTGCTTTTATTTGCTCTCTTTGGTAGGACTGACTTCCTTTTTAATAGGTCATGGGGCTTGAACTCTGGGCCTAGACACTCTCCCTGAACTCTTAAGCTCAAAGCTACCACCCTACCCTTTGAGCAACAGCCCCAGATCCCCTTTTCTAGTGAGTAATTAGAGATAAGAGTCTCTAGGTCTTTAATGTCGGGCTGGTTTGAAACACAGTCCTCAGATTTCAGCCTCCTGAGTAGCTAGGATTATAGATGTGAGCCGCCGCGCCCAGTTAGGATTAAGTTTTAAATCCAAAGTGTTGCTCTTTCTTTATTTTTGCCAGTCCTTGACCTTGAACTCGGGGCCTGAGACTGTCCTTGGACTTTTTCAAGCTTAGAGCTCTACCACAGGAGCCATAGCACCAATTCCACCTTTTTTTCTATATATGTGGTACAGAGGAATTGAACCTGGGTCTTTGTGCATGCTAGGCAAGCATTCTACCACTAGGCCAAACTCCTGGCTCAAGTGTTGCACTTTCTAAGCAGATGTTTTACTACTTGAACCTATTACCACCCCAAAAATACTTTATTCATTGTTTTCTTCTTAAATATATAAAAAATGATTGTGTAATTTAAATTTTCATCAATACATTATTGCTTGAAAAATCAACATTATCTTTGTCACATTTTTATTTTTGTTTTTTTATCTTTATTGTAAAGCTGATGAACAGGGGATTAAAGTTACATAAGTTAGGTAATAAGTACATTTTTTTTGCCAGTCCTGGGATTAAACTCAGGGCATGAACCCTGTCCTTGGACTTTCTCAAGGCTAGAGCTCTACCACTTGAGCCTCAACACCACTTCCAGCTTTTTTCTGTGCATGTGGTACCAAGGAATTGAACCCGGGTCTTCATGCATGCTAGGCAAGCACTCCACCACTAGGCCAAACTCCTGGCCCAAGTACATTTCTTTTTAAACACTGTTACCCCTCCTTTATTTTCTCCCACTTACCCCTCCCTACTTCCCCTTTCCCCAAGTTGTCTTATCCTTTCAGATAGAAGCTCATATATTTGCCTAGGGTGAGCCTTGGACAAGATCCCCTTACTGCCACCCCAGAATAATTGGGTGTGAACCATTGCACCTGTCCACATCTCTTTCTTTCTCTTTCTTGTCTCTTCTTTCTCTCCCCTCCCTCCTTCCCTTCATTCCTTCCTTCATTCCTCCCTTGGTTCCTTCGTTCCTTCCTTCTCTCTAGCCAGTACTGTTACTTAAACTCAGGGCCTCAAGCTCTTTATGTGGCTTTTTGCTCACAATGGGTACTCCAACACTTGAGTCAGGTCTCCATTTCTGGCTGTTTAATTGGATATAGGAGTCTCTTGGGCAGGCTTCAAACTGTGATCTTCTCATCTCAGCCTTCTGAGTAGGGAGAATTTTCAGGCATTAGCCACCAGCACCTGACTGGTTACATCTTCCTGATAAGATAGTCTGTAGAATATCAGATGTTATATTTTTGTGATTTGACTAAAAGCCTTAAAATGATAAAATACGATCACAAAAAGTAAGATGCAAAATGGCATTCTTTGTAAGTATCAATGGCAGGTTAATTTTCATATACATAACAAGCTATTGAAATTAAGTGCCAGCCAGATAACTGTAGAACTTCCAAGAATATGTAAAAGGAATTTTGTAGTCTGATTGCATGACAAGTATCTTTTAATTGCTGCTTCACTGCAAGGAATGTAGAGATTCTATAAAATGTAACAATTATGTTTTTAGAAACAGAACAATACAAGAAAAATCCTGGACAAAAATGGACAGATGAATAGAAATTAACTTTTATTGCTGGTTTCGTTGTTGTTGAGACAGGGTCTCATTATGTAACAGCCCAGTCTGGACTGGAACTTACTATATAGACCGGGTTGTCCTCAAATTTGTAAGCTTTTTGCCTCTGGTTTCTGTACACTGAGATTGGAGATGTACACCATCATGCCTGGCCAAATTTACTTACTATAAATTAACTTAAAAACTTCAATTTCGTTGAAGAGCTTGAGGAGTATTAGTGTGAGCTCTACTTTGAAGACCTTATAGAATTCAGCTGTGAATCCATCTGACCCTGGGCTTTTCTTGGATGGGAGGTCTCTTATTGCCATTTCTAATTCAGTGCTTGAAATAGGTCTGTTTAATTGAATTAGGTCTTCTTGGTTCAGTATGGATATGTTTATATTGGCTAGAAATTCATTTTTTCCATATATGTTTTATTGTAATTAATAGAAGGGTTACATTATATTCACAAGGCAGAAGGTGCATTACTTCACAAACATTAATACCCTTTTTCATGTCAAGGTCCCCATTTTCCTCCCCCATCACCCCCCCCCCCGCTCATCTTGATTTCCCCCCTTCCCTATCCGATTTCAAATAACCAATTAAGCATACATAAAATATATCAGATAACAAGGTAAATATTGTAAGGTTATGAGATAACCAAGGGACAGTAAAAGAGATGAGAGATAACATAGTACATCAAGGACAACAATCGCTCATCATATGGCTTTTGCTTCTATATCCTGGAGGTCATTACATTTAGCATCATACTATATGGCCTTATGTATCTAGATTTTGTTCTATTGTAAATCTCTGCTAGGAGAGCCCATGGTTTCTACTGATTATCACAAATGAGGGAAACCATTGAGCCCATGTTCCTTTGAGTCTGGCTTACTTCACTTAATATGATTTTTTCTAAGTCTTTCTATTTCCTTACAAATGGGGTGATGTCATTCTTTCTGACAGCAGGATAGAATTCCATTGTATATAAATACCACATCTTGTTGATCCACTCATCAACTGAGGAACATCTGAGTTGGTTCCATATCTTTGCTATGGTAAATAGTGCTGCAATGAACATCGTTGTACTAGTGGATTTAGTCTGTCCTTGTTTCTGGATGATTGGGTAAATGCCAAGTAGTGGAATTGCTGGGTCACAGGGGAGTTCTTTGCTTAGTCGTCTGAGGAACTGCCTTACTGCTTTCCATAGTGGTTGAACGAGTTTACACTCCCACCAACAGTGATCCCTCCTGGCACCATCCCCTCCAGCATCTGTTTTTTTAGATTTCTTGATCCTGGCCATTCTACCTGGAGTGAGGTGGAATCTTAGAGTTGTTTTGATTTGCATTTCTTTTATGACCAGAGATGTCAAACATTTCTTCATGTGCCTATAGGCCATTTTTATTTCTTCTTCAGAGAAGACTCTCTTTAGGTCTTTGTCCCATTTTTTAATGGGATGGTTGTTTCTTTGGAGATTAGTTTTGGAGTGATTCAATTTTTGGAGCTGTTGATATATTTTAGATATGAGGCCTTTGTCTGTTGTATGGTTAGTGAAGATCTGCTCCCACTCTGTAGGCTTTCTAGTTAATTTGCTAGCTAAGTCCTTTGCCATACAGAAGCTCTGCAGTTTAATGCAGTCCCACTTATCCAGCCTTTCTCTGACTTGTTGTGTTTCTTGGTCCTTATTAAGAAAGTTTCGACCTGTGCCAAGGAGACCTAGTGTATCTCCTATTCCTTCTTGTAAAGTTTTCAATGTATCGGCTTTTACCTCCAGGTCTTTGATCCATTTGGAGTTAATCCTAGTGCAGGGTGACAAAGAAGGATCCAACTTTAGTTTTCTGCAGCTGCTTAACCAGTTCTGCCAGCACCATTTTTTGAAGAGGTTGTCTTTTTTCCATTCTATTTTTTATTGCTACCTTATCTAAGATTAGGTGTCCCTAGGTCTGTGGTTTAATATTTGAGCCCTCAGTTCTATTCCATTTGTCTTCGGGCCTGTTCTTGTGCCAGTACCAAGCTGTTTTGATCACTATAGCTCTGTAATAGAGTTTAAAGTTTGGTATTGAAATTCCTCCTGCGTTGTTCTTTCTGCTAAGAATTGTTTTTGCTATATGGGGTCTTTTATTATTCCATATGAAATTTTGGATTGTCTCTTCTATTTCTTTAAAGAATGACATTGGGATATTGATGGGTATTGCGTTGAATTTGTATATAGCCCTTGGCAAGATTGTCATTTTCACAAGGTTGATTCTTCCAATCCAGGAGCATGGGAGTTTTTTCCATTTCCTCTGTTCTGCTTTTCCTTCTTTAGGGTTTTAAAGTTTTAATCAAAAAGTTCATTTACATTCTTAGTTAAGGTAATTCCTAGGTACTTTATTTTCTTTGAGGCTATTGCAAAAGGAATTGCTTTCCTGATTGTTGCCTCATTCCTCTCACTGTTGGCATATAGGAAGGCGGTTGATTTTTGAGGGTAAATTTTATACCCTGCTACCTTGCCAAAGTTTTGAATCAGCTCAAGGAACTTGGGAGTGGAGTCTGTAGGGTTCTTTAAATACAGAATCATGTCATCTGCAAAGAGGGAGAGTTTCACTTCCTCTTTCCCTATTTGGATCCCCTTTATGCTTGCTTTCTTGCCTTATTGCTTTGGCTAGGAATTCTAATACTATGCTAAAGAGGAGTGGAGAGAGTGGGCATCCTTGTCTCATTCCTGATTTTAGAGGGAATGGCTTTAGCTTTTTCCCATGAAGTTTGGCATACACAGCTTTTATTATACTGAGGAATGTTCCATGGATTCTAGTTTCTCCAGAGGTTTTAGCATAAAGGGGCGTTGGATCTTGTCAAATACCTTTTCGGAATCTATTGAGACAATCATGTGATTTTGTCCTTGCTCCTTTTGATATGTTGCATTATATTAATTGATTTGCGTGTGTTGAACCAGCTTTGCTTCCCTGTGATGAATCCTGTTTGATCATATTGTATAATTTTTTGATGAGTTGTTGAAGACAGTTGGCCAATATTTTGTTGAGAAGTGTTGCATCAATATTCATAAAAGAAATGGGTCTATAGTTCTCTTTCTTTGATGAATCTCTGTCTGGTTTGGGGATGAGGGTTATAGTGGCTTCATAGAATGAGTTTGGCAAAGAGCCTTCATTTTCAATTTCATTGAAGAGCTTAAGGAGTATTGGTGTGAGCTCTGTTTTAAACACCTAATAGAATTCAGCTGTGAATACATCTGGCCCTGGGCTTTTCTTAGATGGAAGGTCTCTTATTGCCATTTGTATTTCAGTGCTTGAAATAGGTCTGTTTAGTTGGATTAGGTCTTCTTGGTTCTCTAATTTGTTGGCCTAAAGGTTTGAAAATTATTCCCTTATGATGCTCTGGATCTTGGTAATTTCTGTCATGATATTACCAGTCTCATCTGTGATTTTGTTTATTTGGATGTGTTCCCTTCTTTTTTGGTAAGATTTGCTAAGGGTCTGTCAATTTTGCAAGGTTTTCAAGAATATTAATATTAGCATACTTTCACTTATGTAGAAAAAACAAAGCGGATGGGTATTTTCAACTCTGCATAGGATTCCCGAACCCAACATCTCTATGCTATATATATATAGAGAGAGAGAATTTTTATGTAGAGTTTTTATGTTTTCTTGACTCCTCCAGGAAACAGATGTTAAGGGAGACATGGATGTGCAAGACATGTATTGAGGAGAAAAAAGAGTTAAGGAGAAAAGGGGAAGCAAAAGGAGTAGGTGGGAAGCGGTTTAGGCCAAGAGGCAGGTTTTACATCTATAAACGGAGAAGGGGAAGGAAAGAGGATGGAATAAATGGAGCCTCGGATGACAGTGTAGCTCTGAGAATGTCTCAGCAGATGGCAAGTGCTATAATAAAGATTACTGATAAGAGAAGTTCCATGATAAGCCACAATAGCCACCATCCCCGTTCCCACTACACACGTTGTAGAACAAAAATTTGGTAATAGACCTGAAAGGTATGGAAGCTACAGACTATTGGTTATCAATACCATCCACTTGGACTCTTTTTCTATTACAAAGTGTAGTGATTTTAAATACATATTATTCCTAGATGAGCTCTGACCAGTAGATTGTATGAAACATAGAGCATCTAATCATGTCTGGCCACTTTTTTCTGTGAATTTGGGAAGGAACCAATTTTCTTTATCTTCTTGCATCCCAAACCTTCTGGCAAAAATTATTTCCTACATATTAAAGCTTATGAAGCTCTTTATCCAGGTGCACGCATAGATTTCCTCTACAGTAGCCTGAGATCATATTAAGCAAGTATATAGTGCATACCTAGTATGGCTATATATTCTCGGGACTGTTCCAAAGCTGTTCAGTGGTGGCTTGCAGTAGAGAAGACACCCACTAAGCCAATAAATCAATTAAGAGATTGGCAGTAAGGGCTGAGTAGAAATCAGTCAAATACTCTAGAGAAGGACTAGGCAGATATGAAGATAAGAGGATTATTGACAACTCCCTCTCTAAGGAGAGGACATTTAAGTGGAAACCAAGATGAGAAAGGAAAATAGGAGCAGAAAAAATGGAGCAGAGATTGTTGAGGGGGAGGGGCTTAGGCACTCTATTAGCTTTGCATCCGATAACAGAATACCTAAGATAAACAACTAAAGGGAGAAAGGATTTATTCTGTTTCACAGCTAGGAGGTTTCAGTCCCCTGTCATTCTCCCTGTTGTTTCTAGATCCACATGCAGTGATGCAGAACATCATGGTGGGGAAGATATGGTGGAATAAAATGGCAGACTGGAAGCAGAGACAAAGAAAGAGTCTGAGGATAAAAATGTATCTTATAGAGGCATGCCCCTATTGACTTAATTTTTCCAACTAGGCCCCCCCAAAAGCACATTCTGCTCTGATCTCATGGATTAACCTATTGCTGATGTTATTAGCTCCACCATAATCCAATCATATCTCCATAGCTCTACCAGCCAAAGATCAAGCATTATTTTTTTGCCAGTCCTGTGGCTTGAACGCAGAGCTTGGACACTGTCCTTGGATACCATTTGCTCAAAGCTAGCACTCTGCCATTTGAGCCACAGTGCCACTTCTGGCTTTTCCTGTGTATGTGAATTAAACCCAGGGCTTTGTGCATGCTAGGTGAGCACACTACCACTAGGCCACATTCCTGACCTAGATCAAGACTTCTGTACCTCAAGCCTTCAAGAAACATTTATAGTCAAAACTATAACAAGGTTTTCAGGAAAACAGAAGCCATATGAGCTGGGGCTCAGGGTTATAGGAAGGAACGCTGACTCTATCTAAATGTGATGAGAAACTTTTGAAGGATACAAGTAGGGGCATGCATATGACCAGTTGATACTTTAACATTTCCAGTTCTAGAAATTCTATTTGGAAGGGTAGTGAAAGTGGTAAAAACTTATAAGGGTTTGGGTAGAGGGAATGGGGTTAGTGAGCAAGGGAATATAAAGGGATGTAGAGGAAGGCTATACAGCTTTGTCATAACATCGTGTCCAGCAAAAAAGAAGAGATGGAGGGTACATGGGGGTTGTGAAAAAATTAGTGCTTCCAGTTCTCATCATCATGGGATTTGTAAAAATCACCATGACTACCATGTGGATAAAGGACCAAACAAGCAAGAATCGACTCCTTTGGGAGTTCGCTGCTGTGGCACAGGTAAGATAGCAGGTAGCGTAGAATAGGAGGTAGTGATGGGAACAGAATGAAAAGGGATAATTAACCCTTATCTTTTGGTGAGGACATGATTGGCACAGCCACCAGTTCTGTGCCATTCTGAGCATGGTCAAGCATTCCTGAACTTACTTCTTTCCCTGTTCCTCTGTGCCATGAGTCTAGACCCAAATATGTGATAAATGGTTTAGGTAAGCTGCTCTGGTTTCTCCATCTCATTTGATTATGCCTTATGCACATCTTCTGGCGGTGGTGTGTTTTTGCCACCAACAGTCTACACTTGGGACTCACTCATGAGACTACCCTGAGACTATCCTACAACTACAGGGATTTGCTGAAAGAGGTAGAGAGCTGGATGTGTTGATGTCTTTACAACCTTCACATTCTTATCCCTTCTACTGTCTGAGCAGCCATTAGAAAGTGACTGACAAGAATAGAATATACTCTGAGTTGGGAGAAACTTGAGATCTAACCTACTCTCCAGAGCTCCCCTGTAGGGTAGGGATATGGTTCTTTCTTCTTCATTGTCCTATTTCTTCCACTTACCTACTGGCTTCTTCTGGAACCATTGCCTGAAAAATTCACTTATATACAAAGTGTATGTCAGCATCTATTTCCAGGGACTTTTGTATAAGACAGAACTCTCCCCACCCCCAGGGCAACCATTAACACTGGAACTTCATGACACAACTTTGTAAAATTTTATCAGTGGTTGTGCAATATCTCCTAGAGTCATAATCAGGGGTTGTGAGCACACAAATGCTAGCCTAAAAATACTTAACATATAATATTTGGGACTAGGGGAGTAGATTAGTGATTGGGAACTTACTTTGCATGTGCAAGGCCTGGGGTTCCATCCCCAGGACCACATAAAAAGCTCTAGACTTAGGAATTACATTTGAATCCTTCGCTCCATTTACATAATGACAAATGTCAGTGTAGGTTATAAAGCTTTGCCATTACTTTAGCTTTTTAGTGTTATGGAATCTTTGTCATGTGTAAAGTGGAAACAATCATACCCGTTGACGGTCAAAATACTAAGATATATAAAGCTCTTAGCATGATGCTTAGACTAAGCAGGCACTTAGTAGTTGATGGTGCTTCTTAGCTCTGTAAAGGCTGATTAGTGTCCCTTGGACCACTAAGTGAAGGGACCTGAGCCATTCTTTAATAACCAGTCCTTCCCCAAATACATAGCAAAATGGAAAAAAAGAGAACATAATACAGTAGATTATTACCACAGTTAAAGTCACCCTGTTCTTAGTGTCAAAATGCATCTTGTTTTCTTAGGCTTTGTTGGAATGAGAGGGTATAACTGAGAGAGGTTGGGCTAACAAGAAGTGTGAATGAGGATGAAAAATAGAACAAATAATGAAACCCACTGAAACTGCTTCATGAAGTTAGGAGAGAAGAGGGAGCAGTAGAGGAGGGTGAGAATGATTAGACTATATTGCAAACGTGTCACAATGAATTAGCATAACTAAGGTATGCTAATTAAAAATACTTCATTTCTTAAATGTTCACGATAGTGAATGACAGTTGTGTTTCTTGCTTTTGTGCCAATATTTGGGTACAGTTCTGTTTCTTTTATTATTTATTTATTTATTTATTTAATTTTGGCATTGTTGGGGCTTGAACTCAGGGCCTGGGCACTGTCACTGAGCTCTTCAGCTCAAGACTAGCACTCTATCAGCTTGAGCCATAGCACCACTTCAAGTTTTCTGGTGATTAATTTGAGATAAGACTCTCACAGGCTTTTCATGCCCACTCTGGCTCTGAACCACAATCCTCAAAGCTCTGCCTCTTGAGTAGCTAGGATTATAGGCATGAGCCACCAGTGGCCGGCTTTCAGTTGTGTTTCTAATAGCTATCCTCCAAAATTTTTTACAGCAGCCATATGTTCAGTTTCCAGATTTTCTTTGATGATCTAAAATCCTGAGAACTAACTTTAGAAGCATTAGACCCAATAGAGAGAGCAGCTATCAATTGTATACATCTCTTTTAGCATATGTGGTCCCAACATTTTTCTGCTAGGACTTTTGCTATGCAAAGGCCACATTTGTGACCCTCTCCCAAGGGCATAACTCCCAAAATAGTGTTTTCTTCACTATTCAGGGAAGCTGATTATGCACTTGGTTGAGAGTATTACTGTTAGGCATAGCTTTAGTTGTGCATTGGTTTCTTATACAAATCAGTTGGAAAATCCACAGAGAACTTTAGTTGTTATCAGTCATAGATTGTAACCTATTTATTTCCCATTCTACAACAGAATGGCCCAAGTTTTAGGATGATGAGATGTGGATAAGATTATACAAGATAATGGGGCTCATTAACACAACAAACACAGTTAACACAAGGAAGCATTATTGAAAGCATTATCCAAACCTACTATCCTTCTCAGCATAAAAACTATCTTTTAAGAAAATTACCAAAATCAGCCAGGAGTTTGGCCTAGTGGTAGAGTGCTTGCCTAGCATGCACAAAGACCCGGGTTCCATTCCTCAGTACCTCATACATAGGAAAAAGCTGGAAGTAGTGCTGTGTGGCTCAAATGGTAGAGCTCTAGCCTTGAGAAAGCCCAAGGAACTCAGGCCCTGAGTTCAAGCCCCAGGACTGGCAAAAAAATTACCAAAAATAAATAGTGAAATCTCTATCAGCATTTTCATATGACTCAGTGTAACATTAATTAAGAACATTGGCTGCATTTTACAGATTTTATAGTTAGAAATATTGATTTAAAGAGTTCCCAACTCACTCTTTACCTAGGCCAGCTACTTTCTTAAATAAACAAAAATTATTTTTAAACATTCATATCTTGGGACTTCTAGTCCAATACTAAGCAAATGGATCTTAATCACTTGTAGATCCATGGCCATCCAAGAATTTCAGCAGAAACCAAGCCTTTCTTCACCCTCGAGTGACGTACCACCATACTATGAATGCCTTGCTCCTTCTTTGGAAAGAGGACTTCAAGGCATTTATTTTTAGCAGTCCTAGGCTGTATATGCTCCTACTTGACTTATCCCCACTTCTTAACTTACCATCAACCTTTTGATGTAAGCAAGGGCTACATGTCAGATCTGGGAATGAGTTGGATTTGATAAGACTTTGACTTCTTGACTGTAACTCCTTTTCTATTACAGACTCCAGTTTCCATTTTTTTTCTTTTCCTTTCTTTTCTCCTTCTCTTCCTCCTCCTCCTCCTCCTCCTCCTCCTCCTCCTCCTCCTCCTCCTCCTCTGTCTTCTTCCCTTCTTCTTTTGTAGCATTAGGATTTGAACTTAGGGCTTCCCACTCACTCTGTTTTTTTGTTCAGCTGGTGCTATACCACTTGAGCCATGATTCTACTCATAGTTTTTTCTGGTTGTTATGGATATGGAATTTCAAGGACATTTCTTCCTAGGCTAGTTTCAAACCTCAGTCCTCTATATATGCATAACTTAGATTACAGGTATGAATTACTAGCACCCAGCTTTGTACTGGTCACTTTTGCGATAGGAACTTGAGTGAGTTCCTTGGTGACTTTTCTATTTTAGGCATCCCATCATAGTGGAAGGACAAGTGCATATAGCACATTCAGCTTCTTCAACTGAGATTGAGTCTCACACAGAATTTTCTGCCCAGACTAACATGTAACCTCAATCTTGATCTCAACCTTCTAGGCAGCTAAAATCACAGGTGTATACCACCAGCACCCAGTTGCTTTCTAATTTCAATACATAGATGTCTTTTTTATTAATGGCTTCAGTCTACATTGTGTTTCCTTCTTTCAGGTTGAGTGAAAAAGTAGTGATTATCTTTCAACATGATTGCTTTTCAAGTTGCTTTTAATTATACAAATAGAATAGGGACAAGTAAAACCATGGTTTGGCTGCCTATCCATAAGGTTACACATTCAAATAAATATGTATTTAGGACATACAAAAACAGATAATCTCATATTGTTAGTCACATTTGCAGGGGTTTTATCAGTACTATCAGATTTGATCAGTCCCAGGAGTCACCAAGTCATGCCATACCTCAGTGTCTGCATAGTGTGGGGTAAATTTGTTCCTGTGCAGTTTCCTTCAGGGAATTGGTCACAATAGTTGTGGTTGCTCAACTTGAATCAAGTGATACTTTGAGTCAAGTTGCCTTTTCCTTAACTAAGAAACCAAAGACAGACCACAGTTAACAATGGTCTTAAAAATAACATTTTGGGAATAATCATCACATGCTTCTTTATTACAGGAAATGCATACCAAATGTCGCTTTGTATTTAAACCTGAAAAGTGGGTAGGGTGTGGGCAGACAATTGTACCAGAGGCTATTTAAGGAAGGTATGTTTTACAATGACTGGTAACAATTACCCTAAGAACTCCCTTCTGTTCCTGATTTCATCTCACATATCACTATTAGCACAGGGGTTAATATTATAGAAGGAAATAGATTGTCATGTAAACTCTTGGATATGAGTAGCTCATTCAAATCCCTCTGGTGTGACCACATGTCCAGTATGGGTGGGGAGCAAAAGCAAAAAACAAACTTACGAAGATTGTGTCTTATTGTTGGATTTAGCCCTTGGAACCAGGTATGAGCTTATTATCAAGACATTTTGTACAGAGAGGCTATTTTGCAATTGTCCCCACTTCTTCAAAAGCATGTTCACCAAATGCTGTAGTGGACAGAAGAGCCATGCAGCCATGCAGATGTAGCATGCATGGGACCCAGTATAAAGTGGAAATACAGGAGCCCTCATCTAAACGCAGGAAAAAAAACCTGAGTGTGGTGGCTCACACATGTATTCCCAGCTACTCAGGTGGCAGATAAAGATTGGGAGACATTTGATTCTGTAGTTCCAGATCAGGACAGGCATAAAGCTAGAGAGACCCTTATCTCATCCAATAAAAACTGTGTGTGGCTGGGTGCAGTGGCTTATGCCTATAATTCTAGCTACTCAGAAGGCTGAAATCTGAAGATGGAGGTTCAAAATCAGCCTGTAGACTAAAGTCCATGAGACTCTTATCTTCAATTAAGCACCAGAAAACCAGAAGTGGTGCTGTGACTCAAGGGGTAGGGCTGTAGCCTTGAGATGAAGAGCTCAGGTATAATGCCCAGGCCCAGAGTTCAAGTCCCATGACCAACAAAACAAAACTGAGTGTGGTGACAAATTCTTGTAGTCTCAGCTATGCCAGGAGGCCATAGGTAAAAGATTAAATAGACTCAAGTTGAAAAATAATGAAAGCAAAGGAGGATGGAGGTGTGACCACTCAAGTGATAGAGCACCAGCCTAACAAGTGCAAGGCATTGAGTTTAAGCTCCAGTACCACCCTCTCCTGCCCCCCAAAAAGGGCAGAAAAAGAGACACCATAAAGGGTACTAAAATGTAGGACTTTTACCTTCCTTGTGCAGTTTCTCCCTTGATTTGTCATGGTATTTCTTCTTTGCAATTTAATGCCATTCTGAGTAAAGAAAAATAAAATATTTAAAGTTTTAGCATGAACTTACATTCATTGTGGATCACATAACGCCAGTCACAAATATAAAAACATTTGACACCCATGCAGAAGTTGCAAAAATGACATAATTTACATTTCATGCTTTTATGTCTTTTGGCCTTATGAGAAGTATCATTATATGACATGAAACAAAGTCAACTTTCTTTTTTTTTTTTGCCAGTCCAGGGCTTGAGCTCAGGGCCTGAGCACTGTCCTTGGACTTTCTCAAGGTTAGAGCTCTACCACTTGAGCCTCAGCACCATTTCTGGCTTTTTTCTATGTATGTGGTACCGAGGAATCGAACCTGGGTATTCATGCATGCTAGGCAAACACTCTACCACTAGGCCAAACTCCCAGCCCAAAGTCAACTTTCTATTTCACTTATTTATAGACATACAATCTGTTGTCATTATCTGCCCTTTACTCCTGAGGAAGGAACAAAAGAAAAGTGATGAAATTACAGGCTGACCTATTTCCCTTTTCATCCATCTCACCATTTTCAATGTACTGTGTATAGCTCATACACATATGTCATATAAGAAAGAATGAATATAAGAGGAGTCCTTGATTCTGCATGTTCCTTAAAACATCATTAGCTTAACCCTTAAAATCAAAGCAAGAGGTGGTTCACATGAAATGTGTGGCTATGTAGGGCTGTCACCTCCCTCAGATGTATAAGTGTTATTCTTTGAGTGAGTTTCATTCAATTTCCACACATTTTGAGTCCACTTAGATTCTGTGTTTAAGGGGCATTGAAAAAGTTAAATGATAATGGAGCTTCAGGGACCAAAAAGATATGTGCATCCCATACCACACACATATCTTCTATTCACTGCATGCTCCATGCCCCCACTAGGATTCACTGAAAAACACAAGTTCAAAAGTAAAATGATGAAGAAGTTCAAGAAAATGAATTTAATGAACCAAAAGATAGCACCCTTCTGGGGGTGGATCCCTGTATGACTTCACAAATTATTCATTCTTGCAGCCAGCCCAGAGGGACATTTCTTTCTATTTTTCTCTAACATCCACTGAGCATTAGACATCTATGAAAAAAAGATGAACATGACAGAACATGAAAACTGTGTCATGCTTTAAGTATTTGAGGGGTTATTTGATTATGGGGGTTACTGTGATATCTATGTTTATGAGACAACTACTTGATACAGTTGCAAGAGAATATCTAGCACTTTAGGGGTATTTTTATACCCTAAATTGTAATAACATGAGGCAAACAGAGGAAAATACAGGATTTGTGCAGCTAAGACATAATGCCAAACCTACGAGCTCAACTTAGCATTCAAAATATATTACCCTGGAGGCTTAATGTAAACATGCTACGAGGGTCTGAGGTAACCGCTCCTGCCAGTTCCTCTAAACAGCAAACTATGAAGTCCCACGGGTAGAATTATTAAACAGCAAAGCAATGTTATTTGAAAAAAAAGTGAAACAAACACACACACACACACACACACACACACACACACACATATATATGAACAAAATTAAAAATTACCACTTGTAACTACAGATCTGTTGTTTCCAGTATATTCACCAATCTCCAGACTTTTTCCATCTGACAAGACCAAAGCTCTCTAATCATTAACCAGCAAGTGCACAATGTACCCTTCTCTTTAGCTCCTGGCTACAATCATTCTAGTTTGTGTATCTGTACATCTGACTACTTTAGACTTGTGATAGCAGTGGGTGATGTTTTCATGTGTCCTAACATCTCTCAGATTCACTCATGTTTTTTCAAGTGTCAGAATTTCTTCCTTTTTACAGAAGAATGGGTCAGGCACTAGTGGCTTATGCTTTTTATCCTAACTACTTAGGATGCTGCAATCTGAGAATCATTGTTTGAAGCCAGTGTAGGCAGGAAAGCCCATAAGAGACTCATCTCATATTAACCATAAAAAGCCAGGGGGGGGGCGGGAGTTTGGCCTAGTGATAGAGTGCTTGCCTAGCATGCACAGAAACCCGGGTTCAATTCCTGGGTACCACATACATAGAAAAAAGAGGGTAGTGGTGCTGAGGCTCAAGTGGTAGAGCTCTAGCCTTGAGAAAGTCCAAGGACAGTGCTCAGGCCTGAGCTCAAGGCCAGGACTGGCAAAAAAAGAAAGAAGGAAGGAAGGAAGGAAGGAAGGAAGGAAGGAAGGAAGGAAGGAAGGAAGGAAGGAAGGAAAGAAAAAAGAAAGAAAGAAGAAAGAAAGAAAGAAAGAAAGAAAGAAAGAAAGAAAGAAAGAAAGAAAGGAGAGAGAGGAGGGAGGGAGGGAGGGAGGGAGAGAGAGAGAGCGAGAGAGAGAGAGAGAGAGAGAGAGAGAGAGAGAGAGAGAGAGAGAGAGAGAGAGAGACACTGTACAATTAAAAAAAAGTGGAGGTGTACCTTAAGCGGTAGAGCACCAGATTTAAACAAAGAAAGCCACACAAGAATGCAAGACCTTGAGGTTAAGTCCTGGAACTCGCACCAAAAAAAATGCTTTTTTTTTTTTTGCTTTTTTTTTTAAGACTGAATGGTATGGAATTGCATTGTACACAAATACTGAATTTTTGTCTACTCATTCATCTGTTGAGGGGTAATTGCGTTTCTACCATATTTTGCCTGGTGTAAATACTGCTACTATGAACATGGATATGAAAATAACTATTAAAGACCTAGATTTCAATTCTTTTGAATATCAATTCACAAGTTGTATCTCTGGAGAAAAGTCAAGAGGTAATAGGATACTTAGAATAATCAGGAGACTATCTTTGGAATTAGAAGGATAAGAGAAGAAATATTGTGGATTTACCAAATTTGAAAAAAAAAAAGGTCAGTATATTCCATGCAGCTGATCTTTAACAATGTGTTTTTCCGGAGTGCAAAGAGAAAATCACTGAGCCAAATATTCCAACCAAAACTTTTGGATTGGGAATCAACTGACTTTAACTATACTGAAGACATAAAGAGGAAATCTTCACCATCCAACTGTTTTTGCAAAGGTAAAATTATAAAAACACCATTTGAGGTGTTGTAACTCAGCACTGGCAGCCACATAAAAGATCCCTATGGGGCAAGATAACCATCTGCAGACAAAAACAATGTCCCCAGGGAGATGTTACTATGACACCCCACTGAGAATATTTGACTGCTCAATACATAAGACAATCAACAGCCTAACATGTTTCACTGATGGGTTTTAGAATGATGGAACCTATAAAAACATATAAGGATATTAGAAATTACTTGCCTAACTCTCTTGATTATAAAAGGAAGCAATCAAGATCCAGAGATGTGAAAAGACTTCCCCCAAAATTAGTTGGTGACAGTGACAGAATTGAAATGCTCAATTCTAACAGTGAATCTGGTAGTAACGTTAAGGCTACCCTCTCCAGCACCATCCCATGAGGATCTCACAGTATAAATAAAATACTTCCAGCCTGAAAAGCCAGAATCTTTTTTGTGGAATTTTTTCATATATTTTTTATTGTAATTAATAATTCATCAGATAGAAGGTACATTACTTCACAAATATTGCTATCCTTTCTCAAGTCCTGTTTCCCATTTCCCTTCCCCCCTTCCCCTCACAACTTGATTTCCCCCCTTCCCTCTACTATTTCAAACAACCAATTAAGCATATATAAAATATATCAGATAACAAGGTGAATATTGTAACGATATGAGCTAACCAAGGGACAGTGAAAGAGATGAGAGATAACATAGTACATCAAGGACAACAATCCCTCATCATATGGCTTTTGCTTCTATATCCTGGAGGTCATTACATTTAGGGTCATACTATATGGCCTTATGTATCTAGATTTTGTTCTATTGTAAATCTCTGCTAGGAGAGCCCATGGTTTCTACTGATTATCACAAATGAGGGAAACCATTGAGCCCATGTTCCTTTGAGTCTGGCTCACTTCACTTAATATGATTTTTTCTAAGTCTTTCTATTTCCTTACAAATGGGGTGATGTCATTCTTTCTGACAGCAGAATAGAATTCCATTGTATATAAATACCACATCTTGTTGATCCACTCATCAACTGAGGGACATCTGAGTTGGTTCCATATCTTTGCTATGGTGAATAGTGCTGCAATGAACATCGTTGTACTAGTGGATTTAGTCTGTCCTTGTTTCTGGATGATTGGGTAAATGCCAAGTAGTGGAATTGCTGGGTCATAGGGGAGTTCTATATTTAGTCTTTTGAGGAACTGCCATACTGCTTTCCATAGTTGTTGGACGAGTTTGCACTCCCACCAATGGTGTAGTAGTGATCCCTCCTGTCTACATCCCCTCCAGCACCTGTTGTTATTAGATTTCTTGATCCTGGCCATTCTAATTGGAGTGAGGTGGAATCTTAGAGTTGTTTTGATTTCCATTTCTTTTATGACCAGAGATGTCGAGCATTTCTTCACGTGTCTATAGGCCATTCTAATTTCTTCTTCAGAGAAGACTCTCTTTAAGTCTTTGTCCCATCTTTTAATGGGATGGTTGTTTCTTTGGAGATTAGTTTTGGAGTGATTCAATTTTTTGAGCTGTTGATATATTTTAGATATGAGGCCTTTGTCTGTTGAAGATCTGCTCCCACTCTGTAGGCTTTCTAGTTAATTTGCTAGCTAAGTCCTTTGCCATACAGAAGCTCTGCAGTTTAATGCAGTCCCACTAATCCAGCCTTTCTCTGATTTGTTGTGTTTCCTGGTCCTTATTAAGAAAGTTTCGACCTGTGCCAAGGGGACCTAGAGTATATCCATTTCCTTCTTGTAAAGTTTTCAGTGTATCGGCTTTTTCTTCGAGGTCTTTGATCCTTTTGTAGTTAATCCTAGTGCAGTGGGACAAAGAAGGATCCAACTTTAGTTTTCTGCAGGTGCTTAATCAGTTTTGCCAGCTGCAGTTGTTGAAGAGGCTGTCTTTCTTCCATTCTATTTTTTTTTGGCTCCCTTATCAAAGATTAGGTGACCATAGGTCTGTGGGTTAATATCTGGGTCCTCAGTTCTATTCCATTGTTCTTCAGGCCTGTTCTTGTGCCAGTACTTAGCTGTTTGGTCACTATAGCTCTGTAATAGAGTCTAAAGTTTGGTACTGCAATTCCTCCTGCGCTGTTCTTTCTGCTAAGAAGTGGTTTTTTTTTTCTATATGGGGTATTGAAGACCTTAACATACTAGCAGGAATTCACGGATCATATTGACTCCTTGGTAGTCATCCTGCCAAACATGGTATCTCCTGACACAGACAGATTGGAATTCAAGACTCAGATAGTTTTTTTGAGTAGAGAGAGAAAGATTGGCTGAGCTCAGTGTGCAAATGTGTGTGTGGAATCTGTTGTGGGGGATTAGGGGGAGGAGGAAAGCACTGAGCATAGAATAAAGAACACATAAAATGTAGGTAAAGGAAAACTTCACTCACCTAATAATTACTATAAAAGCCTGTAAGAATGCTATATTTTCATGTGGTGGTTGATTTTTTAGCTTTTGAGAGGTGTGTGTGCGTGTGTGTGTGTGTGTGTGTGTGTGTGCGTGTGTGTGTTGTGTGTCCGTGTCTGTGCGTATGATGCTATTGGGGTTTGAATTCAGGGCTTCACACAATTATTTAGATTTTTATTCACATCTAGTGCTCTACCACTTGAACAACTTCCACTTCCAGATTTGTGCTGATTAATTAGAGATGAGTTCCATAGATTTGTCTCCCCAGATCCTAGATTCATGAGTAACTAGTATAATAGGTATGAACCACTGGCACCTGGCTATAATGCTATATTTGAAAGGTAAATGACTATATGACCGATACTGGTACCAATATGACATAATCTTTTGCTATCTAATCAACTCTAAGACAAAAAAAATAGCGGGTTTTCTAGTGTGTTAAAAAATTAGACTCCAGTCTGTCTGTGTACTCCACTAGTGGAGAGTGAAAATAGATGTCATAGCTGATACTCCTATAATAAAAGATGAAAAGAAAAGCAGAACAAATCTATTAATAATACTTGGGAACCATACAACATATGAAAATTTAAAGAAAGGGCCACATACTGAAGCTTCTCTATTTTGCTCATGTGGGAAGGAAAGTGGGAGGATAGTAATAAGTTAGGGAAAGGTGAAGAACAGAACATCACTACAAACAGTGTGTTATTATGCGAGATAAAGTCTCCCAGGTAATCTCTGGGAGCTGCTTCAGGAGAAGAGATAAAAAGCCTGTTAGGGTGTGGTGACACTTTTACTCTATCTTCTTCTGTCATTAATCTTTCCTGGTTATTTGGTGAGATTTCCTGTGGAGTGAGTGTAAGACAATTGCAAAGACTTTTTTTTGAAGTTGTTTTCTCAGTCAGATAAGCAAGAGTGTCCCTCCCAGCACTTTAGGAGACAAAAGAATGTTCCAAAGATCTTGATGGTGAAATTTTCCTCATCTCAACATGTCAACGTATTACACTTGAGGATATCCTTTTGTGAGACCTGCCCAAAACCACTGTAATATTTCTACCTTAGAGAGGAGAGCTAACTTAATTAAGACAACAGCCATCTTCCTATGAAAAGAAGCAAACAAATGGAAGGAAAATGTCTCTGATAGTCACCCAGTATGAGGCAACCATGTCTCCTGTTACTAGACAATTGAGACAGATACATTATTCCAATGGATCCTTTGGGAATTAGCTGAGATGAAGGCAGAGGGATTATTTATTTTGTTACCTTATCTTTATTTTTTCTATATCCATGTGCTGCATGTTGATTCAGCCCTTGGACACTCTGAAGACACAGATAAGCTCAGGGAAAGCCCACAGCAGTGGTGGGGTTGCTTTCCATTCTCTGCTTGGTACACGTGTGTTTTGCTGTGGCAAATGCTGGGTGGGAAGTTGGGTACCTGGGCCCAACTCCTGATATGCTTTTCTGCAGATGGTTCTGGGTGGCTTCCTCCCTCAACCCAACTCCTGATACCCAGAAATTGCCAGAGTAATCCCTCCCTCTGCCCCTGCCAATACACACCTGATCTTTGTATCTAGAATTTGTTTGGATCATTCCAAGAGCATCTAAGAATGGCAAATCAGTTGTAGAGTGTGGGGAGGAGGTCCCAAAAGACTTGGTAATCAGAAGGAATAAGAATATTATGACTAGAACTGCAAGCTAGTGGTTCACCCCTATAATCCTATCTACTTTGGCGAGTGAGATCTGAAGCAATTCGAAGCAAGCCTGGGAAGGAAAGTCTGAGACACTTATCGTCAATGAACCAGCAAAAAAGTTAGAAGTAGAGGTGCGTTGTTCAAGTGGTAGACTTCCAACCTTGAGTGAGAAAAGCTAAGGGACAGTGTCAAGGCCCTGAGTTTACATCTATGTACTAATCATGTGCACACATGCGTATGCACACATGCATGTGCACTCTCTCTCTTTCCATCTCTCTCTCTCATACACACACATACACACACACACACACACACACACACACACACACACAAACACACACACACACACGCAAAGAGAATACTGTAACTAACAAGTTTACTGGTTAACCCCTGGCCACTTTCCTGCCAGAAATAAAAGAGATGCTATTTTGTCTGCTTTTACATTCAGGATCTTATTTATTTCTACAGTAACCTATTAGATAAATGATGTTTTCATGACCCCTTTTACAGAAGAAGAAAGTGAGATACAGAGTGGGAAAATGAAATGCCTCAGGTCACAGACTGAATGAGAAGGTAATACACTCAGAGTTCATGGTCTTCCCTGCAAACTGTAATTGGGTTTCTTTGGAAAGAGGAGGGGCCCTCATTCCTCCATTTCATTTTCTATTTCTTCAACCCTACAGAACTGAGCTTCCTTGGGAAGAGCTGGACTGTAAGAAAAGAACTAATTGGCCTCTGCTTACTAAAAGCTATGGGAGGTGAAGGCCCAGGCTTTTGCATGGGCAATGCCCTTCTCTAAGCCCAAGGCGCCGAGTCTGACTGTCTGCTTTAGTTTCCATTCTCAAGGGATGATTGCCTAGGAGAGATGGCCATCTGGGAACAACCTTCCTGATGTTCCTTTGGCTACACATTTTGTTGATTTCCTTAAATGTGTTTTCTTATGGGTTTTCTGTTTCTTTTCTGGCTTGATTTTGTGACTTTACTTCACTTCTGTTTATTTCTTATTATTTGGCACAACATAGTTGTTTTCATTTGAAGGTTTTTTTTTCCTCTCTGACTCCAGGCCTACATGACCCAAGGCTCATTTTGCCATACAATATGCCATCCGATCTGTGTATTTTCTCTGAAGCCCTTGAAAGACAAAACTTAAACACCATGGTGATAGGATGGGGAAGGAGATTTAAGTCTTTCAACTCAGGCAAAGAGTGTCTTTTGAATGAGATATCCAGATACAAATTGAAATCACATCCCCTCTCACCTTCATTGCTCACTACTTCTGTAAGCGATGAAAGCTTCCATTGGAAATACAACATTAAAAGCATTTCTGGACCCTTTTCTGTGGAGATCAGGGACGTGACAGAGAAGGCTGGATGGTTACCAACTTAGAACCTGGGGGTAAGGGAAGAAAACTCTCAGTTTTGAAAAATGGAACATGGCCATCTAGGATGAGATGCAGACACTGTAAGACTGCATACAATCATTTCCCATAGAAAACCATTTGTTTTGCTACATATGGCATATTGCATCTGTGTGGCCAATCTCTAATTCAAGATAATGGTCTGAGATTTTTTTTTTGTTTAATCTCAGCTAGTTTGTAGTCTGTCTGGGGCTTAATCGTTTTTCTTAAACATCCATGAATACATTTGGGAGACATTCTACAGAAGAAAATTAGGATGTTAAAAAATGTAACAATAGACTAATTTTACTGCTACTGGGGAAAAAGAAAAATCCTCACATAATAGACATCTTGGGTTATAGTATGAAAGGTCTTTCAAATACCATGAAATCTACATAGAAGAAGATCCAAACAAGCAGATCCCAAGTGTAACTAAACATATGAGACAGTGAAGACTTTTACAATTGCACTGGACTGTTCTTAAATTTATTTAGGATTTTGGACAGATTTTTATGAGTTAAGGTTGTAAAATCTAAGAGGTCTGAGTTTAAATTCTGGTTGTATAATTTACTAGCTGTATGATGCTAGATATTTACCTTGTTTGTAAAATGGAAACAAGGATGTGTATCATTTAGAGTCAATGGTGAGGCTCAGTCGAGATGGTACATATGACATGCTTTGTGCAGGTTGGGGCATGGCTCAAGTTGTAGAGTGCCTGCCTAGCAAGCATACAGTCAAGACTTCAAATCCCAGCAATATGAATAAATGAATAAACAAAGAAACTAACAAACCGAGGGCTGCAATGATGGCATATGATACTGTTTCAATAAGTGATTGTTCTTCTACACCTCTCTGCCATTGTGTGTATCTTTAGTTTAGCATTTGTTGAGCCCCTTATGTATATAGACTATCACTACATGGATTCACAAATATTATTTCATATATACTCAGAATAGACCTTGAAGAAAAGTTGGCTTAATATTCACTTAATTTTAGAAACTGAGCAAAAGCTTATTTGACCAAATGCAAATGGAAAAGCATAGGAGAAGCATTAAAGCAAAAACTGAAAGACGTAGCAGTTCCTGTCCAATCACCTTCTTTAATATCCCTATCATCCCTATGTGCAGTGGAAAGAGCCTAAACAAGGACCAGTGGTGTCAGGAGGCTTTCTAGAGGCAGTGTAACAATGTGAAATCATTCACTAGATGTGAGAATGGGAGAAGAAAGACAGAGAAAACATTAGATCTGGAAGACAAGGACAGGAAGTTCCCACAATGGGGCCTTCCCGCTACCCTCTACTTTCTTTGTCAAAAAGTGTCAATACCTAATGTCCCATCACAAAATTCCTATTACCACTTTAACTGGAAAAATGAGAGACTCAGTGGGCCTGTGTAACCCTACAATCCTGAAGGTTCACAAGCCACTAGAAACTAATTAGGAGCTTTATTCTAAGGCTCATATGATGCAATTAATGCTAATGATGATGTTACTGATTCATATTTTCCCTTGGTCTCTTGCCAGTTGAGTGTTATTTAACTTCAATTAGTCATATTTGTAATGTTGAAATAATAAAATATTCAGCATGACAAAGGAGTTGAGACTATTAATATCAGTTGGTAGAATGATGGCACATATTTGCTACCAAGAAATGTACCTACCATCATCATTATCATTTGGTTAAATAACAGGTATTTATGGCTTGGTTTGCTGAAGATGCATACATGTCATATCTTAACTTTCATAATCAAGGGTTTTCTTGCAGTGTCGAGGGTTGAACAAGGCCCATGCACATGCTGGGGGAAGCTCTGACTAGAGAAATACACAACAAATCGGCAATATCAACTTTATATTTCATTTTAAACATTTAGGTTTTATTGCATTAATACAAGAGCCCTCTGGTGGTCAAACCATTTCTAGAACATACATAAAACTTTAAATGTAACAAGGCTTCATATAAGATTATTATGGTCTTCCTTCTTTAAAATAAATAAGAAGCAATGGACCGAGGTGTGCCTTCCTAAAAGTAGTATATTGCTTTAACCCCTAGTACGTCAGAGTGTGTCTTTGTAAAGGTAGGTTCTTTAAGGGGTAATTAAGTTAAAATGAGGTTGTTAAAATAGATCATAGTCTTATATGACTGGTATTCTTATAAAAGGAGAAAATCTGAACATAGACACATAAGAGGGATGACCATATAAGGACACAAGAAGAGATGGTTATCTGCAAGCTAAGGAAGAGAGGCTTCCGAAGGAACCAACCATGTTACTAGCTTGATTTTACACTTCAGCCTCCAGACCTGTGGGAAAGCAAACTTCTAGTGTTTATCATGAACTTTTGTGTTACTTTGTTACAGTAATCTGAGCAAAAAATAATACATATGCATATTTAAGTTTTTATTCTAGTATAAGTTGTCAACAGATGTAACTTATCACTTTCTCTAGAATCTGTTCACATACAGCTTGGGAAGATTTATGCCATAAAGGTTAGGATGAAGGATTTCTTTCTGGATGTAGACTATATGAGATTTACTTTGCTTTACCTTACTTTCTGGACTAATACTTGCCATTAAAATAAAATGAGATGCATTATACTCAAACTACTTCGTTGCATGACAATTCCTGTGTATACTTGCTAAAGATAATAAAAATATAAAAAAGCTTGTATACCTAGTTAAATATGGCAAATAGCCAGTTGCAGTACAAAAATAGAAATAAAGAATAGTAGAGACATCATTTTCACCGAGAGGCTTAATACAATCAGTACAATAAATTTACTGACAAGGTTTAATACCTGCAGTCAGTACAATTGGCCTCCCATAGCCACAAATCCCACATCCAAGGTTTCAACTCACCACAGTTTGGAAATGTAGTTAGGCCTACAGTGGTTGCAACTGAACTGAGCATGTACAGACTTTTATTTTATCATTATTCCATAAGAAATGCAGTATAACAAGTATATGTATATATACCATTGTATTATGTATTTTAAGTTATACAGAAATTACTGAAAGTATACAGGAGGATTTGTGTAAGTCCTATGTAAATAGCATGGCATTTTATATAAGGAAATTGGGGATGTTGTGGACTTTGATATACACAATAGGGGTGCTAGAATTAATCTCCTATGGAAAAAGAATTACTATATTTAATGGGAGTTTGATCCCTTGGGGCCAGGAGTTTGGCCTACTGGTTGAGTGCTTGCCTAGCATGCATGAAGACCCAGGTTCAATTCCTTGGTACCACATACATAGAAAAAGCCAAAAGTGGTGCTGTGGCTCAAGTGGTAGAGCACAAGCTTTGAGAAAGTCCAAGGACAGTGCTCAGATCCCTCCATGGTCATGGTCATGCTTAAGTAGGGATTCCAACCTGGCTATTTCTTAGTTGGAAGTTAACTTCTTGAGTAAAATATCAATCAGCTTTTCATTGCCACAATAAAAAAAATCTGTGAGAAATAAGTAAAGGACAAATAATTTATTTGGGCTCATAGTTTCAAAACTCAATTCAAGGTTGGCCGAGTCAATCACTTTGGCCCTGTGATGAGGCAGTAGGAGCATGTGGCAGTCTGCTCATCTCCTAGCAGCCAGGGGGCACTACATATATACATATATATATGTATATATATATATATATATATATATATATACACATAGTCTTCTAGTGTGCACCCCAATGACCTACTTTCTCCTACAAGCCTAACTTTCCTAAATACCAACATATTATCAATCCATCAAGGAATTAAAGCATTCATTAGGTCAGAGCCCTCAGGATTCAATCATTTCCCCCAAACCCATAACTGGCAACCTAGCCTCCAGCACATAAATCTCTGGTGGAACAACATTTCATATTAAAATCATATCAAGACATTTAGTTGCATTTTAATAAAGAACATCTGAGTAAATACAGATTGGTGGGATCATTTCACTAGTAGAATTCAGCACCAGTAAGGTGCTTCCATTCCTGGTCATTCAAGTGAATGAAACCACTGCATTAAATGCAGTAGAGTCTGATTAACTGGAGTCCATTCACATTCATTCCTAATGATTTAAAGTAGGTCAAGCTGCAATTTACCTCTGCACTATCTCTGAACAACAAATGTACTGGGAAGCATACTAGTGTGTAAACAGGAATGGAGGAAAGCATTTTTCAGCTTGCGTATGCAAAAATAATTGTTTTAAGAAACCTTGCACATTTGTTGTAAATCAAACATAGCCAACCAATTATGCAGGTACAGAAGGCTGTGTGCTCAGTTTGTTGACTCCAACAATGAATACATTAATACAAAGTAGGAAGCTTTTCTACTTCCCAGAGGAGTGCCAGCCCACTAGGGTGATGGTTCTTAATGCTGGCCTCAGACCAGAAGCATCCAAATCACCTGAGAAGGTGTTAGAAATGCTAATTCTCAGGCCCCACATCACACCTACTGAATCAAACACGCCTGTGGTGGGACTCAGCTGTCAGTGTTTTAATAAGTCCCCCAGGGGGTTCTGATGAATGTTCAAGTGTGAGAACACTGCACAGGGAAACAGTTGTTTGTTAGATGTGTGAGTGCTCTTAATGACTCTCACAAGAAATCCAATTGTGTTTGTGAGGATTCAGAATCCTTTCAAAATCTCATAGAGACCATCTCTAAATTAAGGGAGAGGAACCCTAACTGGGTGTTTATTTCCAGTGATGCTAAGGGGCCCACCTTATGCCCATTGTCCTGACTGAGGAATCACATTCAGCTGCTGGACCTGGCAGGCCTCCTGCTGTTAATGGATATGGAAATTGACTAGGATCTGGAGCTCTCTGACAAGTGCAATAATTTCCAAAGCCATTTTTTTCCTTTCTCATATGTAAGTTGTGTTGCAAATGAAATCCAATCCATATTTTTCCTAATTTACATTTAAAATGGTTCAAATGTTAGGTTGGGAGGAGATGAGTGAGTCCCCAAGAGACCTTTTGAACCTACTAAACCTTTTTCTTCAAAACAGGAAGTTGCACTTTGCCCAGTGCAAACAAAGTTTAGCACAAAAAGGTCTGATTTGTATTTAACTTTCTTACCCTGAAATTTGGAATATATTTTAATTTTCAAAACATATTTTCTCCAATCATCCATCACTTATTCTGCCTTTCCTTCTCACATAAACAAGTTTGTGAGAGCTCTAGCTGTGTCTATACTCGTATTCAATTGTATTTTGTCCTTTATGGTTATAGAACAACAGAACTTTCTATTAGTTATAACTCAATTTAATTCAATTCAACAACCATTCATTGTTGACTGTGCAAGAAAATAAGACTGCCCATGAGGAAAGAAGAGGGAAAATATTTCTGAAATGAGTCAATGTTTGCTGAGGAATGATGATTTGTTGCACTAAATGTATTTTTTTGTCGTTTGTGGGACTGGGTGCTGTCCCTGAGCTTTCAGCTCAAGGCTATGTCCTATCCCTTGAGTCACAGCCCACTCCGGTTTTCCAGTGGTTAATTGGAGATAAGTGTCTCAGGGACTTTAGTGCCTGGCTTGTCTTTGGACCACAGTCCTCAGATCTCAGCCTCCTGAGTCGCTAGGATTACAGGCGTGAGCCACCGTGCCGGGCTGTAATTATTTTTCATTTGCCCCAAATTGAGAATTAGACTCTATATTATATTTCGGACATTTATTGAAAGAGGATCTCCATCTTTAGGATCAAGCGAATTAATTAGTGAGTAGAAGCAGAAGAGACTCAGGAGGACAAAGAGGAGAAAGAGGAAAGAGGAAGAGGAGGAAGAAGGAAGGAAGCAAGGAAGGAAGGAGGGAAGGAAGGAAGGAAGGAAGGAAGGAAGGAAGGAAGGAAGGAAGGAGAATTGTATCTACCAATCTCTGCTGGAATGCAATACAGTCAGCTATTCACTACCCAACTCCTCTGTGCCCTAGAGTCTTTGGCACATCCTCTAGATTTTACCCTCGAGCTAACTGATGGCTGTCCTCTTGCTTTCTCTAGGACTGTAAGTCTCCAGAGGGCAGGAGCTGCTCTTTTTCCAGCATGTTGTATAGAGGGGCTCTTGTTGCTGGACAAAGCAATGGTATTAAACTTTCTTAGCTGGACTGATACTTAAGGCCTTATGGGAGATTATAGAGAAATTGACACTGAGATGTTTAGTGTTGAACATCAGCTTGATGGGTTTGAGAATCATCTGGGAGATTAGTACAGAACACTTCTGGATTTGTCTGTAAAGGTATTTCTAGAGACAGAACATGAGGCTTTGACCTAATGGATGGACTAATCCTTCAATGGATTCACAATATGATGCTTTATTGGGGGCTGGTGAAAAAAGGAAGTGGAATCTAGATAGAGGAATTGGATCACTGAGAATGTGTCCTTGAGAACCAATATGTCATGTCCTGGTCTCTTCCTGTATTGTCTGTCTCTCTCTAGTTTTCAAAGGTGGTGAATTGCTCCACTCTGCCCATAGCGATCTAAAAATCTTCCAAATTTATGAACCCAGGAAAATCTTCCTCCTTTAAGGTGTTTCTGTCAGATACTGAATAATACAGTTACAGTCTAGGAGTGGAATCTCCTAGCCAGTGTAAGGCAGGGCTTTTTTTCATTAAGGGGGTCAGAGTTAGAGAATAAAGTGGTAGACTGCTTGGTAATCAGATGAGTATGAAGAGCCCTCAGGTAACATGGTGAAAGGATGGAATAGAAGCAATTTAGAAAGACAGTAAGTGATTTGTTGAGGGAGGAAAGATAAATGGGCCCAAAGAATACATGTGATGAATCTCTGGGCTCTGAGTATGGGATCAGTTCTGCTCTTTCCTGCAAGTCACTTCTCTGGCAGACCCAGTTTTGAGATAATGAAAGGAATTTCAGCAAAAGCTCTTCTGTCTCCTGAAGGGCCAGGAACTAGCGACAAGAGAGTAGGAGAATATCTGTAAGCTGAAAGTACCCCATTTTGAGCTACCTTTTTTCCAAGTCCGAACATTCCCCATCTGACAATGGGATGTGTCTGAACTATATTCTAAGAAGAATATGTGATACTGGGTACCATTTTGGACATATCGGGGAAACTTGAAAATGTTGATGGGAGTGAGTGAGTTTCACCTATTCTCAGGTTTTCTGAGACTCATAAGACAGCTAACAACTGTGAGATCTTTTTCCACCCTGTCCAGATTGTTACCCTATAACCTCCTACCCACCCTCATCACACACTATACTTTTTACTCCAGTTATGTTTCACATTTTGTTTTACACTAAGGGAATCTGGCAAAAAACATGGCCTTGAATTACTCTAAGGTTTCTGTATACTGTGTATACATTCAGGTTTCATAAAACTTAAAAATACCACAGATTTGATTGTTCACACACATACCCAAGTGAATTTCCCAAGGAAATACAATTTCAGGTTTTCTGTTAGGGGAAGAAAAAGCTAAATGAAAATCAATATTGATGGGTAGTACTGGGAAAAATGTGCGCTGCTAGTTATTTTACCACAGAGGTAGTTTCCTGTGGAAACTGTGACTGGTGGTAAAGTTCACTTTAAAAATAATTTGAGATACAGGCCAAAACCTTGGGTGGAGAAATGTCATTTGTTGTTACCCAAAGAAAAGTAAATTAGTTACTAGTAACATTTTTAAAAGTATGACGAAAATTTGTGTCTTTGCTGAAGATAGTTTATAGTATGTTTTACAGTATCTAACATGTATTGACAAATTGATGCATCAATAACACTAATTGTGGACAATTTTCTCCTAGAAATTTTATTTTTAAAATAAAATATTAAAGATTTACAAATTTTACGTGCCTAATCAAGCAGCAAGTAGTGATTGAGTTTGGTGAGATAATGCCTCTCATTTCTGTCATCTCCCTACAAAAGCCAGAATTTTTCAGTATATTTTACACAAGAATTATTGCAGAGGCAAGATTAAAGCCATCACAGATGTATATTTCAAAAGGAAATGCAAATTATCTCTGTCTTTGCTTCCCACATTGATGATCTAATGAACTAGAGGCAATAAATTACAGAGGTAAAACTCAAAAAACATTCATTTCATAGGAAACTAAAAGCAGTAACATTTTTAAAAGAAAGAAATATTTATCTAGGACTAGATAATCGAATTGTATTAACATGAAGAAACTTCATTCTGTTTCTTAATGTATTTGCAAGTAATTAACACCCACAGTGTAAATAATTTTATAATATTCTACCTGAGTCAACATTAATCAGATTTTCAAAGCATCAAAAATGTAAGCAATTTGTTGATTCCTCATCCAAGGAAAGCTTGTTACTTAGTTACAAATAATTTAAAAAATATCCCACAAATGGGTATGTGGAGGCTGGTTCTGTCCAGTCCATGACCCAATTCCATGAGATGGGACAGGAGACCTGCCCACAGAAAGGCCACCTTCTGGTAAACTGAAGCTCAATCTTTCTCTACTTTTCTGAATAAAATGGAATTGGAAACAGTTTCCAAACCTCCAAGTTTGAGGGTTACTACTATGGCCTGACACGATGTTCAGAACTTCCCCATGAACAGTACATAAAATGCATCCCTTGAATAAACTACAGAATCAAGTTTTCAAAAGGCCTCTGCCAGGCTGAGAATGTGGTTTTGTAGGACTGGGAATGTGGTTTAGTGGTAGAGTGATTGCTTAGCATGCAGGAAGCCCTGGGTTCCATTCCTCAGTACCACATAAGCAGAAAAAGCCAGAAGTGCACTGTGGCTCAAGTGGTAGAGCACTAGCCTTAAGCACAGAGAAGCTCAGGGATAGAGAACAAGCTCTGAGTTCAAGTCCCTGAAATGGCAAAAAAAAAAGATCTCTGCCAAAAGCTACAAGTCTGTGAGAGAGAAAAGACCCTTACCATTCATAAAAGCTCACATAATCATGTGAAATTTCTGAGCTAAATATTCACTTCAGAACAACAAGGTAACTCTCAGCATACTGAAGCCAAAAACTGTAGTCTACAAAACCCTAAAGAAAAAAACCTGTAGTTTATAAACTACATATTATTATTTCATGGTTTTTAGTACAAATGCATTAATCTTTTCTCTAGAAAAACTAGAGGATACAGTGCTGAATATCATTAAATAACCACTGGATTTCTTTTTCTAGAATGAACACAGGACAGAAAGAATATTTCTAAGACAAAAGCTCAGAAGAATGTCAGTATTTAGTCTTGTGTAACATTTGGTAATTTTTTTTGTTTTTGTTGTTTTGTTTTTTTGTGCCAGTACTGGGGCTTAAACTCAGGGCCTGGGGACTGTCCTTGAGCTTTTTTGCTTAAGGTTGGCACTCTACCACTCGAGTTACAGCTCTACTTTTCACTTTGTGGTAGTTAATTGGAAATAAGGGTTTCAGGAAATTTCTTACCACACTGGCTTCAAACCTTGCCCATTCCGTCATCTTATTACCCGTAATTCATATGGAAGAGGAACCAACTGATTATGTTGGAATGATTAAGGCATGTAGCCTTCTCCCTGATTGGTACAGTCTGGGTGTTGATTCCTCCTAGAATGCTTTCACCTTGGTCCAATCTTAATTGTCTCAGCTGCTTTCTGTGGTAGGTATGAGATGTATTGCCCTAGTTCCTCCTAGGAATGTGCTCTTCTCAATGAAGAAAATATGTTGTCTGTTTCCTATCTGAGTCTATGTTTATAAATGCATGCCTACCTCTAACCTTGTCCACATGCCAGTGCTGGATCACTCAAGGCACTCATTTGTTGTCTTAACTTTAGAAACCCTGTCCCAATAATTTAAGCCTAATCAGTAAAAACCATCAAGCTTCCAGGGATTATTTTTGTAATAGACCAGGTCTTGTTAAGCAGAATAACTTAGTTTGCACTTCTTTCCTTTCCTTTCACATCCAGTATGGATTGCTTGTAAACTATCCTCATTTCATATGTTGAAGCCCCATTGCAGTGATAACAGGAGTGGAATCTTTGGGAGGTAATTAGGTCATAAAAATGAAGTCCTTGGTTTGGAGTTGGAATTAGTGGTAGAGTGCTTGCCTAGCATGCATGAAGCCCTGGGTATGATACCTTGGTAGCTCATACAGAGAAAAAGCTGAAAGTGGTGCAATGGCTCAAGTGGTAAAGCCTTGAGAAAGCCCAGGGACAGTGCTCAGAACCTGAGTTGCAGACCCAGCTCTGGCAAAAAAAAATGAAATCCAGGGGCCGGGAGTTTGGCCTAGTGGTTAAAGTGCTTGCCTAGCATGCACGAAGACCCGGGTTCGATTCCTTGGTACCACATACATAGAAAAAAAGCCAGAAGTGGTGCTGTGGCTCAAGTGGTAGAGTTCTACTTGAGAAAGTCCAAGGACAGTGCTCAGGCCCTGAGCTCAAGCCCAGGACTGGCAAAAAAAAATGAAATCCTCATGACTGATATGAGTGTAGTCATGAAGGAGATCCCAGAAAACTCTCATCTTTCTACCATGTGAGGATGCAAAATGATGACTGTAACTGGGAAAAGGTGCTCACCAAGAATGGACTTTGCAAAGCTACGTGAAATCAAGTCTATGATGTAAGTCACCTAATCTAGAGTACTTTGCTATAACAGACTAAATGAATTAAGATATATATATATATATATATATAAGAATATATATAAGTATATAAGAATATATATAAGAATAAGAGCTCAGGCCCTGAGCTCAAGCCCAGGACTGGCAAAAAAAAGTTATTAGTATAGTTTATCTTATTTTATTCTCAGGAGTTACAGTTACATTTGTAAGATAGTGAGTATATTACTTGAACATCAGTGTGGCAGTTCCTCAAAAGATTAAACATAGAGTTCCCCTATGACCCAGAAATCTCACTGCTGGGCATTTACCCAAATGTCCAGAAACAAGGACATATAAAACCCACCAGCACTATCATGTTCACTGAAGCACTATTTACCATAGCTAAGTTATGGAACCAACTCACATGTCTCTCAGTAGATGGATGGATCAAGAAGATGTGGTATTTATACACAATGGAATTCTATGCTGCCATCAGAAAGAATGACATCATCCCGTTTGTAAGGAAATGGAAAGACTTGGGAAAAACTACAGTACATGTGATTCTTATCGCCAATTAACCACCATAAAACTGGAAGTGGCACTGTTGCTCAAGGGGTACGGTGGTAGCTTTGAGCTGAAGAGTTCAGGGACAGTGCCCAGGCCCAGAGTTCAAGCCCCATGACTGACCAAAAAGAAGATTTTTTTCATGCACAATTGAAAATGGACTATAGTAACACAAATATTATTAATAATATTCAGGGTATACCCATCATTTCATTTCTCTTCTGTGTATAATTATCCTCTGGAAGACTAAGGACTTTTCCTTCCTCATTACCAATAAAGATGTCTTGTAATCTTGAAAGCTGTGGCATTGGGAGACAAGTGATCACTGGATAACAGAAAGAGAACCATGTGTAGTAAAACACCCTGCTAATGGATCTGATAATACTACTTGGGATTATTTATTGAAGATCATTTTATTTTTCAAACTTTCAGACTCTTGGACTGACTGAAGTAAAAACCAAGAGACAGAATTAATCAATGTCATATGTGAAAGACTTTAAATGCCAAATTTACTTAAAATTTGTACCTATTAAAGCAATATATATACATACATATAATTACATATTATACACACACACACACACACACACATATATATATATATATAACACATTAGTCATCTATTTTCAACTTCCAAATTATACAGTAGTAGCTGGGTACTGGTGGTTCATGCTTGTTATCCTAGCTAATCAGGAAGCTGAGATGTGAGGATTGTGGTTTGAAGCCAACCCAGAGAGGGAAGTCCATAAGACTCATCTCCAATTAACCACCAAAAACTGCAAGTGGGGATGTGCCTCAAAGTAGTAGAGCACTAGCCTTGAGTAAATAAGCTCAGGAACAGTGACCTGAGTTCAAGCCCTAGGACTGACCCAAACCCCCAATTATACAATAATATTGTTATTTGTGTCTATTTTTTTTGGTTAAATGAATCTTTCACACTTGCTTCAGGGCCCAATCAACAGTGCATTAAAGAAGATAAAGGTTTTGTAAGCTGCCTAGTTGCTGACCTGGCAGCTTACTTATATTCTCAAAGTAACATCTGCATTTGCTCTTCTGTAAAAATTTCATTCAGAGCCAGACCAGGCACTAAAGACCATGAGACTCTTATCTCCAATTAATCACTACAAAACTGGAAGTGGAGGTGGGGCTCAAGGGGCAGGGTTGTAGCCTTGAGCTGAAGAGCTCAGGGACAGTGCCGAGGCTCAGAGTTCAAGCCCCATGACCGACAAAAAATGCATTCAGAGGAAAACTGATTCAGGACTTTGTGGTTGACATAGAGAGAAGTGGTGTTGAGTAAATGTTTCTTTGGCTTGCATGAAGGAAATATGACCATTCAAAACCTTGTGGGGGAAAGCTCTCAGTCTTCCTACTATACTCAATTTTCTTTTGTATGAAGTAGTGTAGAACAAATACTATTTGAAACAACTAGGAACTAGGGAGCAACTACAAATTGGAATTGGAGAAGAGGAAGAGGAGGAGGAGAAGGAGGAAGAGGAGGAAGAGAAGGAAGAAGAGGAGGAGGAGAAGGAGGAGGCAAAGGAGGAGGAGGAGGAGGAGGAGGAGGAAGAGGAGGAGGAGGAGGAGGTAAAAACAGGAACAAGAAGGAAAGAAAGCCCTTTTATTAGTTACTTGGTTTTTGTCACATAAAATATGAACAATGGTACATATACATACATTTCCCCATCACTATTTCCTATCCATGCACATCATGTTCTCCAATATTCACTGTTCCCCATAGTTTTGCTTGGCTTAATCCTCTCAGACTGACTGCATGTCTGCGGTAAGAGTGATTAAATCCCCTACATGCATTCCTGTCCTCAGTCTGTCTGTTTTGACAGCATATTTTATGATCACTAACCTTACCCATATCTCCTTAGAGCAAACATAGAATCTCCTATTACGAGATAGAATGACTTCTGGGACATCATTTACTCAATACATGCTTAGAGACCAGCTGACAATTATTTGTCATCAAGTTTGACCATTCTACAGTCTTCAGATAATAGTCTTAGATGATGTGACATTTAAAAGTGTCACAATTACAGAGAAAACCTTAGGACTGTTAACTAAACTGAGAATTTTTCATATGTTTATCTTCATTGTGTTTAATCTTACTTAAATTCTAATTATAAATACAGTATATTTTCTGCCAGTCCCAGGGCTTGAACTCAAGGCCTGGGCATGGTCCTTGGGCTTTCTCAAGGCTAGAGCTCTGCCACATGAGCCACAACACCACTTCCCACTTTTTCTCTGTATATGGTAGTAAGGAATTGAACCCAGGGCTTTGTGCATGCTAGGCAAGCACTCTACCACTAGGAGGTTTTCCTGGCCTAGTATTTGCTCCCCCCCCCACTGAATTTTTTTGTCAAACTGAAATCACAACTACTTGTGGAAATGTACTTTTCAATGTAATGATATTAAATCAGCAGAATTTGCTATTTTATTGTCGGTTGGATTTTTCTGGGAGTCATTCATAGACATTATTATATTATCATGCTTTAGAAAGTGAAGCAGTGCAACCTTAGATGTCTGCCTTATATCATCTCTTTGTCTCCTAAAGAGTGTGAGCTCTTGTCTTTTTTAGCACTAGATTGGAGGTAAGAGTTCCCCAGACTTTCCTGCCTGGGCTGGCTTTAAACTCTGATCTTCAGATCTCAGCTTCCTGAGTAGCTAGGATTACAGGTGTGAGCCACTGGCTCCTGAGTGCCCTGATATTCCTAAAGGACAGTTTAAGAATCCTGTCTTTATATTTTTGGTCCTTTATTGAACAAAAGGAATGAAGCATCAAAATACATTTCTCTGCAATCATATGTAGGTACTATTGACTTTCAAAAACAAAATCTAAGATTAAAAACGGAAGAATCCTAGGCAATCTTGCCTAGCTACTGAATGACTCAGAAGCAAAAACATGCACCCCAGCAGTGTCATCGAATGTTACAGCACATCTAAGAGACCAATGCAGGGCACTGCACTAGAGAACTACTGTGTGGACCTGGCCAGGACCCATTAAAACACCCAATCTTCATCTCCTCTCAGGAGTAAAGTATCGAAGGAGAAGTTAGCAAATTCACAAACACATATATTCAAAAGAGCTATGGAATTATCCATGTGATTTGCAGTAGCATTAATCAGTCAACCATGAAAAGTGTTACTACCAGGTATGAATTATACTGAAAAGCATAGAAGCATTTTGTGTTCTCCATGACTCTGGGGATCTGAGAGTGGTCAGGATGCCTCAATGAATGTGCTAGTTGGATATTTTTACTTTGTCCCCTCTGCTCCACTCTCAGCCCCTTTGCTTCCTTACTCTCTGCCAGGACACTGAGGGTCTGAACTACACCATGGAGTCTCCAAAGTCCTCTTGCTTCCAGTTGTAATTGAATCACAACTATCAGCTGCAGATGCTCAAAGACAAAAGAGAGAGTGTATCTCTGGCTCACTCACCACAGTTCTGTATCAGGCTAGAGACATCACATAGTCATATTTTCCAGGTACAGAACTCTATGGAAACTCAGTTTCACTAGCTGCTTCCTAGTTCCAGGAAACATTCTCCCCTCTATCTTTCAGGCCTATGACATATAATGACTTGGTTGTTGTGAGTTACTTCACTATCTTTTGTGCTTCATCTATGCCACTTTTGTAAATAAATATTCCTCAAATAAATTATCATTTGAAAGCATTAGCTGTTTCCTGTTACAGCCCCTATTAATACATCTGTACACCAAAATGTTCTTGAAGGGACATAGCAGTCAATATAGGAAACCATTTTCAAGAATTTGGAATTTGAGGATGAGTTCCAGGTTGGGGGTACAATAGGAAGGAATAGTTATACTTACATAATTTATAATTTACCCCCATCATAATGTCCTTATTGACTTCCACAGGCAAGTTGAAGAGATCTATGACACATGATGCCAAGAAAAAGGGATTGTTTCCCATCTCATGCCCCTTCTGGGGTAACTGTAACTATGGCCTGAACTTGTGAAGCTTCTCATTGGCTGAGGTCCTTGGGAAAGTTAGCTGAAGTTGCTTTATAGTTAGGAAATGAATGTTCTTTGGAACCATTTTCCCCAAATCTTGAAAAATCTGTAAGAAAAACATAAGCAATGGATCAGTTGATGGTAAAGAGATAGTATTTAAACAGTCTTAGGAATTTTGTCCGTGTACTTAGGCAAATGAAGGAATATCAAGTTTTCTAATAGGACCAGATGTCTTCTTAGTGAAACAGCAGTAAAGAGAGCTTCAGAGGACCATTTGAGTCATCTATGCTATCTCCAGGATGGTGGCATAGTTGCTTATCTCATGAAATTGTATCCACTCTAGAAGCTCCTTAGAGAAACGGTACTATAATTGTATTTAAAACTTCTTCTGGAGGTTTGCACTGAATAGAGAAATGAAGAGTTAGTAGTTATTTTTGTAACTGAGGCTGTGTAAGTGGTGACTATGGGATAGGCCAGATGAACATTTAATCTTCAATAGAATGTTTTTCTTCCTGTCTCGCCCATCCAGCATTGGAATTCAGGAACTAGACACCTGCCTCATGTTTAAAAATATATAATGTGTCTAGGCTGATGAGAAAATATCCTGGGAAGAATTCCTGAAATGAGACCACAATCATTATGTGACCTGTTTGTTTGATCTGTCCATAGATTATGTTGGTTAGGTTGTAATGCACTATATAACCAATATTTAGACACTTACGTGCATGATTGCTAGACTGAAAAACATTTTTTAAGCAACAATAAAGATTTTATTTTATCATGATATTAGAACATGATGTTAGGCCCTGATTCTACTACCAAATTGTTGTATACTTCAAAGGTTTTTCATTTCTCTGTCATCGTCTTATCATCTTACTACTAGAAATTTCATTCTCTTATGAGGGACAGAGGTAGTCTTTACACTTAGAATGAAAACACTATTGTATGAACATAGGATAAAGGAGAGCCCCAGGTAAGTTAGTCAGGATTGTACTGACACAAACAATGGTATATTCATGCATAAGTGCATAATTAATTGAGATTTGCATGATAGGGGCTGAAGGATTTGGAGATGTAGCTCAATGTTTTGCCCAATATATATTGGGCATTTGCCCAATATATACAAGACCCTAGGTTTGAATGGCAGTAGTACAAGAGAAAAAGACAAGAAAAATGATTCTACATGAATCATTTAGAAGTGGTAGCCTCTAAGAATTAGCATTTATTTATTGCTCAGGGATCTAGTAATTCATTGTGGCTTAGTTGAGCTCAGGTGATACCAGTGCTAAGCTTGACTTTAGGATCATATTTGCCCCACATTTCTTTTTATTCTTGTACTAGCACCTACCTAGGTAGTTTCTTTTCATAGCAGATGGTAGAAATAAAAAGGAAAGTAGGAATGCACAATATATTTTAAGAAGAGCTCAACTGGAAGTGGACTTTTTTTTAACTTCTACATATATGATGTTAGCTGAACCAAGTCATGTGGCCAAGACCAAAATCAATGCATCAGTAGTATATCATCTGCTTATCCCTTAAGAGTCACTGTATTCAATGGTTTCCCTCATTTGTAATAATTAGTACAAACCTAGGACTCTCCTAGCAGAGGATAACAATAGCTCAAACCCTGGATATATAAGGCCACATAGGATGAGGCCAAATTAATGAACCTCAAGGACATGGAAACAAGAGCTTAATTATGAGTGACTATTGTTCTTAATGTACTATGACTTTTTTCTCTTGTGTTGCCCTTTGGTTAATCTCATATTGTTACAGTATCTGACTGTGTTACCTGGTATATTACATATATGCTTATTTGTTTATTTGAAATAGGAGAGGAAAAAAGATTAGGGAAGGGTTAGGGGAGGGGAGTGGGAACAAAAACATGAGAAGGGGTATCAATGTGTGAGAAATAATGCACCTTCTGTCTGGCAAATAGAACTGTAACCCCTCTATACATTTAAATAAAATTTAAAGAAAAATGAGTCACTGTAATGTCACATGACAAAACATGTGAATGAATAAATTCATTAAGAATTAAGAATTAGAGGGCCGGGAGTTTGGCCTAGTGGTAGAGTGCTTGCCTAGCATGCACGAAGACTCGGGTTCAATTCCTCGGCACCACATACACAGAATAAAAGCCGGAAGTGGTGCTGAGGCTCAAGTGGTAGAGCTCTAGCCTTGAGAAAGTCCAAGGACAGTGCTCAGGCCCTGAGCTCAAGCCCAGGACTGGCAAAAAAAAACAAAACAAAATAAAGAATTAAGAATTAGAGACAAGAACCCAATTAACTATCCCACTGGCTATTGGTCGCAGTTTATGCTTTCAACATACCCAGCTTTGATTGACATGCTCCCTTCTTACATTTACAGACAGCACCCTCACATATCATCAGCAAACTTTACACTCCAGGTATAGTCATAATTCTTTAACAAGGAGCTCCTGGTTGTCTGATAGGAGTGCATTCTGCTATTCGTCAATCTAATACAAAACTGTGTAGGCCATAATGGTCTGAGTTATGTGAGCTTCCATGAAGCACCCAGATTCATAAACATTCAAGACAGCAAGAGAGCTGTCTTCAAGCCACTGAGCTCCTTCCTTTATTTACCCTGCCTCAGGCCCAAATGATTCACAATAAATCTTAGGTTCTTCAATAAAATAGATTTCTCAGCTTTCCTCACAAGTTCTCATGTAATGGATTCAATAGAAAACTGGAAGTTTCCCACAGTGGCAGGTCCAGAAGGTTTGGCAGAGTTGTTGATGACTGCCAGAAATGCAAACGACTAGACTAACAGACTTCAACAGAAACCAGGAGTTTCATCTCTCACTCAAAAGCCATTGAGTTCTCTTGAAAACTGATCTCCATTTACTTGTTTGAAGATACACATCCAAATCTGAGTCAGGAAAAATTACCAAGCTACCCTTGTCAAAGTTGGCCAGACTCCTGAAGACTATTCTCTTCCTCATTCTCATTTTGACCCTTAGAATTATGTGTTGTAAATGGAAATGTTGGCACAATCTGAGTTTTATCTGTGGGCTGTACAAAGGGACTTCATGCCTATAATTTTATTTTATTTTTTACTTGTAATCTTCCAGCACATATACCCATAATGTAAACTTACTTGATTTAGGTTTATAGATTGGGTGTTTTTGGCAACTCTGAGACCTGCAGGGAAATCACACTGTCATTAGTAAGTCCATTTATTTAATGAGCTATTAGTGAAAGAAAGGTTGGGAAGGAAGAAACCAGTCAACTTCTTCCTTCAAAAATTCAACCCAAGAAAGATATCTCCTTCACATGGTGAGACCTCTTTCTTTTGCTCACCATGACTGTGAGAAAACCACCATGGCTAAATGACTTCATCTGGCTGTCTCATTGTCAGGCCAGAAATCTTCAGTCAGATGAGCTGGCTAGCCAGAAAGTAAAAGAAAGGGTCTCATAGACTACTGGCTGTAGGCCAACCTGGTCATCTCTCAACAGTGATGCAGACTTAGAGCTACTCTTGGAAAAGAGGCTGTCTCCAAATGATATAAGACACGCTCAAGCATGAAATAAAACTTGTACAGAGATGTGATTCTGTTTATATGTGATTGCTTTAATTAATATCCTTTCTGGAAACCATTCTGGTAATTTTTGCTGATGAAAATTGATGTTTTGAAATGTTAGGAGATGAAGTAAGTGAAAAACTACTTCCCCTTTCAAGAGGAAGTAGAAATGTTAAAAAAAGAGAAATATGCAATCCAAGATAGTCTTTGCTCCAAAGATGAATTTTACCATTCTATGATACTAACAGTAGACATTGTAGGTGATCATCATACTACATTTTCCACAAACTGTCCTGGAAGGATTATTTCTTCTGATAAGTCACTCCTTTCAATTCCCATTTTAGAATACTTACCAACATAAAATCTTAAGAGTTTTAAATAGATATGTCAGAATGTTCTTTGCGGACAGAAAACAGTAGAAAGAAATGTTTTCTTTCTTGACAATACCATGCTATCTCATAATGTACAAAAAAAATAGCCCCCAAGCTTAGTGGCTTAAAACAACACTTATGAGTCAGGGGCTGGTGGCTCACTCCCATAATCTTAGCTACTTGGGAGGCTAAGATCTAAGGACCATGGTTTGAAGCCAGCCTGGGCAGTAAAGTCCATATGACTCATCTCTAACCACCAAAAAAAAAACCTGGAAGTGGAACTGTTTCAAGTGGTAGGGTACTTTAATCTTGAGCAAAATAAAGTTCAGAGGCAAAGCAGGCTTTGGTGGCTCACACCTGTAATCCTAGCTACTCAGGAAGCTGAGGTCTGAGGATTGAGGTTTGGAGGGGAGCTTGGGTAGAAAAGTCCCCTGGAGACTCTTATCTCCAATGAATGACTCAAAAAAGCCAGAAGTGGTGTTGTGACTAAAGTGTTAGAGCACTAGTCTTGAGCTATAGGCTCATGGACAGCTCCTAGGCTCTGAGTTCAAGCCCCAAGACTGGTAAAAAAAAAAAGTTGAAGGACAGTGCCCACGCCCTAAATTCAAGTCCCAGGATCCTCCACCCTCCCCCACTTATTAGTCTTCTGGTTATTTTTTCACTTAGCTCTTCCAATTGCCTGTTTCTCCTTTTTCTTCCTTCTCTGTGCCCTGAGGTTGACCTCTAGATGGTCCACAGAACCTGGGCTCAAAAGAGCTCTCAGCCTTCTAGTGTGATTGGTCCATTGTGATGCAATGACAGGAGATTAAGTTTGTGGAAGCCAACAGGTGGCCTTTCTCCTCTAGCCATCAGCGTCTCTGAGTTCTTTTAACAGCACCCTGCCCCTTAAAACCACAGGAAGTTATATTACCTACTTGTGTTAGTTTCTAAGATGTTTCACCACCTCTCTTGATTCCATTAGTCCTGTCTACAAGTCTAGATATAGTCCTTTCAATATTATTAATGGGAGACATGCATAACTGTTAGTTTCTTCTCACCAATACAAAGCAAAGGAGTGTTAGGAGGTAGAAGGACTACAATTATGTTTGCATTTCAATGAATAAAGAGCATATGCTTCTGTCTCTGAGATGGAGTCCCCAGAACTGGGGAATGGAATAGCACTTGTAGCTCCGCAGAGTGTAGATGAACACCATCTGGCTGGAAGAGTATGCTTTCCCAAAACACTGCAATGGACTGGGAACAGAAGAGTTCAGTCTAACTCAGCAACAGCAGGCAGATGGAAGGGGCTTGAGTTCTCAGGGGAGGCTCTGAGGAATCCAGGAGTGATGGCAGCCATATAACAGCAGTGCAACTGACACCAGGAGAGGACTTCAGGTGTCCAAGAGGACAGAACCATCAGCCACTGACAGAGTGGGTAAGACACATGATCCAAATAGAAGATGTTAGGCTCCTTGCCAGTCTGGCACTTAAGTCAAGCAGTGAATTGGGGAAAAGTTATTTTGGACTCACAATGTTTCTAGTTATGGAAATGTTTATGGTTTTATTTAAAAATCTCTTGCACATGAAATAAGATTCCACAAACACATAGCAAATCACCTAGAATTTCTTCTACTAGTTACAAGCCAATCTTGATGAGGAGAGTAAAAATTATAAAAAATCAATTGAGATCAATAATGTAATCAGGTCCAGTCATGGATTGTTAATGTAAAAAAAAAGACAAATTCAATTCTGGCATTTATTTATTTATTTACTTGTGTGTTCAATTGTTTGTTTAGCTATGCTTTTTCTTTGTAACACACGTAGAGAATTTGAAAGGATTTGGTTAAATATTGGGATAACTAAGACAATAACATGGCTAATATATTTTTTCCCACTTTTTCTTTTTTTGTGGGCCATGGGGCTTGAACTCAGCCTGGGCACTGTCCCTGAGCTCTTCAGCTCAATGCTACAGCCCTACTCTTGAGCCAAGCCCCATTTCCTATTTTCTAGAGTTTAATTGGAGATAAGAGTCTCAGGTCCTTTTGTGCTCAGGCTGGCTTTGAACCTTGATCCTTAGATCTCAGCCTCCTGAGTAGCTAGGATTACAGGCGTGAGCCACCATGCTTGGTTTCTTTCTCACTTTCTTTTTCTTTTTTTTCTTTTTTTTTTTTGCCAGCCCTGGGCTTGAGCTCAGGGCACTGTCCTTGGACTTTCTCAAGGCTAGAGCTCTACCACTTGAGCCTCAGCACCACTTCTGGCTTTTTTCTATGTATGTGGTACCGAGGAATCGAACCCGGTTCTTCATGCATGCTAGGCAAGCACTTTAACCACTAGGCCAAACTCCCGGCCCCTCTTTCTCACTTTCTTAAAAAGAAGAGAAGCAAAGAGAAAGAAGAAAGGAACTATTGAGAGGAGCAACATATTTTCAGAAGAGTGGTTTTCAAACATGTCTTTTTTAGAGACACACTTTTAATATGACTACATCATGCATTGTGCATCATAGCAAAAGAAAATGAGTTTGAATACCTGTTTTAATGACTCATTTCTCACTGTTCTCCTCGCAATAATTTCTATGAAGTCTAAAATCATGATTTAAGGGAAAAATTTCTATACTACAAATTAGAACTTCTGGCCTGGACACAGGAAATGTGGCACGGATCAGATACTGTAATTTCTTGAATGCTTAAGCAATACTACACAATAATTTTTTTTTCATTTTGTCAATTCTACCACTGAAAGAAGCACCTGTGATACAGGGACATTCAGTGAGATCTTCAATGCTTTATGATCTGAAGGCAGTGAGATGGGGTTTCTAACCCCAATTTCATGCTTTTTAACTAAAATATGAATGAAAAAAAGTATGGTAGGGAAAAATCAAGTAATTAGCATGTTCAGAAAGTTGATTTATGTACACTTTTAAACATTTTTAAGTCTTTGTTTTCTTTACTGATACTAATACCAATTATATATTAGTTTTTTATTGTTGTCATTTTATTTCAATTTTATATGATACTAGGGTTTGAGTTCAAGAACCTTGTACTTAGAAGTACTTTACCACTTGACCCATGCCTTCAGCTCAGCATTTTGCTGGCTATTTTGGAGATGTGTTCCAGTGAACCTTTCTGTCCAGATTAGCCTTCAATGGTAAACCTATGACTCTCATCCCCTGAGTAGCTAGGATTACAGTTGTTAGCTATATGCACCTGGCATTTATAAGAGTTTTAATAATCATTTATTGGCTACATTTTTTGCAGTGCTAAAGAGGGAACCCAGGACCTCACACATAACAAGAAGCTCTGTCACTGGACTAAATTACCTTTGGCCTCAACAGTGTAAATAGGAGTAAAAAGAGTCGACTTTTGGGGAAGAGAATGTTGTTCCTCCAGGTTTGTTGAGTAATGAAACTACCTCTCCTTTCTTTGGTTATTCCTAGGTAGATCTTAGGATTCAGCTTTGCTTCAATTCCATTAGTTTTGAGAAATAATTTTGCTGCCTCTGTACCAAAGGCTTAACAGCTAAATCTACAGGAAAAAAATGGTTTATATATTCAAGCAATTCTCCAAAAACATTTGGTGTGAATTCCAAAACTAAAAACTCTTCTTAATGCTGCAAAAACCATAGAGATAAAATTTGAAGATGATCATTGGCATTGAATATAAAAAATAAACTCCCAGCATGCTGTAAGCTATGTTGAATGTTGTCACCTCCCTCGTCTCTAACGGAGCCAGCTCCATTCCAACCTGGTCAATCAACTACATGGATTCCACGTCATCTAGTCATCTACCTTCTCTGTCTTTCCATTGAGGGACACAAAACAATATAATTTGTAGGGGGAAAAAAGCAATCATCCCAGTTTACGTTGGGTATAAATCCATACCAGATCAATAAAAAGAGAAGTGGAAAAAGGGAGGTCAGATGACTGAAAATGACAGAGTATCAGATGCTTAAACCTAGTTCACCCCTGGTCTATTTATTTCATATGTGACCATAGCCCATGACCTTTGCCATAGAAACTGAGTCACTAGGACAAGGTGGGTTTTAAATCTGTTATCTTTGACAGTTTTTTTTTTGTGATGGGGTGGGGAGAAGTACGCAGAACCCAGGGTTTCTTCCTCAGTACTAAGCAAATTCTTTTTTTAAATATATTTTTGTTGTAATTAATAGAAGGGTTACATTATATTTGCCAGATAGAAGGTGCATTACTTCACAAACATTGCTACCCTTTCTCAAGTTTTTGTCCCCACTTCCCTCCCTCCACCCCCCCTCATTTTGTTTTCCTCCTTTCCCTTTCCTATTTAAAATAAACAAATAAACATATATACAATATATCAGCCAACAAGGTAAGATACTGTAACAATATGATATAACCAAGGAACAACAAAAATGATGAGAAATAATATAGTACATTAAGAACAGCAATGACACATTATATGGCTCTTGTTTCTATATCCTGGAGGTCCTTTCATTTAGCCTCATCCTATATGGCCTTATGTATCTAGGTTTTGCCCTATTATAAACCTCTGCTAGGAGAGTCCAAGGTTTATACTAATTACTACAAATGAGGGATACTATTGAGCCTATGTTCCTTTGAGTCTGGCTTACTTCACTTAATATGATTTTTTCTAAGTCTTTCCATTTCCTTACAAATGGGGCTATGTCATTCTTTCTGACAGCAGCATAGAATTCCATTGTGTATAAATACCACATCTTATTGATCCACTCATCAACTGAGGGGCATCCAGGTTGGTTCCATATCTTTTCTATGGTAAATAGTGCTGCAATGAACATCGTTGTGCTAGTGGATTTAGTATGTCCTTGTTTCTGGACGATTGGGTAAATTACTGAGCAAATTCTTTGCCACTGACCTACTATTCTCAGCCAATATCTGATATTTTGAGCAGGCTATTAAGGCCTGTGCAGCAAGAATATGCTTCTGAAAATACAAAAGAAGTCCAGTTTCTTCCAAATCATCTATCTACTTAAAGTAAACATCAGCAAAGATTTAGTTATTCATGTAAATGAAATAAGTGTAAAAATGAAGCTGTGGGAGTCTAGGTGTGTGTTTAGTGAGCATTAAAGTCTGAAGGAAACAGTGTTGGTTGATTCCTGAACATATTTTCACTTGAAAAGCTGCCAAGGTGGGAGAACTCACAGGATGTTGCCATGTGTGAAGATGGCAGAATTCACAGTCAAAGGAGTCTAAGGGGTTGAGCCTCTGGCAATGGTGTCCTCTTTGCTCATCTCCATTCCACCCACTTTCAGCTCGAGAGCAGCTGCCTGTGGGTGATAGAAAAGATCAAGAAAAATACGCTCAGTTCTAGCTGTGAAGCAGAACTTGAACCACAGCATACTTATTTGTAATTGTATTGATTTCTGGGATCCATGTGCAGTGGTGTGTTTGTAAATATTTAACAATCAGTACTCCAGGAAATTTGTTTTAAATTTAAGAAGAGAGACAGAAACAGGTCTGCTGCAGCTATTGTTTTTGTTCAAGCTACCAATCTGACCTCATTGAACATAGATGGGAAATGAGAAGCTGGCTCAAGCACAACATGAGTATGACCCGAATTCCTTCCAACCTTGAGGGCTCCATTTGAATGAGACCGGTTTCTCTTTCTCAAAGTGAAGGACTAATCAGTCCTTTTGGGGTGTTGCTTACACTGGAGCCTCTACTTCAAACACTTTCCCTCCATCTATGTTCATCCAAAAAATAAGCTCATCCTTTAGATCATAGTAGAAGATTTCCATAGTCCTGCTCCTAGACTAGATAACATTTTACTCCAACAGACTCAGGAGTTTCTGTCTGCAAACCTGTATAGAGGTATGTCTTCCAAGGCTTCCTGTATTGAAAGGTAATGTGTCATATTAAGAGAATGGACAAACGGTGGACCAATGCAGCAGCAACACTCACAAGACACTATAATGGAAATGAACTTTCATTTTGGGGGAAAAGGGAGTTAGAAGGATGAAAGGGGGAGAAAATGAGGGAAAGGATAACACTATTCACCAAGAAATGTGCTTATTACCTTGTTTATATAAGTGGAACCCCTCTGTACATCACCTGTATAAAAAAATAAAATAAAATAAAAAAGAAACAAAATAAATTAATAAAAATGAATAAGAGGGTAGAGATGGGTTGGAGGGCATGGCTCAAGTGGTAGAGCACTAACCCAGCAAGTTCAAAGCCCTGAGTTCAAATCCCAGAAACACCAAATAAAAACAACAAAGGCAGAGGAAATTTCATCCAAGTATGATATTTGGAGGTAAGGCATTTACAAAATGATATGAGTAGACTGAACGCTTGCTTTATAAGAAGAGTGAGACAAGAAAACACATACATGTGTGTGCACACACATGCACACACAGAGATATACTACATGTCTCTTGCCATACAATGTCCTACATCAACTTTAGGCAGTCTGCCAACAAGAATGTTATTAAAGCCTAATTACTCAGCAGGCAGAGATTTGAGTATCAAGGTTCTAAGCCAGCAGAATCAGGAAAGTCTGTGAGACTCTTCTCTCCAATTAACCCCCAAAAAGCAGAAGTGGAACTGTGGCTTAAGTAGTAAATGATAGTCTACCTCTAGGGACTAGATGCTAGCCTTGAATTGTCCTTGACAGTACCCAGGCCCTGAGTTCAAACCCAGCACTGGAATACACATACACGAAAGGAATGTCATCATCAAATATGAACCTTTGATCTTGGACTCCAGAACTCAGTCTGTGGTGCTGTGTTATTAGTAATAAACATAGACTAATATATTGTCCAAATAACATCTATAGAGACTTGAGAGCAGGGTAGGGGTCCTCTTTACCATTTTATCTCTGGTATGTAGCACAGTGATCATAATGGATGAGGGGTTTATAAACACTGATATACTGATTGAAGTAGGGAAGGAGGGAAATAAAGAGTGATGGACAGACTTCAAATTACCATCTTCAAGCTGCCTCTATCAAGAAACGCAGTAAAAGAGTAGATAGGATCACAAATACACGGTTACAGTTTGAAAAGTGTACATTTATGTTACCCCTTTGATTACAACGCACAATGTTGGGAATCACAATGCCAAACCAACAGAACTGGAAATGGTGTGGGTTCAGCACTTAGCTGAGTATTTGGCTCTCTCTCAGAATTTAGTAAATGCTCCTTAGGATTGATACATTGCTTTTCTAGAATTTTCTGTCAATTGATTTGTGTAACCAGGAAACAAAAATAATTCAAGAACATTATGTAGACTCAAACAATGAATGAATGATGTCTTACCTGTCACCTTGCTGGCCTGACCCACCCTGGTAGCTGCTCTGGTTAGGAATTGCTGTGACTTGAGGTGAAGGAGTTGTGTAGTGTAACTCTTGCCTCAGAAATTAGAATGTACCTTCCCATTAATTTTTCCCTCCAGCCTTCTCCTGCCGCATCTTCATTCCTCTGGCTTGAGACTTCAAATCATCTCCACCCCATTTTTTTCCTCTTTCTTCTATAAGTGAGTTTTCCACACCAGTCCCTATTGCCCCAAGGGAAGCAGATGGTGAAATACAGCAAACTAGAAAATCATTCTAATTAACCTCTAGAGTCTTTTAAACAAATCTGGAAGCCCTCCAATCACCCCCTACCTTTTCAAAGTATGCCCCCCCCCCAAAGCCCAGTGCTCTAAATCACTAAAGAATGAAGCATGCAATTATAAGTGTTTTTCTTTAATAAACTCATTTATCAAGAGCTTCATTTCCCACTAAATGTATATTTTTCATGCTAGTAATATTCCCACCAAGTTTCAGTATAGTTCCACCTAAAATGCACATTATTTGCAAATGGAGGAAGACACAGAATACTGTAACCTGGAAATCTGACTAGTATTGCTCTTATAGGAAAATATTTCACAGATAAGTCTTAGAATTTAGAACTCCTTATCTGTGCTGTTGAGCAAGCCATTTATAGGTGTTTCTTTTGTATTTGTGTCTTTTTTGCCCCAGGGGATCCTGGACAAAATGAGATTTTAGCTCGTCATGGTGGCTCACGCTTATAACCCTAGCTACTCTGGAGGCTGAGATCTGTGAATCAAGGTTCAAAGCCAGCCCAGGCACAAAAGCACCTGAAACTCTTATCTCCAATTAACCTCTAGAAAATGGGAAGTGGGGCTTAGCTCAAGGGAAGGGCAGTAGCCTTGAGCTGAAGAGCTCAGGGACAGTGTCCAGGACGAGTTCAAGCTCCATGACCCACACAAAAAAAGAGATTTCTCCCAGCACCACTTACATTCCAACAAATACACTCCAAGTTCCACTTGTCAGAGTGTGTGTGTGTGTATACCTCATGGGCATCATACTCTTGCTTGGCCTGTTCACTCATAGCTATTGGTGCTCTACCACCTGAGTCAACCCTCCATTACTGCTTTTTTGATATTTTGGAGATGAACTCTCTCAGATTTGTCTTCCTTAACTGGCTTTTAAACCATGAATCTGCAGGTCTCAGCCTCCTGAGGGACTAGGATTACAGGTATGAGCTAACAGGCGACAAGATGGCTCTTAGAAACATGTAGAGGTAGGACCTCCAGGATATGAAAACAAGAGCCATATAATGTGTGATTGTTGTTCTTAATGTACTATGTTATTTCTCACCTCTTGTTGTCCCTTGGTTATTCTCATATTGTTACAGTATCTTACCTTGTTATCTGGTATATTGTATATATGATTATTTGTTTATTTGAAATAGGAAAGGGAAGGGGGAAAAAGATGCAGAAAGGGGAGAGGGGGGAGGAGGAGGAGGAAAATGGGAACAAAAATATGAGAAGGGGTAACAATATGTGTGAAGTAATGCACCTTCTATCTGGCGAATATAACTGTAACCCTTCTGTTAATTATAATAAAAAGGGGGGAAAAAGGAATGTGTGGAGGTGAGTACAGTCAGATACGATGTCAAGTGTTTTGCTGAAAATCCGTATGTTGATCCTAGATGCAAAGCTTATGTGCTTTGTTAAAAAATATAAACTTTTGTAGACTTGGATGGCAATTAACATTAGAACACTACACCAAGTCACTATGCATTCTGTCTAGCTGATGAGCCAGGTTGTTAGGAGACCTGCCCTTTTAAAATCCAAGTTCAGTTCAAGTATATTTCTTCCCTGTAACCCTTAAGCTTGTGTTCAGAAACTCTTTTTCACACAGGGATTGCTTCTGTATGACTCCAAATGCATAGTGGTTGTGTAAATGTCACAGTCACTATATTAAAGGAAGACATGTTTGTAGGCTGACACCAAAGTCTGCAGAAAGGGTGGCATACTGAGATGTCATTCTTATTCAGTTACTTGGAGAAGAGGCATTTCTTTAGACCAGATGCCAGACCTAAAAGCTAAGGTCTGAAAGTAGATAGAGAAACTCCATGTGTGAAGTCTGGGTTATCTAAACATTGAGTTATCTTTAAAAAGCTTTGAGTGCTGGGCCGGGCCAAGAAATACAGTTAGGCAGGTTGTTAGCTGCAGAAAGTGCCTCCTTGAAGCAGTAAGTAATGGCTAAAATCCAAGCTGTTGTCTGATCTTCAAGGCAAGACCCTGCAGGACTACAATGCCCAGAGACAGCACCCTTCTTTGTCCAGTTCATGTGTCTTGGATTTGCCAAGGCCCTGGATAGCAGGTCTTTTGATAGTACTATCCACATGGCAATGTTTACACGTAGATCCCAACACTGGGATAAAAGCTCTAGAAACATGGTGCCTAAACCTGAATTTAAAAAATCCTCTGTGAACTTTGTACCACTATCTGTGTTTATTTGCTTTAGTTTTTTTTCTTAGAATTATATAAGGCTTTTCTGAAAGTTCCACTCTGTCATGATTATGTTTAGAGGAACCATGGGAAAAGTTTTATTTGATGTTTGGATCACACTGTTACAGAGCCATCTGACCCCAAGTCTCAGAAAGGTGGCAATAGAAGAAACTAGAACTTCCCAGCTTCATCTTACACCCCTCCTGGAGGGCCATAAACAGTTCAACTTATTTGTGAATCCTTTGGTTTAAAAATCCCTTGAGGGCTGGGAGTGTGGCCTAGTGGTACAATGCTTACCTAACATGCACAAAAACCTGGGTTTGATTCCTTGGTACCACATACACAAAAAAGCCATAAGTGGAGCTGTTGTTCAAGTGGTAGAACACTAGCCTTGAGAAAGGACAGTGCCCAGGCCCTGAGTTTAAACCAAAAAATAAAACCCTTGACGCTGGGCACCAGTGACTCATGCCTGTCATCCTAGCTACTTCAGAGGCTGAGATTTGGCATTTCAAAGCCAGCCTGTGTAGGAAAGTCTCTGAAGTTTACTCATTTCCAAGTAAACACCTAAAGTAAAGGCCAGAAGCAGAGTTGTAGCTGTACAGGTAGAGCACTAAGCCTTGAAAAAGAAAGCTCAGTAACAATGAGTGCCCAAGCCCTAAGTGCAAGCCCCAGTACTGGCACCTAATACACAGATACATACCTACATATATAATATAAATCAATCCTTTCGAAATTAGTAGAATTTTTTGGTAGGGGAGGAGATGCTGAGAACCCTCCAACCAACTCTATAATTGATTCTTTTTCCCAAGGGAATGGGACAAAAAAAATCAACCAAAAAGAAAGTAATAAAAATACTATGTTCAGGGTTTTGTTTTCTGAGATGCTTCATGAAATTCCACAGCATGGAAACTCTCATCTCAGCCTTTTGAAATGGAAGTGAATTCACTGTAGCAGCAAGTTTAGTAGGAAGTCTTCTGTTTGGGTGCCTTCCCCACATGAAGTTATGAATTTATTTTTTTTCATGCTCTTTCTAGAACTGTTGAAGCTCCCAATAAGGCCTGAAGTCTTCAGACAGTTGGCAAGCAAATGAGCAAAAGCCCAGAGTGAGGACTCTTTTCTCTTCACTCTTACAGAACTATAACCCTGCATTATGTGAGGCATGACACTTAAGAATGTTCAAGAATCTCAGAGATGAAGCTAGCCTGGCTGTCTTGTCAAAAACACCTTCTATAGCCAAGGTACAAATTCCCTGGAGTCAGCCAGAACTGCCTTTAACCCTCAGGATGTTGCTTTGAGACCAGGGAAATAATAATGCTTTGTGAGGTGCTGGACATATGCCCTATGTACACTTTGCCCTGGGGAAATACCAGAGTTCTCTGGGTACCATGACTTCCCACTTATTTTTTTTAATTAAAGTAATTCATTGTGGGGACATGTGCACAATATCAACATTTTCCATGCTAGCTATAGGTAAGTGTATGATTCAGTGACACTAAATATATTCATATTGTGATACAATCAATCCCTAGAACTCTTTTCATATTGAAAAACTGGAACACCATTTCCATTAAACAACTGCTTGGTTCCCAATGCCTCTGGCCTCTGGGTATCTTATGTAGGTGCAATAATCCAGTATTTATTCTTTTGAGTGCTTTATTTCACTTTGCATGTCTCCACTGTTCAACCTTGCTGCAACATGTGTCAAAATTTCCTTCCTTTTAAAGGCTCAATAATACACCATTATATATATATAATATATATATAATATCACATTTTGTCTATTCACTCATCCATCAAAAGATATTTGGGTTGCTTCCACATTTCCAGCTATTACAAATAATGTGTTTGTGAACAGAGTATGGAGATCTCTTCAACAGTCTGCTTTCACTTCCTTCCATTACATAGCTAAAAGTGATGTTGCTAAGTCGTACACTAATTCTACTTTTTAATTTATTTGAGGAACCCCAATACTTTTCTCATAGTAGCTACACAGAATCTCTTTTTGATTTTAACCTGAATACCTTTTAAGGGTTTTCACTCCTGAAGACGGACACGACCATTGCATCAGTCACAATAACCCCTCCTACAAGCACAGAAACATGGTTAGAGCACACAATGAAACCGGCTACTGGTGGTTCATGCTGGTACTCCTAGCTACTCAAGAGATTGAGATCTGAAGGTCATAGTTCAAAGCTGGCCTGACAGGAAATTTCATGAGACTTTTATATCCAATTCACCAACTAAAAGCCAGAAGTTGAGCTATGGTTCAAGTGATAGAGCACCAGCCTTAACTGAAAATGTCAAGCAAGAGCACAAAACCCTTAGTTCAAGCCCTGGTACCTGCACGAGAGAGAGAGAGAGAGAGAGAGAGAGAGAGAGAGAGAGAGAGAGAGAGAGAGAGAGAGAGAGAGAGAGAGAGGAGGAAGGGAGGGAGGGAGGGAGGGAGGGAGGGAGGGAGGGAGGGAGGGAGGGAGGGAGAGAGAGAGAGAGAGAGAGAGAGAGAGAGAGAGAGAGAGAGAGAGAGAGAGTGAGAGAGAGGGAGAGAGAGGGAGAGAGAGAGGGAGAGAGAGAGGGAGAGAGAGAGTTTATTTTCTGGGAGTTATTTTGCCTAAGGCCATTCATTGACATTAAAAAACGAACTGACTTCTTGTTGACTTTATATGTTTTACACTTACCACAATTGATTTCATTGAAGTCACAAAAGACTTCTCTCCCATGTAACTATGACGGCTATCATTTTATGACAGTGGAGGGACTGAGGGGCAGAATATTTCAATGTCTTACCTGGGAAGATCCTGGGATGTGATGGCTGAGCCAAGAAAGAATGCCAAGTCTGTGATCCCCTGGATCCCCTGTCTTAACCCTTAACCTGAACTTGTTCTAAACAGCACAGCCAATGGGTTCCAGAAGCTACTCTGAGAGGAACTGACATCTTTTCATCAAGAAGTAGCTGAAAAGAACTAAGAGCATTTGGCACTGGACTTACCCAAGCAAAGACAGGAGAGTTGGACCTTGGACAGTGGACAAAAGCTCAAAGGAGGCCCTTTTCTAGGGAGAGGAATAAGGAGGCTAGTATAAACAGACAATTTCAGCTCAGCTTCAAACGTCCTGCTTCCTCAGTTAAAATGTGCACAACAGGCTCCACAGATTCCCCTCAACCAATGAGAAGCTTTGGGTGCATCTTGGCATATAGATGCATTCCTGGATATCAGAAGTAAACATGGGTGATATGGATCAGTGAGGCAGCCAAACAAGCTCCAGGGCTCACAAGCACAGACCCTGGATCTAATAAAAACAGTCTTCATCCTGTTGTTTGAGGGGGTATGCACAGCTCCCTAAAGGATTCTGTCAAATTCCTTTCCCTTGTTTGCCACATCCTTATATTTCAGTGTTTTACATTTTCTAGATTATGTAACAACCAACAACATCAACATTTGCTTATTTTCCGTGACGTGATGATAATTTACAATGATACAATGAAGCAAACACTCCTTTCTCACAGAAACACTGCATAAACAGAGCTGTTAATCTTCCCAAGGAAACAACATATCGTTCTTTCTATTGTATGTCTGGAAAATGTTCAACCCAATTGAGGTCACATGGGCTCTATAAAAGTTTGAGTGGTCATGCCCAAGTCAGAAATGGAGAACAGATAGGCTCTTTTAGAATTTTTTTCCTCTTGTAGTATTCTTTACTAGTGCAAACAAGAGAATATTTCAAGTGATTCATTTCTATAAGGGCCATATAAATCTAAGTCTGGGACATAAATTACCCATTAAAGACAAGCTCTATCCGGAGAAATTTCTATTGTTGTTGTTTAAAATATTTTAGGGCAAGGTTTTCTGATCATGAGAGAAGCTTGGATAGATTTAGTTCTAGACCATCAGGGACAGTGGCCTGGAGCCACTGTTGGGCTAGGGTGATTCAAGGACATGTGTGGAGAACAGAAGAAGATGATTCTATCAACTAGAGCTTAAAATAGCTGGAGACACCTCCCTATGACTGATTCCCAAGGCCAGGTTGGTTGTAGTGTTGCATCTCCCTGGGCAGAGCCCTTCAGGCTACAGGCTGTTTGTGTTGTTTTAATCTACCTCAATGCTGTTTGGGACTTAGTTTAACTTCATTTTATACTAATAAAAATGATGTGATTGTAAGGCAAGGGAGGAAAAGCTTGTATGTTTTGTCCTAGGGTTTAAACACTCTACTCCCACATTTTCTTTATTGTTGTTTTGAAGGTTGTATTCTGTCAGGTATTGCGAATCACATTCTACAAGACTCGCCTAACAGCTTCCAATCATTCTCTCTGAAAATTTTGCATGAGCACTTACCTGATGGACCATAACGTAGTAAATCTGGAGTCATAAATTGGTTAAATTAGAATGTCTCACTCTTTAAAAGCCTTAAGCCAAAATGCATGGCTATATGAATGATGGTGGCCTTGTCTTAAGTCTAGAATATGTCATAATCCTACCATATATTATTAATTGCTTCTTACCTTGAGGTAAACCATGCTTTTTATATTTTCCATTTATTTATTTTATCGAACTCAAAAGAAAAATGCATTCAGGGAAGTATATATCAAGTATGTCACTGAAGACATCTAGGTTCAAGAGTTGGGGTAGAGCTCAATTGTGGAGTACTAGCTTAATATGTACAAAACCTTGACATTCCATCCCCAACACTGTAAAAGAAAATGAAATGCACATAAACATATTTCTTTTCTCTTGTTTTGAAAGAAGTCTCCCTACATTGGACTGGCTACATTTGATACATGCTTAGGATGTTCAAAAAGGAAACACTTGCATTCTTCAAACTGCAGGAATGCCTTACTTGTTTGTATTGTTGTTTATAAGCACTGTGCAAGATACTGATTATGCTTTATGCAACTGCACATCTAGCAAGTCTACCAATATAACTTTTTCAATAGTATAAATGAAAATAAAATTTGTTAGCAATTTTTAGAAATACAGTATTTTTAATTAAAGTATGTACCTCTGTCTCTCCCTCTCCCCTCCTCTCTGAATGTATGTGTGTTATCAGGATTTGAATTCAGGGCCTCGCACTCTCTGTTTCATCTTGCTTGCTCACAGCTGGCACTCTACCAATTCAGTCACATTTCTGACCTGACTTTTTTTTTGCTATTTTTCGGAACTAGAGATTCACAGTCTTTTCTCTGCTCCAGTTGGTTTTGAACAGAAAGCCTCCAGAGCCTAGCCTCCTAAATAACTTGGATTATAAGGACAAGCCACCAACACTCAGTCTTTACATTGTTTTGGAGACACTAAACTGCAGTACACTGCAAACATAGTTTTCACAAACAATGACAAAAAAATTCACATGATTTTAATGTGAAATTCGCCTTGTTGTGACAGTCTGGAATTGCACTTTCAGTATCTCCAATGTACACCTATTGTTTTCTACTTTTAATCTCCAGAAAAGCAATTTCACATGTCTCTGGCATCCTAAAATCCCCACTGTGAGTAGAAGGAAAATTAGAGGTAATTCTACTTGGCATGTACTCTGGACATTCCACCCCTGATTCTCTCTACAGCCCTGTGGAAACCATGACTCGGATTGTTCAGAGGGGTAGAAGACAGGGTATTCTGCAGGATTTCTATACTAGAACTACTCAGTTCCTACTCAAAGGCCATCATCTTCTTACTGTCTCTTTTTTACCAAGTCCATTCTTATTGGTTCACTCAATCCCATAAATGCCAGGGTAACTTTCCAAAAAGAAAATTGCATGGAAGAGAGCTCCAAAAGTTTCGGTGCCTTCTCCTTCCTTTGATTACTTTAGGACACTCACTAAAAAAGCTATTAGTGACTTAAACTGTCCCCAAATGGGAATCAAAATAACTAACTTGTCCCAAAAGAGAGCCTGACTGGAGTCAACAAAATCCTCATATTTTTTGTTTCTAAGTGCTCTGTGTTACTTTGTATCCTGTGTCAATTAGTCTATGATGGTATGTATCTCATATGGAGCAAACACTTTTAAATCTATTGGGAAACTAGAACATGGCATGACAATTTGACTAGGGGAAACAAAATCAACTTGATTTATGAGCTATCATGACCAAGAAGTACATTGCATTTTCTTTTCTGCTGCCTGACTTAAAGTGGGCTGACCATGAGAACAAACCACTGGGGTTCACAATTGCAGAATTCATAGCTTGCCTTTAGAAGCAGATGGGACACCGAGGAAGGGGTAAAGAGCAGGAGGAAGTGTTTCTCTTTAATTGCTGCTCATTTGAATATTCAATTATTCCTCATGAAAACTGCTTGGTTCAGCAGTCTGTGGTTTCAGCTACATTTTTCTATTAATGTGACCTGGAGCCCTGCCTCTGAGAAAGCCCACACTCATGTACATATCCTGAAAAATCTTGTAAATGAGAGACAGGATGCTATTTCCAAAAGGGACACCATTACCACTGCCTCACAGTTTAACTACTTGAGGAGAATTTGGTCTAGAGAGCACATAGGGTGAATTAGGATTTCTCTGAGAACACTCTCCATGTTAATATTTCTGGAATTTTAGCAAAGTCAAACAAGTTGCTTTCCTATGGCTTTGGGGGCAAAAATGAACTTTGCGTCCATTTGTGTATGGCTAGTGAAGGTTAACATGGAACAGGGGAAATTTCTCCTCCCACTTAGGTGGCCAATTGGCAGTATTATCAGAAACACTGGTTTCTAAAGAAGGACAGTAAAGTGATCAGTGCTTTTATCATGGCCACAGAGGATCCATTCTTTGGGAATTCTGGGACCTCCTGGTCATAAGGAAAGAGTTAGCAAAGAAAGGTTTTAGTGGGAAATGGGGCAAAATCCTCCCTCTCTCCCTCCCTCCCTACCCCCCACCTCTCTCTCTGTTTCTGCCTCTCCCTCTCTCCCTCTCTCCCTTCCCCCATCCCTCTCTGTCTGTCTGTCTGTCTGTCTGTCTGTCTGTCTGTCTGTCTGTCTCTCTCTCTCTCTCTCTCTCTCTCTCTCTCTCTCTCTCTCTCTCTCTCTCTCACACACACACACACACACACACACACACACACACATTAACTCTGTCACATTAATTCTGTCTCTTTAAGGAAGGTACATCAGGGCAAATCTCTAAATATAAATGATCTGTCCAAAAATGGGGCAAAGAGGCCGAGTCTCTCAAGCAGTCAGTAGGGTTAATTGTTTCTATGTGAACAGATACAAATGAGCTTGAAAGATGGGGCTAGGCATGGGGAAGGAGGTGGACTAAAACTTTTCTTTATTGTAGATTCCATTTATCTGATTTCCACACTCCTTCACTGCCTGTTAAAGACTCAATAAGATTGTAATGAATAAGATGACTAAGGCTCTCCAGCAGGACACATAAGGGTATCAATAAATAGAGTAATAGTTGCAAGTATCTTGAAAAGTAGTCCTTAATAGATAGGACACCAATTAACATACATACACTTGTGCTCCTGTTATGCATGGTTTAAGTTTCCACAACTTCAGTTCCTCACAATCAACCATGATTTGAATCTTTTCCCTTTTTTCTTCTTTTTTTGTGGGTCATGGGGCTTGAACTCAGCCTGGGCACAGACCCTGATCTCTTCACCTCAAGACTACCACCGTACCCTAGAGCCAAGCCCCACTTCCCATTTTCTAGAGGTTAATTGGAGATAAGAGTCTCAGGTCCTTTTGTGCCCTGGGAGGCTTTGAACCTTGATCCTCAGAGCTCAGCCTCCTGAGTAGCTAGGAGTACAGGCATGAGCTATGGCGCCTGGCTGTGATTTCAATCTTTTCAATGAAAATTCCAGAAATAAACTATTTATAAGTCTTTCTTACAGTGTTCTACACATTTAGTCATATAGGAAATATAATTGAAAGTACACTATGATTCTATCTCATCCAAATCAGAATGACATCCATCAAGAAAACAAACAACAAATGCTGATGAGGATTTGGAGGGGAAGGGAGGAACTCTCATGTGCTGGTAGTGAGGATGTCAACTAGTGGAATCACTATGGAAATCAGTATGGATTTTTCAAAACACTAAAAATATACCTTCTTTATGACAATGGCATGCCACTATCATATATATATCAAGGATAATAATTAATATATCATAAATATACCTGCATACTCAGATTTATTGAAAGACTGCTGTAGCCAAAATGGAGTTATCCCAGGTGCCCAACAACACATGAATAGATTTTTAGAAGCTATATATCATCCAAAGACAAATAAGGTCATGTCATTTGCAAAAGATGGATGGAATTGGAGAACATTATCTTGAGCAAAAGGAGCCAAGCTCAATTAGCCAAATATCATGTTTGTCTTTATATGTGAAAGCTAGATCTAAAAGATATGCATATTTAGGCCATATACATATAAACACATATATATATATGAACACAGATAACACATGATTTTAACTTTAGGAATAGTTAAAAAAGGGGAAGGAAAGGGAGAGATAAAGTGATACATTATATATACATAGCAATAACGAATCTCAATGAAAGCTGTTGCTCAATAGAGAAACTGAGGGAACAAGGAACGAAAAAGCAAAAGTGTGTTATTCTGAAAAAAAGAGAATATATGACACAGTGAAATTCTTTGCTATAATTTAAATATACATAAAAATGTACAACGGTAATTTGAAATGGGATCTGTTGGTGGGGGTGGATAGCTGCAGGAGGTGGTTGGGCTAGCCATAGTCAATAAGGATGAATATAGTAAAACAGTTTATATATAAAAAACTAGAACAGGGGCCAGGAGTTTGGCCTACTGGTACAGTGCTCACTGAGTATGCATGAAGCTCTAGCTTCCAATCCTCAGTACCACATACTCAGAAAAAGCCAGAAGAGGTGCTGTGGCTCAAGTGGCAGAGTACTAGCCTTGAGCAAAATGTGACCAAGGACAGTGCCCAGGCCCTGAGTTCAAGCCCCAGGACTGGCCACAAAAAGGGAAAATAGTACAATCAAACCTGTTGGAATTGTTCTAAGAAGGGGGAGGGGTAAAACAGAGTATTGGGAGGATAAGCTGAGTTGGAGTACAGGTTTACATGTGTGAAAATGTTACAATGCAACTTGCCTTTAATAAGTAATATATGCTAATAAAACAATTTTAAGGCTTGTATTACAGTGTACTATTATCATCTTTTTATTCTATTGTTAGTTATGGTGGTTAATCTTCATTCTGTTTAATTAAATCTTATAGTTATGCAGGTATAGGAAAGAAAATGATGTACACCACAGACAGAAAGGGTCTATTATAAAATGCTCAAGAGTTCTTGGTAAGTAATGCTCTCAACTGGCATGTTCACTCATAGAAGTCCTTTATACTGTTGGTAAAGAGGTTTCCATATCAGGCCAGCCTCTATTGATTCCAAGGCTGGATGGAGCCCAGGTCACAGACACGTGGGAGTAGGTTGGCAGGAATTACCAGACACATTTAGGCCTGGGCACAGTCCCACTTCTCTGTAGGCAAGTAGTTAAAACTGAAGGCTTTAGAGGCAGAGATAATAGGTTTCTTCTTGTGTATTCTGCAATTCTATCAAGTCACAAAATTCTGTGGGCTTTTATAGAATCCTCACCTATAAAATGAGGATGATAATAATTTTACTGGTAACTTGTCAGGAGGTCAAAAATGCCTTTTTTGGCAAAGAAACTGGCCTATAGGAAATACTTGGTAGCATGCAGTCAAGGGTTATAGTTTCATTCATTCATTCATTCTTTTATGTATCATTGTTGTTTGGTTGGGGCTTGAACTTATTGCCTGGGCATCATCCCTGAGCTTCTTTGCTCAAGGCTAGCACTCTACCACTTGAGCCACAACTCCACTTCCAGTTTTCTGGTGAATAATTGGAGGTAAGAGTCTCACAGACTTTCCTGCCTGGGCTGGCTTTGAATCATGATCCTCAGATTTCAGTCTTTTAAGTGGCTAGGATTACAGATGTGAGCCACAGGAACTCAGCCATTTCATTTTTGAATGTTACCCAAAGGTCCATATGCTGAAGGTTTGATCCCCAACCTGTGACACTATCAGCCTCCAAGAAATCTTTCAGTAGGTGGAGCACATTGAAAGGGAGTTAGATGGGAGGAGGAGGAATAGGGCAAGAGGGTAGGCATGCCCTTAAATGATTGAGATCCTTAAGGTTGGAACACCAATATTTCTTCTTTCTCTTGCTTTCTGGCCCCCATAAGATGAGCAGAACTCCTCTGCTACATGTTGCTGCCTTGATATGCTGTGCTACCACAGGCCCAAAGCAGCAGGGCCAAGTGATCATGAACTGAAACTTCTGAGACTGTGAGCCCAAAGAAACTTTTCTTCCTTGTAAGTTGTTTCTCTTGTATATTTTGTCACAGCAATGGAAAGGTGTATTGTTGTTAGTCACACACTTCTCTAGTATCCAAATTCTTTTTGTGTGTGGGGGGGTCATGGGGCTTAAACTTGGCCTGGGCACTATCCCTGAGCTCAAGGGTACCACCCTATCCCTTGAGCCACAGCATCACTTCCCATTTTCTAGAGGTTAGTTGGACATAAGAGTCTCAGGTTCTTTTGTGCCCAGGCTGGCTTTAAAACTTGATCCTCAGATCTCAGCCTCTTGAGTACCTAGGAATACAAGAGTGAGCCACCGTGCCTGGCTTCTAGTATCTAATTCTTATTCTTCTCATATTTAGGACCCAGAAACAGTGCTTTACACACTAATAATTGTACATGCCTAAGTCTTTCTCCCTTTTTTCATCCCTACTAGGTTTGTACATGTGTCTATTGCACTGTAGAGGATATGGAAAATGGAAATGAGCCAAAAAGCTTAGCTTCACTTCAAGGTGCGGGCCTAGGGATGCCTCATCTTCTGCCTGAGATCAGTGTCTTGTTAAAGTACAATCTTTGAATGCAGTCATCAGAAGGGTAAGTCTAGCCATGCACTCACATTTCAATGCCCTTGCCCAAGCTATATTTAAGAACATCTAGTTTAATACACATATCCAAAGTCAAAGAATGAGGAATCTATCAGAGTCACATGACAAAAGTCATAAGTATTAGAAACAGTGGTGTATTTGGCCAATAATCAGAAAGCCTTCCCTGCTAATGTCCCAAGATACTGAATCCTACTTACAAGTATTGAAAGATTATCCTGGAATATGCTTCTATACATTAGTTTTGTGAGCTCCCTAGCTCAATTGGAAGCTTTTATTTCAAACATTATTATTATTATAAGTGAGGTAAAGAGTACATATCTTCGGTTAATATCATTCTTTCTGCTGCTCTCTCCCAGGTTTTCCCTCCCATTTCCACTCACAAGTTGTATTCTTTCCATCATAGTGTCTAGTAAATACCACTGCTGCATTTTTCATCCTTTGTCCCTACATTTGTGTGCCTCCCTCTAACTTCCCTAAGACAGATATGAACAAAAAAAGACAAAGAGAAAAGAAAACAAAAATAGAAACAAAGAAAAAAACCCTCTGTGGAAGCTTTTAAAAGGCAAGATGATTTTTTATTTATTTGTCCCTACCACCTAACACAGTGCCTGGCACATGGTATGTATCTCATGGCTGCAGAATGCATGCCAGTTTCATGAATGAACTGTTATCAGTCTCTAATAAGAGGCTTGGGAGACTGAGGCCTTGGGATGGTATGATGAGCCCACAGGCACCATTAGAGACCTATGCCCCTGAAAGAACCTCCCTTCCACAAATAACCATGGATTTCCTAATTCACTGCTTTAATCTTCCTTGCAAAACTCCAGCTTGTGTTCTGACCTATGTTCAGGATCACCCTTAGGAGCACACCTTCTTTGTACTCACATAAAAGGAATTATTTAACCTATGGCCACCTAATCTCTGGTAAAGGAGCCAAGAATACTGGCTGGAAGAAAGACAGTTTCTTGAAAAAATAGTGCTGGCAGTACTGGCTAACCACATGTAGAAAACTGAAGTTGGATCCTTATCTGTCTCCCTGCCCTAGAATCAACTCCAAATGGATCAAAGACATTGAGGTAAAAGCACATACCCTGAAAACTTTACAAGAAGGAATAGGAGATACACCAGGGCTCCTTGAAACAGGATGAAACTTTCTTAATAAAGGCCCAGAAACACAACAAATTAAAGAAAGTTTGGACAAATGGGACATCATTAAACTGTAGAGCTTCTGTATGCAAAGGACATAGGTAGCAAGCTAAAAAGAAAGTCTACAGAATGGGAGAAGATCTTCACTAACCATACAACAGACAAAGACCTCATATCTAAAATATACCTGCAGCTCAAAAAATTGAATCTCTCAAACATAATTCCTCAAAGAAACAACCATCCCATTAAAAGATGGGCCAAAGACTTAAATAGAGACTTCTCTGAAGAGGAAATAAGAATGGCCTATAGACACATGAAGAAATGCTCAACATCTCTGGCCATAAAAGAACTGCAAATAAAAACAACTTTGAGATTCCACCTCACTCCAGTTAGAATGGCCTGTGTCAAGAAATCTAATGACAATAGATGCTGGCGGGGGTGTGACATATCTAAAGGAGTGCCCAGTGACAATTCAAACATGATCTTAAGACAGATTTATGCAGCTTCTGCTCGATTTGTCTTAATCCTTCACTCCCCTTGTTCCACAAGGCCCTCATACAACTGGAACTAATGTCTTCCCCCCAAATCCTGCACTTCTGAAAATAGAGAGCAAATATGGTTCCTTGCATGATTGCATTTGATACATACTGCCAACAGCTCCACCAAGGAAGTTGAGAGCTGTTGGCTTTATTATTAAAAGAAACATTTGAAGGGCTCCGTTTACTTTTTCTTCTTCATTAGATTTCATAATAGTAGACAGCTTTATGTTCTATCATAGATTTTTTGTTTTTCTAAATAGACTTTTTACAGTAAACTAAGAAGTATTTTCTTCAATAGAATACTTTCTCCATTTCCAATGGGAGTATTTTTGCCCTCAGGGAAACTAGCATTGTCAAAGTTGTCTTCGTGAATTGCACTTGAGGTCAAATTAAAAACAGTCTTTGGAGCTCAATTACAGAATTATAGAAATCATAGGCCTTGAAGGAAAAATAGCTCTTTTACTTCCTGGAAAAAAAGTCAAACTTGAACTTGTAACAGCTGAGCCCTAGTGGGAACTGTGAAAGGAATATTTCCTCTGCTTTCTCTTACTTTCAGGTTGATATGAAGTCAACTGATAAGATAGACACATTTTGCAGCAAAGAGGCTTTTATCACTTTCTCACAAAAAAACCCCAGAAACCACAGTGCATGCTTTCTAGAATTCTTCAAGTCTCACATGAGAAGCAATCTAATAAGGTCCCAGACTGCATAGTGTATTCTAGTCCAAAGCATCTTAAATCTTAAGGGGTGGAGCCCAAGATCCAGCATTTCTAACAAGTTCATATGTTCTAATACCACTAATGTGTATGGCCTACACTTTGGAATAGAAAAACTTTGAACATGCTGGAATTTTGTTTAGCTGAGGGAAAGAATAAAGGTAAGCAGTTCAAGAAGTATGCCAATCTGAAACATCTAGCAGAGCCAAAGCCAACAAAGGAGTCTCTGGTGTAAAAGTATCATAAAGAACCAAAATGAAACCTGTAGCAAATTCAAAACATTGTACCCCTTAACTTGAGTTTGCACATTCTGACTAAATTAGAGAGATGTAAAATGATTCTGTTCCCACCTAACAAGACGTCCTCATATGTATATATCATATTAAGGATAACACTATGTAATATAATCATCCCTTGGTACCAGCAGAGGATTTGTTCCAGGATCCTGCTAAAATATGTGTGTGCTTTGTGAATAGATGTAGTCATGTCCATTCTATGTCCATTCTCCTGAAAAATTTAAATCCTATCCAGATCACTTGTAATGTCTAATATAATGTGAAAATTTGTTATACTATACTGTTTAGGGAATAATAACAAGAAAAAAATCTGTGCATTCAGTCCAGATTCAATCATCCCAAATCTCACTGCACAGTACATAATGTGTGCAAGATGGACCTGGGTCTTGAACTGGGGGCCTAAGTACTATCCCTGAGCTTTTATGTTCAAAACTAGCACTCTACTACTTGAGTCATATCTCTGTTTCTGGTTTTCTTGGTGACTAATTGCAGTTAAGAGTTTCATAGACCTTCCTTCCCCAGCTGACTTCAATGCATACTTGAGTGAATCCAGAGGCACAAGCCTGAAGCTATGTAGGATCGTGTGTGTGTGTGTGTGTGTGTGTGTGTGTATCTATCTTGTTCATCTATTTCCATTTAATGTTTGGTGCCCCAAATATGGAAATACAGCCACCATAGGTCTCATTATACCCAGCAGAGACAAATAACTAAATGAACCTTTGATATCAAATAATATTTGGTGGAAATTATCTACCAGGAAGAATCAGTTTTAGTAGGTTGCATTTTCAGCTTCATAAAACCATTCCAGAAAGGTTATGTGACTTTGGAAATTATAAAAGAAAACCAGAAAGAGAACAGAAACTACTTAAAAGACAGAGGTTTTGTTGACTCTTCAGTCTTTGGAAAGAAATTAGAAAGTGAATCTGTTGCTTTATATTATTTTTATTAACAAGAAAGCTAGCTTTTGCTTCCATCACACATACTAAGAAATGCTGAGTAAATATTTAAAGAATATTGGTGTGAATAAACACCAAATGATTAGCCTGTGGTCTTCCACCAAGCAATTCACTCTTAAGAAAATAAGTTTAGATTGGTTGAAAGGAAGAGCAGTTTAGGCAGGAAGAGAGTTCAGGCAAGGGCCATAGTACTATTTGCTTAGAGCTGGAAAGGAATTGTGGAAAATAAGGTTGCCAAGACAGGTTGTGGCCAGATGGTAGAGAACCAGCTGAATACCTAGCTGAGAGTGTAGATGAACGTCTTTAGGTAAGCACATTTTCACCCAGAGATGAAATAAAATACGAAAAGGGTCGTATTGAAGTAATTGGTAGTTGGCACTTGGCAGTGCTTGCTATGAGCCACTCACCCACTTGACAGCTTCTTAAAGCAGTTCTGAGGGTGGTTCCAGTGGGGAGGGCTATCCAAGTTCAAGGTAAATGCTACAACAGATCATGGAAGAGAAAGACAGGTTTGTTCCTTAGGAGCAGACCCAAGCCAGAGACTCTTCAGAGAGCCTGAAAGACTTAGAGAATAAGTTCTCCTCAGAGGGGCAAAATGCCTAGTAGGTCCCTCAGAGACTGGGGGACCTCCATATTTTTCTCATTAACTTATTCATGACATGAAGTATTTCGTCTTGCTGAGGATGGTGGAAAATATTTCACTGAAGTCTTAAGTCGGAAAAAAAATTAAGAGTTTTTTTTCTTTTTTTTTATGACCCCAAGCCAAAGAAAAAGTTTGTCACTCAGAATGTTTATGAGAGGGGTAAGCCAGAAGAGCAGACACAGCCAAACCCCTCTGACTCATTACTGAGCTGTAGGAGCAGCATGCTCAATTAGTAGGCGATATAATTTACCCAGCCCCAGGGTGGGGACAGAGGAACGTGGTGGAGGGAGGAATCTGAAGTGGAAATTAAAATTTTCAAGGTTATAAATTTACTTAAGAAAGTAAGATGACCCCTGTGAATGAACCAGGTCTACATGGCTGTGTCAGTCACTCTGTGCTCCAATAGGTCATTTGTTTGACCCTGCTGTCTATATAGCTAAAATGAGTAATGTATTAGCAATGTGGGAAGCCTCAGATCATAAAACCAAAAGGGAATAAATCAACCATGATTGTCAAGATATGGAAGAGACAGATTTAGATGTGGGACTCCACTAGACTGGGCATTGTGCCTCTTCTTTTGAAGATGCTATGTTTTTCTTCCTGGATTCAGGAACCACCATAGTGTTGCCCATAATCAGTACCAGCCTTGGGCCAACTTTTCTTTTGTTTCTACTGTGGGATGGCTGTAGTCAACCTAGGGATAGTGAGATGATCTGAGCAGTTGTGCTCTTTGTTCACAATAGCTTTTTTTTGCCAGTCCTGGGCCTTGAACTCAGGGCCTGGACACTGTCCTTGAACAGTTTTTTCTCAAAGCTAGTACTATGCCACTTGAGCCACAGCACCACTTCCAGTTTTTTGTGTATGTGGTTCCAGGAAATTGAACCCAGGGCTTCGTTCATGCCAGGCAAGCATGCTACCACTAGGCCACACACCCATCCCTAGAACAATAGCCTTTTGATTTTGAGAGTAGTACATTATGGCAAAATTCAGCAATAAGTAAAGATACCCTCACCCACGTACCATCTCCATTACCAATATTCTGTGCCAGGGTTGGGCATTGCTTCGATCACTAATCATGCATTGGCACATCATTGTACACAAAGTCCATAGTTTGCACAAAGGTTCACTCATAGTATTGTACATTCTATGAGATTTGTAATGCATATAATGATATGTAACTATTATTGTGCCATTGGGAAGAATAGTATCACTAATCTAAACATGACCTGTATTCTAATTATACTGTTGTGGCTTTTGTTCATGGGTGTGCATGTGGGAGGAGGGTGGGTTACAGGGCTTGAAGTCATGGTAATTTACCATTTGGCCCTTGCACCCAGCCAAAATTCCTCCCTTCCCTCCCTCTCTCCTTCCCTCTCTCCTTCCCTTCTTTCTTTCTTTCTTTCTTTCTTTCTTTCTTTCTTTCTTTCTTTCTTTCTTTCTTTCTTTCTTTCTTTCTTTTTCTCTCTCTCTCTTTCTCTCTCTCTCCCTCTCTCGCTCCCTCACTCCTTCTTTCCTTCTTTCCTTCCTTCCTTCCTTTCTTCCTTCCTTCCCTCCTTCCTTTCTCCCAAGTTTTCTTCTTCCTATTCTTCTTCCTCCTCCTTCTTCTCCTCCTCTTCCTCTTCTTCCTACTTCTCCTACTGCATTTTGGAGCTTGTCAAGATAGAGTCTCACAGTTTCTCCTGGATCCAGCCATAGACTTCAACCCTTCTACCTACAGCCTTTCCATAGTTTGAGTTGTAGATGAGTACCACCATGCCTAGTGTTATTTACTGATGTGATGTCTAGCCTTGAACTACAATCCTCCCAATCTCTACCTCTCAAGTAGCTAGGGTTTTAGGTGAAAGCCAGGACACCCAGCCATAAAGAAACAGTTGCTGTTTGAGTACAATGGAGTTGCTGGGTACCAGTGGCTAAGGCCTATGTAATAGCCAGTCAGGAGATTGAGGATTACAATTCAAAGATGACTGGGCAGAAAAGCCCATGAGGTACTTATCTCTAATTAATCCTACCAAGAAACCAGAAGTAGAGCTGTGGCTCAAGTGGTAGAACCATTGCTAGCCTTAAACAAGGAAAAAAAAACCCTCAGAGACAGCACTTCATTATGAATTCAATGCCTAGAACAGCATCAAAAAGAAGTACGATGGGATGGTCCAAACATCCTTCTTATTGACTTGAGGTATACCTATAAAATGTAAGAAATTATGCATTTCTTTCACATCAAATAAGGACTTAAAAATTGCTGACCCTTTCTGAGTGATCACTAATGGAAAATAACTCACACTGAAAGCACTCACCGTCCTTCTGATAGACATATTTTAGAACTGTCCTTGCTGCTGACCTGTTGAATATCTCCTCTCCCCTTCCCCCTTGGGGGGCACTTTTTGCACCACATGTAATGTTGAGAACTCAGAGTTTTTTTTAACATGTGTCCCCCTCATCATTCCTTTTCAACCTCATTCTGGAAGTTCTGTCCAGTACCATAAGATAAAGAAAATAAGTTTTAAAAATACGTAGAAATTGAAGGAAGAAATGAACTCTTTGCTTGCAGATGAATTATTTCTTCCCATCTTTTTTGCCAATCCTGGGCTTGTAGCTCAGGGCCTGAGCATCGTCCTTAGGCTTTCTTAAGTCTAGAGCTCTACTACTTGAGCCACAGCACCACTTCCAGCTTTTTGTATGTGGTACTAAGGAACCAAACCAGGTCTTTGTGCTTGCTAGGCAAACACTCTACAAATAGGCCAAACTCCTGGCTTCCAGATGAATGATTTCTACATAGAAATAGACAAATAAATCTTCCAGGGAGCCAGGAATTAGTGGCTCATACCTGTAATCCTCACAGCTCGTGAGGTTGAGATTTGAAGATTGTGGTTCAAAGCCAACCCAGGCAGGAAAGCCTGTGAGATTCTTACCTAAATACTCACCCCAAAAAACTAGAAGTGGAGCTATGACTTAAGTGGTGGAGTACTAGTCCTGGGCAAAATATTTCAGGGACACATCAAGGCCCTGAGTGCATGTCCCAGGACCTGCACTCACATACAAAAAAATATTTAGGTAGGGTTTCAGGATAAAAGATTGTATTTGGTTATTTGAAATTGGATAGGGAAGGGGGGAAAACAAGATGAGGGGTGGGGGTGGGGGGGAAATGGGGACCAAGCCATGAGAAAGGGTATCAATGTATGTGAATTAGTGCACCTTCTATCTGGCAAATATAATGTAACCCTTCTATTAATTACAATAAAAATATATTTAAAAAGATTAGCATACAAAAAGATGTTCCTTTACATCAGCAGTTGAGTATCATACCCTTTACATTTATACCTGAATAAATGAAATATTTGGGAACAAATCAACAAAATATGTGTAAGCTCTATATAAGGAAAGTTACTAAACTCAAATGAAAACAATTGAAGACAAACAGAGAGGGGGCTGGTACTGTGATTTAGTGATAAGATTTATTGCCTAGCACTATAAGGCCCTAGTTTCAATCCTCGGTAACACCAAAAAAAGAAAGCATTAAATAAATCACAATTAAAAACAAAAAGTAATAGAGAAATTCCATTTATGGACAAAAAGATTCTATACTGTCATAAAGTCAGTTCTTTTCAAGTTGTTCTACACATGCAACCTAAATCAAACCAAAATCATTCACATTTTTTGTGGATAGTAACAAGATATTCTAAATATTCTAACAAAGTAGCTGGGGGCATGGAATAATAAGTGATAGAGTATCTGCCTAGTGAGTATGAGGCCCTGCATTCAAACTCAGTTACTGAAAAAAAAGGGAGTAAAGTTTTTATGGAGAAATGAAAGAATCAAAATAGCTAACACAATACCTAGGGGACAAACAAAGTTGGATGGCTGCTATGTTCCAAATTCAAGATTTACTATCAAAGCTACAGTAAATAAGATAATGCATTTTGATGAAAAATACATGAGTCAACTGAAGGTAACAGAGACCTAGAAATAGATTCACAAATATATAGAAATAGACCCACAACTGATCTTTTGAGAAAGAATAGACCAAATAATGGGAAGCAAGGTAGTCTTTTTATTAAATGATGCTGGATAAACTGCAATACAAATGTGAGAAAATGGATCTTGACACAGAATCAACCCTCTTTACAAAATGAACTCAAAATGGGTGATAGAGTTAAATACAAAATGCAAAACTATAAAACTCCCAGAAAATAGGGGGAGATAGTTAAAGGACCTTGCATTTAGTGATAGCTTTTTAGGTACAACATCAAAAGCAAGATCTCTGAAATAAGTCATCAGCAAACTATACTTGATTATAATTAAAAACTGCTGTTCTACAAAAGATACTGATAAGAAAACGAAATGACAAGCCACAGAGTGGGGAAAAATATTTATAAGACACATATCCAGTAAAAAATATTATCAAAATATTCAAACTCAACAAGAGCTGGGCAATGATGACTATGCTTATAATTCTGTCTACTCAGATGGTTCATGCCTATAATCCTTGCTATTTGGGGAGGCTGAGATCTGTAAGTTGTGTTTCAGAGTCAGCAAGTGTATTAGACATACACAACTATTGTAGAACCTTTACATACTGGCTATGTGAACCTGAGCACGTTAGTGTATTTTTCTCATTCTCTGTTCATCATCTGCATATGAAAGATAATGAGATGATAGGTATGTAAGTGGCTGCCACAAAACACCAATTTTCTTTATTCTTTGCATCTCCTACACTGGGGCACAGGATATATATACAGTGTGGAGCTCACACAGTGCAAATACAAAAGCAGAAAAATGAGCTCAGAACCATATTTGGTGATTATCAATTTCAGAACCTTCTGTGAAATCCTTTAAATCTTACTGAAGTTAGAGAATGAACCCCCTTCGATCTCTAAGCATATATAAAATACTCAATATTGTTTAAATAGTGCCTATCCCAGTACTTCATACTTAAATAGGTTGTTATGGATTTCAATTTCTCTTATATATATATTATTGTAATTAATAAAAGGATTACATGATATTTGCCAGATAGAAGGTGCATTCATTCACATATATTGATACCCTTTCACATGTCTTGGTCCTCATTACTCTCCCCTCCCCCCCCGTCTTGGTTTTCCCCCCTTCTCTATCAAATTTCAAATAACCAAATACAAATAAATCCAATATATCAGATAACAAAGTGAGATACTGTAACAATATGAGATAACCAAGGGACAGCAAAAGAGATGGGAGATAACATAGTACATTAAGGACAACAATCATTCATTATATGGCTTTTGTTTCAATATCCTAGAGGTCTTTTCAATTAGCTTCATACTATATGGCCTTATGTATCAAGATTTTGCTCTATTGCAGATCTCTGCTAGTAGAGCCCCAGGTTTCTACTGATTATGACAAATTAGGGAAACCATTGAGCCTAAGTTCCTTTGAGTCTGGCTTACTTCATTTAATATGATTTTTTCTAAGACTTTCCATTTCCTATCAAATGGGGCGATGTCGTTTTTTCTGACAGCAGCATAGAATTCCATTGTGTACAAATACCACAACTTGTTGATCCACTCATCCACTGAGGGACATCTAGGTTGGTTCCATATTTTTGCTATGGTGAATAATGCTGCAATGAACATTGTTGTGCTAGTGGATTAGTATGCCCTAGTTTCTGGATGGTTGGGTAAATGCCAAGTAGTGGAATTGCTGGGTCATAGGGGAGCTCTATGTTTAGCCTTTTGAGGCACTGCCATACCGCTTTCCATAGTGGTTGAATGAGTTTGCACTCCCACCAACAGTGTAGTAGTGATCCCTCCTGGCCACATCCCCCCAGCATCTGTTGTTATTAGTTTTGAAATATAGATTGCACAGTGCCTTTGTTTACCTTTTATTACAGAAAAAAACTTTAAACAGATACAGAAGTGAGAAGAATAGCACAATGAATGCTTATCATGCAATTTAAACAACTAAAAATCTTTTCTCACTTCATTCTTCCTCTTTCATACTATTTGTTACAAACCACAGACATCAGATTATCTTCTCTGAATGTTTCAGGCTGCATCTCTAAATGACCAAGAGACCCCATTTTAAAAGCACAAATAACAGAGAGTGTAGTAGAAGGGCAATATTGATTGGAATGAAATGTAAATGTATGTGGTGGTATAACAATGAAACCCCACCCCTGTATAACTGATATAAGCTAATTTTAACATAGTACTATAAACTATAAACATAGTACTATTAACTTAATTTAAAAATCAATTTCATAGTCAGGCACAGTGGCTCACACTTGTAATCCTAGCTACTCAGGAGGCTGAGATCTGAGGATTGCAGTTCAAAGCCAGCTCGGGCACTAAAGTCGGTGAGACTCTTATCTCCAATTAACCTCCAGAAAATCGGAAGTGGTATTGTAGATCAAAGGGTAACCTTGAGCTAAAGAACTCAGAGACAACACCCAGGCCCAGAGTTCAAGCCCTACGACTTAACAAAACAATTAATTCCAGTCAGGAACCTATGGGTTATGCCTGTTATCCTAACTACTCAGCAGGCTGAGTTCTGAGGATCTCTGGTCAAAGCCAGCCTAACATGAAAATCTTTGAGATTCTTATCTCCAATTAACCACCAAAAATCCAAAAGTAGAGCTGTGAATCATGTTAGGTAGATTATCAGCCTTAATTAGAAAATGCTAAAGGACAGCATCCAGGCTGCGTTCAAGTTCCAGTATAGGAATAAACACACATACACACAACACACACACACACACACACACACACACACAACACAACACACACACAACACACACAATTGCAGTCAAATGTAGTTGCTTATCATTTTAATCCCAGCAATCAGGAGGACTGGGCAAGAAAACCATGAGTTTAAAGACAGCCTGGGCTACATGTTCTCCTATTACATAAGACAAAAGGGAAGAATACAAAAAAGTAAAAAATAATTTCTTGGTGGCCGGGAGTTTGGCCTAGTGGTAGAGTACTTGCCTAGCATACACGAAGACCCGGGTTTGATTCCTCGGTACTACATACATAGAAAAAAGCCAGAAGTGGTGCTGAGGCTCAAGTGGTAGAGCTCTAGCCTTGAGAAAGTCCAAGTACAGTAGTCAGGCCCTGAGCTCAAGCTCACGACTGGCAAAAAATAATTTCTTAATATAATCAAATAGAGTTCAACTTTCCATTTATCTCATAAATCTTTTTAACTGAACTAGCATGCAGATATCAATATATAATATTTGATTTTTTTTTACTTTTTTTTAGCTCTTTAATTCTGTAGGTACTTGCCTGTATATTTCTCTTTCAATTTGTAAAGACACATGAAGTTTAGTCTGGATTTTGCTGACACCCTTCTGTGATACCATTTAACATGTTCTCTACCACTTGTTTCCTATAAACTGGTAACAAAATCTAGAAGTTTTCTCAGAGGTGAGGTTATTCTTTTTGCTCAAGGTACTTCATACACAGTGGGATGTTCTTCCATCAAGAAAAATATAGTATCTGATTTTCTTTGTGATACTACCAGCTAGTGATAATCATTGTCTACCTCTATTAATTTCCTATTATTTGCTGACTCTCTGGGAAGTGACTTTAGTGACTATTCAATGTCTTTTTCACATGACTTTTCAATCTGCTTGAATGCATTGGAAAAATCTCCAAGCTCAAATTCAAACCAAATTTAGTTTGTTGCATACAAACATTCCCTTGGGCTCTGGAACGAATCAATCATTAAAGATTTAAATGTGCGACATATTCCACACTCTTTGGACTCACCATTCATTCCTATTATTCACTGAAAGGAAATAGTTTATTGTAGTAACACAAAGTATCCTTTCTTACCCCATTACAGACTTTTTAACACAGCCACTGCTGTTGGTAGGGGTCTTTGCTGTTACATAAGTCACTGTTTCATATATATTAATTTCATATATATTAAATTACCTTTGAATGAGTAATTAGTGAACTGAAAACAAGGACATACAATGCCCCAAATGAAGAAGGTATCAGCAACAAATTAATGAATTATGGACAAATTTGTTGTATAATGATTTAGTAAGATGGGTATGGGCTAGGCACTATGACATACAAAAATGTGATTAGCTCAGCACTTGCAAAGAGATCCACACTACATATAAATATCACATGAAAAAAGCAGAAAAGAAATTGCCCTAGAAATTACATAGGTATATATGCCTATTTCTGATTTTGGGAGAAAATACAGGAATCAAATTGGTGTGAGATAGACTGTTAAGTTCTGAGCAGAAAATGGATACAGGAAAGCAGTTTTGTAGAAAATAGCTCAATACAATTTCCTGGGTAAAACCACTGCATAGACAATGTATATAATTGCTCTTGACTTGAAGGGGCTTTTGTTTTGGAAGGATAGATTTATTAGTAAACTGGAAAAACCCATGCAGTTCAAACCACATTGATCTGGGGAAGAGCAAAAGCTTAAAATTCATACTAAGAGATGAATTAAGAACAAAATAGCTACCTGATGAATATAACTGTAACCCCTCTATACATCACCATGATAATAAAATACAACAAAAGAAGAACAAAATAGTTACCTAACTGTGGTCAATTGACTATGTCAAGCACTTCACAAACTCCATTAATTTTGACAATTTTGTGAATTTGTCATTATCTCCATTTTATTAATGAAGCAGAAGCTCAGAAAAGCCAAATGACTTGCCCAAGCTCCTTCCACTTGTAAGAACAAAGATTGCTTTTAAGTCATCAGTCTGTCAGCATTTACATTATCCTCCTTAGGTATGACATTTATAAGACATCTCCATCTACCATGCCTATCAGGAGCCAAAATGTAGTTTTCACCAAGCTCAACAAATAGACATAATATTCGTAACAGTCATCTTCCACTATCAACGACAAAGCAATACGAACATCACCCTTGAATGATACCCTTTGAGATCAATTTGGGAGCTATTATAGTTTAGCTTTTCCATCTGAGGTTCGGAATAATAAGCTTCCTTAATATGGCAAGCAACATTGTAGACATGGGAGAAGGCAGGGAAGAAGCTGCCATTGAAGCTAAAGATGATACTATTTAAAAAATCCCCCCCAAAAACTAGAAAGCCATAAAGCAAGACTTAGGAGAATAGATCAACAAAGATAATTGCTCAAACTCAATACAACAAAATAAATTTAGTACAATAAAACTGTATGAGACAGTCATGCCCTTATATGCCTCCAACACCTGTAGACTTAACCCCAAATATGTTAGCTAAGAAGCTCTGTCCTTCCAATGAAGTACAACAGAGGCCATAGAAGTTGGGATATTGCACACAGAGTTTAAAAGCATCCTTTTCTGAGTACAATATCTTCTTTTGGATTCTACTATTTAAAATTTTAGAAAGGCAACATGAAGAACTACTGAGAGATGAGTGAATAGTCTATAAAATCTATGAAAGAGACTGAAAGAAACTGGGACTTATACAATAGACAGAAAGAAAAATAGAAATAATTGAATTATGGTTTCTAAGGAAACTAATTTTATTGGAGATGATCAACTATTGTGAACTGGAGAAATCTGCCAAGCATGTTCCTATTAATCAATCCTAATGGAATAATTAGCTCTGTCAGGAAAGCTTTTCTTCTCTACCCAAATTTCAGATTGTTCTTATTCCTTTCTCTCCCTGGAATGGTGTGGGAAAGAACTTCTTTTGCATAGCTGCCTCTTTGATAATTTTTAAAGTTATTAAGCATTGCTATTTCATGTTAAATGTTCAAAATGTTAAATGAAAACAAACTGGTCGACTATTTTTCAAGAAACTGGTCGGCTATCTTGGGAGAAAACTCTTATAGGAGTTGAAACTAATAAAATAGACTATATTTATATTCATAAAAAGAAGTCACAAGAAAAAAGGAAAATCATAAAGCACCAACATTGCAGTCAAATTGTTCTTTCCAGATGTGGGATTGAAAATCTTTCCTCTTGATGAAAGTTTCACTTTGAACCAACCCAGAACCCAAGAGTGAAGAACTGGAACAAGAGCTTAGTTTTATAGAACTCTTTACAGTTTACAAATTATTTCTCCCTCTTTACCCATTTGTTCTGCCTGTGAGCTCAGTGAAGGATATAGTATGGGAATTTGGTTCTCTTCTGGTGATCAAAGCCCTCACTTCTCAGGAAATATTGCTGAAATGACTGGGACATTATTAATAAATAAACATCCAAATAAGATTATTAATAAATAAATGTTTATTAATACATTCAAAAATGTTATTTATTAATAACATTCAAAAGTGCTTCTGAATTAAAGTTTTCCAGAGAAACAGAACCAATAATGTGCGTGTGAGAGACAGAGAGAGAGAGAGAGAGAGAGAGAGAGAGAGAGAGAGAGACAGAGAGAGAGAGAGACAGAGAGAGATAACATAAGGAATTATCTCATAAAATTATGAAGGAGGCTAAGAAGTACTCTGGCTGTCATTGCAAACTAGAGACTAAAGAAACCAGCAATGTAGGGGTGAGAGTTTGGCCTAGTGGTAGAGTGCTTGCCTAGCATGCACAAAAACCTCGGTTTGATTAGTTAGCACCACCTACATAGAAAAGGTCAGTAATGGTGCTGTACCTCAAGTGGTAGAGATCTACCCTTGAGAAAGCCCAAGGACAGTGCTCAGACCCTGGGAAAACAGAATCTCATCACCAAAAGCTAGAAGAGAGAAGCCAAGACTGAGAACAAAAGAGGATAGTGTGGGATTCATTTGGAAAACACTTGGTATGATGCAACTTGAAAGGGGGATAAGATGCTCATTGAGTGTGACTCACTTAGATTCTAATATGAACCTTTTTTCTATCACTGGAACAAGATAGCCAATCTTTCCAGTTCTGCATTCGCAAGGTAAAAATATCTCACCAGGAACTACTCATATACACAACATGGGTGTCTCTCACAGTCCTCAAGTGAAAGAAGCCAGACTCAAAAGAGTATCAAGTCATACAATTCCATTTACATACACTTCCAGATCAGTCACAATGAATCTAGGGGGTGACCAAAATAGTAGTGGCTTCAGGAATTGGAGGACTGGATTGAAAGAGAGCATAAGGAAACTCCATGATGATAAAGATGGATTACACAGATGTATACATCAAAATTCATCTAAATGGACACTTAAGATCTGTGCATGATACTGAATAATACAGACCATTATAGTACACTGTACATATTGAGACAATACATCTCAAGAACAGTTTCAAAAACATACATCTCATAAGGAATTAGTGATATAATTTAAGGTGAGTGTGTAGTAAAGAAACTAAATTCACAGTAGATGTATTTAAACATTGGGGTTGAGAAATTTACTCATCACAGAAGTGATGGCTCCAACATCTTTCTTGAAAATAACCAACTTCAAACCCAGCATGTTGGCTCACACCTGTATATAATACCAGCATTCAGGACCCTGATGCAAGGGGATTGTGAGTTACAGCCCAACGTAGGCTACACAGGGAGACTCTATGTAAAAAAAACAATCCAAAGAACAGTCAAAGCCAGATAGCAAAACAAAACAACTAATTCACCACTAAAAAACAACAACAAAATCCAAACTTAACAAAAGTAACTGACTTCAGAAGTCTGTTAAATCTAAACCATCCAGAAATCCAAGAGGATTCCTGGTGGGAAAAATAATAGGATCCCAAACTCAGCAGCCACAGGGATTCACCCAGAAGGCAGGTAAGAATTGTCAAAAGAATCGGGGCCGGGAGTTTGGCCTAGTGGTTAAAGTGCTTGCCTAGCATGCACGAAGACCCGGGTTCGATTCCTCGGTACCACATACATAGCAAAAAGCCGGAAGTGGTGCTGAGGCTCAAGTGGTAGAGCTCTAGCCTTGAGAAAGTCCAAGGACAGTGCTCAGGCCCTGAGCTCAAGCCCAGGACTGGCAAAAAAAAAAAGAATTGTCAAAAGAAGGTAGTATTAGTAAGTGCACCCACAGATAGTGCACATGCATGAGACAGTCTGTTGCAGGGCTGGGCCCGGATTCCCACTCTAGAGGAAATGGACCCAAGACTAGGGACCCAGAGATGGTATTGAAATGGAGAGCGAGTGTAATGGGATAGAACAAGCATCTGGCCTCTGGAATTCAGTGTCAATGCAGGGCCTGGACAGAAGATAGAACCTAGTTCCTAGGACAACACAAAAAAGAAAATGAAAGTCTTTATGAGTTTAAAGCATGATCATCAACTTATCCCAATAGCTGGGATGAAAGCAATCCTGACTGATCACTCAAGTTATCTATAGTTTTGCTGTATAAAGCACCGGAGAAACACATATTTTGGTACCAATAGCAGGGCTTGAACTCAGGGCCTAGCACATTTGCTGAGCTTTTGTACTCACAGCATGCTATCACTTGAGCCATTCCTCCAGTCTGGCATTTTTGCTGGTTAGCTATAAATAAGAATCTCCTGGACCTTTCTGCCTTGGCTGGCTTTAAACTACTATCCTCTTGAGTAGCCAAAATTACAGGTGTGAGCCAATGGCTCTCTGCAGAGCAACACTTCTTGATAGTAAATAGGCACATGAATCCCCGGGAATCCTTGAAAATGGGCATTTAGAAGAAGAAGGTATGAGATGAGGCCCCAAATTCTTCATATTTAATAAGCTCCCAGGTGATGCCCATGGCTTTTGAGTCTAAGGATAACCCTGGGGTTTGCAACTACCTTCTAGAAGATATACTTTGGACAGTAATCAGGTGACAGTAATCAGGATGATTGACAGGATCTCTTCTAATATCTATTTCCTCTAACTTTGAGTTTTACCTCCTGCAAAACACTAAAGCCATGGAAGTCAATATTCTATAAGATATTCTAAGAACCTTCTTATTTATTCTAGATTTAAAGCACTGCCAGTGATGGTGTTGCAAGGAGATTTATAGCTTTTAATCTTCTCATATAGCACAAGTGCTAAATACAGTATAATATATGTGACAGGAATTAATCCAAAATTTATTTAAGACTTTTCCCCCTCAGTTCATACGTCAAAAATTGCCATTTCCAATTATTTATTAGTCGTGTGATGTTTTTCAAGGTGGATGCATTACTCTTGTTATCTGCTTTCAATTAGCTAAGAATTTACTATGCTTAGCCAAATGTCCATTCATCAGCAAATTCCACATTCCTGGCAGTCTGATTAACTTCCCAGGCCTCTTCCTTTAGAGTTAAAATAAGTGAGACTGTCTATGTCTCCTGCTTGCTTATGGAATGAAACGGAATAGGTTTTGAATGAAATGAAGAAAGAGAAGGGGTGGAGGAGTCAGAGGAACAGAATAAAGAGTAGGAAGAGGTGGAGGGGAGGAAGATGAAGAGAGGAGGAGGAAGATGAAGAGAGGAGGAGGAAGATGAAGAGAGGAGGAGAAGACTTCAAGAGAGAAATTAAAGATGAAGTTAAGCATCTGGTTATACATCAATAGCTCTTCCCTACAACATATTAAACCACACCAAAATCCAGCAGCTAGGGAATTCAGTGCATTCAGCAAAGAGGTGAAAAACTTGAACTTGGTCCTTCTTCCTTGCTGTAGGGCCTGGCTCCAGAAGGCAGCTGAGCCACTGTGAGCTCAAGAAACTTAGATATCATTTTAAGCTATCCTAAATTTCCTTTTTTGAAAAAAACTAAAACCCTCATGTTAGTAAAAACTAACAGACTGGTCATGAATTTAAGTGAAACTGTATTTGTATAATGATGACACCATTTGAGATAACCCTGCCCTTGAGTTTCAAACAAAATTTGCTCAAACGTCATCTAGTATGAACAGAGGCTCTCAAATGACTTCCAGTCACTCTGGGGACTTGCAGGAGTGGGATAACAGTGATGGAACGTGAGTGTTTCTCTTTGCTGTGGCTGGCCACAAGCTCTCCTTTTCCTCAAGTACTTCTGGATTCCTCTGTCATACAACACAGGACTTCTTTGTTCTTCGCTCCCTATTTATTCATATTTTAAAATCAACCCAGTAACCAATCAACACCTGTAGTCCTTACTACTCAGGAGGCTGAGGCAGGAAGATCACTTGAGCCTGGGAGTTTGAGACCAGCTTGGATAAATATAGAGAGGCCCTGTTTCAAAAAAAAACAACAGTAAACAAACAAAAACCCAAACAAAGTCACAGGGAGGAAGAGAAAGTCTAACTTATGGTAATTCATATACCGACAATGGAATATTCACCATTCCTATACTAAGGAGCTTCCATAGCCATTTTTTGAGACTGTAACTCCAACTGTCAAATATGTGAATTAGCTCTCGGTTTCTCTGCCTTTCTCTTATTCTCTTTTCTTTTGTCTTAGGTACTTTCTCACTTGCATTGTGTTGGTTAGATTCATTTAGTTGACTGTTAGCTATGATATCTTTGGAGAACCCAACTTGAACTTGAGTCCTGACATCCCAGTGGTTCTTCAATATGTTTTTCTATGGAAATACAATCCTGAAAGGCTTCTGCTTAGTGGCTCAGACCTTGCATTAGAGCCTATGTCAGTGCAATAGACATGGTATACAAGGCACAATGTTCCATGCATAGATTTCAGGTAACCAAAGGAAGAAGAAGCACTTACCTTAATATTTGCTGAGCACCAGGCCTGCTGTAGGACAAGGTGAAATAAGGAGACTAGGTCTAAGCATGTTTTGTACTTACAGCCATCTTGGTGCCTTGCTGGGTAGAAGAGGCTTTCCAATCAGTTCTGAAAAGCCTAGAGATGAGAGAGGCCATTCACTGAATTGCAAATGTCAGGCTGTTTAGTCTTAGGGGATCTTTGCTGTACTGGCCTTTTGTTTCCCCAAAATGGCTTGATTCACTCACCTCTGAGTAGTTTCAGAGTATATTCTTTTATGGAAATGTTAAGAAGTATCCCCCTAACACGGAAAGTTTAAACTCACCCCTGAGTTACTTCCTTAGATGGGAAGTTCTACCTGCACCTGAGTATTCCTATAATAGGTCTGCTTTTGTTAAGGCTTGGTCTCCACCCCAAGCATATGGTTTTTGTCTTTAAAAGCTTTGTTCAAGCTCAATTCTGGGCTGCAGATCTTTGAACCAAAAGTCCACCTACAGCCAGATCTCCAGTAAAGACTCCCAATTGGACCTCTCAAAATGTGACTTCTCTGTTTTCTTGTGGCTAAATTCCCTTAAAACAAAGGGAGCTGGAGAGACCGGTGAATTGTACCTTCCATCTGATTTTCTTCAGGAGCTTGGGTCCCTGAGTTCCAGTCCCACTATTATCACTTGATTTTCTTCCTTGTGTTTCATTCCTTAATTATTTTATTATATTTTCTTTTTCTTTTTCACCAGTCCTGGTGATGAATGTAGGGCGTGAGCAATGTTCTTGTGATTTCTCAAGGCTAGCATTCTACCATTTGAGCCACATCACCACTTCTGGCTTTTTTTTCTGTGCATGTGGTATCAAGGAATCAAACCCAGAGCTTTGCACATGCGAGCAAGCACTCTACCATTAGGCTATCCTCCTGGACAATGTTGTGTTTTCTTGGGTGATTTTTTTCAACTTTACCTGGAAAACCATTTTCCCACTGGTCCTAGGGCTTAAACTCAAGGCTTGAGCTGTCCCCGAGATTTTGTGCTCAAGACTAGTACTCTATCGCTTGAGCCACAGCTCCACTTCCAGATTTTTGGCAGTTAATTGAAGATAAAATTTCAAGGACTCTCCTGCCTGGGCTGACTTTGGACTACACTCCTCAGATTTCAGCCTCCTGAGCCACTAGTTACAGACATGAGCCAATGGCACCTAGCCCTCTCAAATCTTTTCATGGGTGTTGAAGATTGAACCCAGGGATTTTTGCATGCTAAGTATGTGTTCAATATGGGGCTACACCTCTAGCTCTCTACTAGAATTTTTAAGCATCCTATTTGAATTTCAGATCTGTAGTACTTCTCCATTTGGTATTGTATTTTATCATGTAGTGTTCTTAATTTCATAAATCTAGCATCTCATATGTTAGGAACATTTTTGTTGCCTTCAGCTTGTTCATATTCTTATGTCTTAAATGTTCCATTTCCTCCATATCCCTGTATTTTATAAAATTGCTTGCTTGATCTCTGCCCTCTTTGGGTTGATTTCCCCAAATGTCTGCTTATCTATTATCTCCTCATGTTTAGGATAGAGGTACTGATTAGAAATACTATATTGAAGAGCAACTCTCCTCAGTTTGTGGCCTTGGTTAGAGAGAAATCTGGCAAAATCCAAGCTGTTTCATTCAGAGAGTGGAGGGGAAATCTGCTGAACAGAGGAGCAGAGATCTGCAAACCAAAGAATAGTCCGGAATTGGATCTCATTGACAAAAACATTAGCTTAGCATGTGTGAAACCCTGCCTTAGATCCTCAGCACCAAACAAAAACTTGACAAAGACAAAAGAAAGGAAAAATATTTCTCAAGAGAGAAATCATCTGACATTCTCTCCTAAAAGTAAAGGTACTAAAAGGTAGGGAGAAGAATGGAGGACTGTAGGGAAATCTCAGAATTTAGCATGGAGTCCTTAATTCCTCAGCCTTTCTGGATTCTAGACTATAGAATAAAATGTATCTGTCAAACTTTAGCTAGCACACAAATTACCAAGATACCTTATTAAAATATAGCTAACTGAATCTCACCCCTAGAGTTTTAGTGCATTGAAGGAAATGAAATATTTTCCCAGCTCTTCACCACTCAACCCAACTGGCCAATTGAAAGTGTCCAATGGGCATGACATATACTTACTATATATCTTTATCTATCCATCAGCAATCATAGCAAACAAATAATTAAGTCATTCTACATTTTGTAGGGAGGGAGTACTAGTCCTGAGTATAATACTCAGAGCCTGAGTAATGTCCCTGAGTATATTTTTGCTCAAGACTAGTGCTGTACCACTTGAGCCACATCTCCAATTGTAGCTTTTTTTATTTGAGGAGAAGTAGTTTATTGGAGATAAGAGCATCACAGACTTTTCCTGCCTTGGTGTCTTTGGAGTATGAGCCTCAGATCTCAACCTCCTGTGTAGCTAGGATTATAGGTGTGAGTTACCAGATCTGGCTAATTATCCTATTTTTAACCTATAAATGTTTGTGCGCCAAACTCATCCAGAGTCTTTGTCCTTTCCCTTGGTCTTGGGCAGTATGATCAATAGAGTAGGTCTACCTGCAAGTCTGGGCCCAGAAAAGCCAAGTGGATTATGCTTAGTTCTCCTGGAACATTTATTTTGATGAATCTGTTGATAAACTTGTTGAAGTTTGCCCTCTTGGAAACCAGCTGACCTACTCTGAAAAGCCAAAGAGACATTGAGAGATCACATGTTCTGGCTTTAGTTCACAAAGCCTTGAGAGCCCATCTAAATCCCCAGTCATCATGGAGCCAACTCCATAACCTGTCCAAGTCAGACTCCTGCTTCCTACATGCTTACAGCAGCACTTAAGCCAAGATCTACATCTTGAAGGATCAGTAAGTGATGATGTAGTTTATGGCTCCTAAGGAGTAGGGAGCGCTTGAGGTCAGAGGCATGATGCTTTCTTCATTTGCGTATGCCCAGAGCCAGTGCCTGACAGATAGTAGAAGCCTATTGATCTCCCAATATGCATTTGTTAATGGACCACTTGAAGTAATACCTTTCATTTACTGTCTTGATAGGCCCAGTGTCTATTATTCATTCTCAAAGAAGAATAAATCATTTCTGGAACAAAACTCAGGATTATGCTTCCAGGCTAACCTACTTGAGTTTGAAGGCCCAGTTCTGCTTCTTTATAACTATATGATCTTAAGAGAAACTAATTGCCTTTCTGTGCCTTAGTTTTCTCATCTGTAAACTGGATATGATCATTGAAGCTGCTTTTTAAAGTTTCGGGAGGCTTGGCAACCAGTCTGTACAATGTGCATAGGACATTATGTCACATTCAGTTATCATTCATCATAGTGGTTGCTGTTCTTGTATTATTATTACAAGGCACTACATCCAGGAAGCAAATTGCAAATACCCCCTTCTCATAAAAGCAACCCCCAAATGATGCTCTTGGTATTGTGCCAGCTGTTTCCTCCATTTCACTGTTTTATTAGTTGGTGTTAGAGACTAGGGGACTTATTGAATTTGCCACTCACCACACATCTGCATGGGTCATGAAGTGGCATTGGGGACTTATAAAAACGAAGTTACTTTAACACAGTGAACCTTGGGTGCACACCAATCACCGAGGGAATGTGATTAAAATGTAGATTCTAAACTTTGCTTTAGTCTGTCTGGAGTACAGCCCAGAAAATGTATTCTTTTAATAAGGGTCTCCAGGTCACTCCAATGCAAGGATCCTTGGGAACTCTGTCTCAGCAGATGGTCTCCTTAAATCAAGAACCACCCAAATCTTGATGTTGTCACCAATCACCCAAATAACGTAGTATCCAAAAGTCAAGAAGAACAGGATAAGCAGAGTGCCTATGTAAGCAATATCTTAATTCTGAGTTCAAGAGTATATTCCCTGTGTTTTTCTTTAAACTCTAGAAATCTTCCAAGGCTGAGTACTCTGAAATTAAAAGCAATGGGTCCAATAACTAATCTCTCACTACTCTACATATGTGAAAATAACTTAGTGTCAGAATTCAGAATGTCTAAAATGCCCACAAATGCAAGGAAAAATTAAACTTATAAGTAGGTATTCATCAATGCAGTTATGAATTTACAAGTAAAGGTACAAATGTATATATTCTAGAGTGCTCAAGAAGTCTAGAAACACAAGAGAAAAGACTATAATTACTACACCTGAAATAAAACAACATAAAGTATGATGTTTGAAAGTGTAGCTTTGCAATGCTTGATAAGAAATTTATCCATTTTCTGGAAAGACTTAGAAAAAATCATATTAAGTGAAGTAAGCCAGACTCAAAGGAACTTAGGCTCAATGGTTTCCCTCATTCGTCATAATCAGTAGAAACCTTGGGCTCTACTAGCAGAGATTTGCAATAGAGCAAAATCTTGATACATAAGGACATATAATGTGAAGCTAATTAAAAGGACCTCCAGGATAGTGAAACAAAAGCCATATAATGAATGATTGTTGTCCTTAATGTACTATGTTGTCTCTCATCTCCTTTGCTGTCCCTTGTTATCTCATATTGGTATAGTATCTCACTTTGTTATCTGATATATTGAACTTATTTGTATTTGGATATTTGAAATTTGATAGGGAAGGGGGGAAAACCAAGACGGGTGGGGGGTGTGGGGGGGGAGGGAAACGGGTACCAAGACATGTGAAAGGGTATCAATGTATGTGAATTAACGCACCTTCTACCTGGCAAATATCATGTAACCCTTTTACTAATTACAATAAAAAAGAAAAAAAAACAAATACATAGAGTAGTATGTGATAAACTGATACATGTATATGATGCATAAAGGTGAAATTATGATAAAAAAAAAAGAAATTTATCCATTTTCCTGCATTCATATCCCTGCAGAAGGCCATGACTTCATGATTCACTGTGTTATATCACTCAGCTATATCAGGGCCCACATCATGATTCCTTACCTCCTGCCTTTTCTTCCTTGCTTGCTTCCTTCATTTGTTTGTTTTTCTCACCATGGTCATTTTCTGAATAAATCACAAATGAGAATGGATTTTTGATTCAAGATTGTTTTATTAATTCTTCACACAATGGGATTTGTCCCCAACTCAGTGATGAGGACAATATGTCACCCAGTTTCTGACATAGCCTGGATATTGCCACAGACTGGAAGTAAAAGATTCCATCTTGCTTCTCCTAGTTTCTTTGTGAAACACTTCTTTCTTTAGATAGTGAAGAGAGTAAGGAGAAGGAGGAAAGAAGGAAGAAGGAGGAGCTAGAGGAGGAGGAGAAGAAGAAGGAAGGAAATAAAGACACACAAAGGAAGGAAGGAAGGAAGGAAGGAAGGAAGGAAGGAAGGAAGGAAGGAAGGAAGAAAGAAAGTAAGTAATGAAGGAAAGAAGGAAGGAAGGGAGGAAGGAAGGGAGGAAGGAAGGAAGGAAACAGATAGAAAAAGAAAGAAAAGGAGTAGTAGTCAATTTTAGCTTCCAGAAGACAGAAAAGAGGAGAAATTGCTTTGATCAGAAATGTAACTCACGGAGCTGGGAATACAAGTGAGTAACAAAGCATTTACCTAGCATATGCAAGGCCTGGGTTCAATCTTAGCAAAAATAATTACAATTCACCATCCAATCCAAAGGAACCCAATGAAACAAAGAACTCAACCCCAAACCAAACATGGTGCTTATACCTGTATTGCCAGCACTCAGGAGGCTCAGGTAGGAGGATTGTCAGTCAAGGCCTGCTAAGGCTATTTAGCAAGACTGTCCCAACAGAAAAGAAAAGAAAAATATAAGTAAAACACCAGTACTGGAAGGAAAAAATAAACATGCCTATGCCCATTCTCCATGGGAATTTGTCTAGAGCATGCTTCCTCAAGGTCATTGTCATTTGGGGCTGCTTTGTTTTGTTCTTCAGTGGGCAGGGGATTGTCATGTACATTGTAGAACATGTTCCAACATCCCTGGCCTTGACTCAGTATATTCTAGTAGTACTAATCCCAAAATATCTCAAGACATCATCAAATGACCTCTGGTGGGCCAAGTCACCTCTGGCTAAACACTGGAATCACTGGCATTTTAAGAAATACTGATCTCAGGAGTTTGCCTAGGTAAGTTGCCTGATGATCTAGATTTTTGAAACACTTCCTATGAGTTTGTCTCAGATTTTCCCACTAATTTTGATTCTGACAGGGACTTCATTTCATATTTAATGTGCAAAGCTATATTAACCTCCAAAATTGCCCAATCTGCAACCCACCTGGCTTAACTGGCTTGGTCCAGTTACCAGTATTAAATCTCAAGTGAGCATGCTTCTGTCTTTCAGGTAAAAACTCATTGTTTCTACAATGATTTATTATTAATCATTTACCATATCTTACCAAGAAAGTTCAGATATCAACTTCAAATAATTGGAGACATAGGTAAAAGGGCAAGGAGTCCTCAAAGAAAGAAATGCTATGGTTTTGACATGGCTTGTTCCGTAATGTGAAATCCATGTGTTGGAAGGCTGGCCCACAGTGTGGTTGTGTTGAGGTGGTGGGACCTTTAAGAGGTGGAGCCTAGTGAGAATAGTTAGGTTATTGAGGTGTGTCCTAGGAAAGGACTAGTCTAGTTTTGTGGGACTTCAGTCTCTCTGATTTCCTGATTTGCCATCTCATCTCCTTAACACATACATTGCTGCCAATGCGGTGCTGTCATGTCCCGACTAGGGTGAGCCAGTGTCAGTGTCTTGAATCTCCACAACTGGAGTACCACATTTTTGATGGCACTAGTGCTTGTGCTCATTTCCTCACCTTTACCCTACCACTGAGCCCATATTCAAGCCATGTTGCTTCCTGCCTGGGTGCATGCCTGGGACTGCAGCCTATTTTAGGTTTCCCATCCTAGCTGGCATGACATGTCCATGTTACCATACTCAGCTTCTTTCAGTGAGAAGCTGCTTCTCAAACTTTTTTGCTTTGAACTGTGTTGTTTCCAAGTAGCTATGATGGTAGGTGTGAGCTACAAGTGGCCAGCAACTTCTATCCTGTAGAGGTACTCAGTATCACTTATTTTGTAGTATGGTATAGGATAGTATAATATAATATAATATGCTTCTCAATATAGTCCTTTCTGTGGGAGTAAGGACCATGCATGCATGGTGTGTGTGTGTGTGTGTGTGTGTGTGTGTGTGTGTGTGTGTGTGTGCTCAAGAGAAAACACTGAGAAGTAAAGCTGAAGAGGAACACCTATACCTCTTCTCCTCTTTGCTTATGAGAGCAAAATATGCCAAGGCAATGGGCCCCCATGTTACCGCTTCTTTTTGATTTATTCTCATACAGGGCCTGGATGCTGTCCCTGAGCTTTCTTGCTAAAGGCTGGTGCTCTATCACTTGAGCCATAGTTCCACTTCTGGCAGTTAATTAAATAAGAGTCTCATAGACTTTTCTGCCCAAGCTGGCTTCAAAACTCAATTCCCAATCTCAGCCTCTTGAGTAGCTAGGATTACAGGCATGAGCTACCCATACTCAGCACCACCACTACTTCTTTTATTTTTTGCCAGTTCTGGGCTTGAGCTCAGGGCCTGAGCACTGTCCTTGGACTTTCTCAAGGCTAGAGCTCTACCACTTGAGCCTCAGCACCACTTCCGGCTTTTTGCTATGTATGTGGTACCGAGGAATCGAACCCGGGTCTTTGTGCATGCTAGGCAAGCACTCTACCACTAGGCCAAACTCCCAGCCCCGACCAACACTACTTTTAACGAGACTTCAAAATGAATTACAACAGCCACAATCTACTACGCAGACCTTCTGTTCCAATCTACTTCTAGCAGAAATGTTTGCTCATATTTATTGCCCAATGGTAAGTATTAGCATGTTAATAGCAGAATTTCCCAAAGCAGACAATACTAGCAATTATCCAAATGTTCCCCCACCACAGAATGAATAAATGCATTGTGCTTCAGTCACACAAAGAAATACTATATGGCTGTGAGAGTAAATATACACAAAATATGAGTTTCACTAATATTGTCTCACAAAGGAATACTATATGGCCATGAGAGTAAACAGAAATAAAATATAAATGAATTTCACTAATATTATCTCACATATTACATTTCACAGCTAATATTTCACAAATATTTTCTCAAGCAAATAGGAATCATATCTAAATGTGATTTCTTCTGTAAGCTTTCAAACAGGCAAAACATATAGGTCCTGTTAGAGGTCAGGATAGAAGCAATCCTAGGGAATGAAAATGATGATTTGGGAGCATCAGAAGATTTTAGAGATTCTGCCATTAATGCTTGGTTACTTGATCTGGATACTATTTATGGGACACATTTATTTTGGAGAAAATGATTGAACTGCACATTTATAATTAGTGTACTTTTCATATACTATACATCAAAAAATATTTAAAGCTTAAAAATGACTCTTTCTCACCTGCTGCATACTTACTACCAAGAGAGAAAATGAGGAGCTTTTGACATGACAATACTGCCAAGACACAGGTAAATCCCAGATGGCCCACTTGTCCTTGTCATCATTCCCACCCCACCATGGCAGCTTTCTGCGCAGATGGAAAGCAATCAGGGCTTGGAGTCCCACGGCTTGACTTCTGAGACTAGAGGAGAGCAACCCTATTCACTACTGACCTTCCAAGCCTCTAGCAGTGAATTCGACAGAGAGCTAGGAGGGTTTGGGGGCTTTTCACCTAGATTGTCTTGCAACAAAGGCAGAATCAGGGTGGGATCCACCGGTGGCATTTTAGCCTTTACCACCCTCACATGCCTCACTCCAAACTATACATTGTCTCTACCACTGGCCTGTGCTCATCACAGCTCATCGTAGTAGTTTTTCCCATTGCATTTCTCCCAGCATCTGGGCAATATTGTGGATAGCACACAAAAATAAATCAGGGTGTTTATTTTACTAGCAGTGTACACCTGCAGCCTAAATAGTATATGTTGAGCAGCTGTTGATGACAATAGATTGAGACCTGGGTGAGGAGCTGGAAACCCTGGAGGTTAATCCTTTGCAAGAAGGATCCAAGACTTTCAAACTCAATCAATCTGGACCCGATTGAGAAAGGAGAAACATCGTTACAGACAGATAATGGTTTGAAATCTCAGCCAGCGATGATTGGGGAAACAGATGTAAGGCAGGATGATTTTTATATGTTTCGATAGCCCCTGCCAGGTGGGAGATGAAATAAGCAAAAGGTCTGATTGGTAACCACATTTAGGCCACTGAGCGATTGAAGAGAGGTAGAGGTAATCTTTCCGCTTGCCAGAGGAAAGGATTGGGGCTATGCTGCTGAAAGCAATTTGCTGTCCCAGGTTTCATGAATTCACATATTAAACTCCCAGTATGTAATTCATCTGGGGTGCTGCCCATTCGGGATAGTCATTGTTCCTTCTTCTTTGTAGACCGTTGTTTGGCCGTTCTCACATTTTATATTCTCTTTTAAGAGTAGATGTATGTGTGAAGAGCTAGGAATAGAACAGTGAAAGATAGGACCCCTGGCCTCAAGGAATATACAATCAAATTGTCATAGTTTTGTCACATAAGAAACTACCGCGCAACTTACAATCTCAGTATAAGAACAACCAGGGTCTAGACTTAGTGCTAAAATAGCAAAGGATCTAGGCAAATTGAGACACATTGGTCACTCTACAAACATTATATTTATTTTACTCACAAATCTGTAATATGAGAAAGTTTCAGGAAAGTCAACTTTTTAATTTTTTATTTTTTTATTAAAGAATTTATTAACATTGAGTTTTACATTATATGTCAAATGTCATGTTTTTAACATATATAAACTATACAAAGGGTTATTTCCATACATGCATATAATGCATTTTGATTAAATTCATCTCTGTTATTCCTTCCTCGTCTTCTCTTTTACCTTCTAAAATAATTTCATCTTGTTCCATTATTCTATTTTCATATACATGCATAAAGTACTTCAACCATATCCACAATCTCCCTTCACATCCTCCATCTTTGCCTTCCTCATGTCCTCCTCATTCATGTGATTCTTGTGTGTGTGTGTGTGTGTGTGTGTGTGTGTGTGTGTGTGTGTGTGTGTGTGTGCGTGGAAGTCCTGGGGCTTGAATTCATGGCTCTGTCCCTTAGTTTTTTTCACTTAAGGTTGGTGCTCTGTCACTTGAGACAGAGTTTCACTTTCAGAATTTTGTTGGTTAAATGGAGATGAGTGTCTCAACAACTTTCCTTCCTACAGTGGCTTTGAACTGTGATCCTCAGATCTCAGACTCCTATGTAGATAAGAGTACAGTCATGCATGTGAAAGGGTATCAATGTATGTGAATTAATGCACCTTCTATCTGGCAAATATCATATAACCCTTTTATTAATTACAATAAAAAAATTTCAAAAAAAAGAGTACAGTCATGGCTACCAGTGCCTGACTATATGATACCTTTATTAAGGACATGTGATATTTGTCTCTCTTAGTCTGGCTTGTTTTGCTAAGTATGATGATCTCTAGTCCCATTTATTTCCCTACAAATGATACTACTTTATTCTTTATGGATAAATAATACTCCATCCTGTGTCTATAGCACATTCTCTTTACTCATTGGCTAATGGGCACCTAAGCTGATTCTATATTTTGGCTGCAGAAGAGTAAACTTATTTTCTTCTGTACTCATTAGCAGTGATATCTCAAAGGCAAAGGACTGGAATCAGCCAAGACTCACTCACTCATTCACTCCTGACTATAGCTTGGTGCTGAGTAGACACAAACAGCCAGGGTTGGACAGCAAAGGACTCCTTAGGAAAGTGTCTGAACACTATGTGGTCACTCCATGTGGTCTCTCTAGCATGATGATCTCAAGACACCCAAACTTACAGGAATCCCAAGAGAGTGAGAGCCTTGAAGAAGCTGACCACAGAGCATGGCATAATGTTCTCTTGCATTCTATGTAGACAATATTCTGCCAATGGACTCCAAAATACTATTGTAGCTAAATTTTAAAGTTTTAATCATGACATCATCCCATTTGCTAGGAAATGGAAAGACTTAGAAAAAATCATATTAAGTGAAGTAAGCCAGACTCAAAGGAACATAGGCCCAAGAGTCTTCCTCATTTGTCAAATTCAGTAGAAACCTTGGGCTCTCCTAGCAGAGATTTGCAATCGAGCAAAACCTTGATACATAAGGCCATATAGTATGACGCTAAACAAAAGGACCTCTAGGATAAAGAAACAAAAGCCATATAATGAGTGATTGTTGTCCTTAAGGTACTATCTCTTATCTCTTTTGCTATCCCTTGCTTATATCATATTGTTACAATATTTCACCTTGTTATCTGATATATTTTATATGTGCTTAATTGGTTATTTGAAATTGGATAGGGGAAGGGGGAAATCAAGATAAGTGGGGGGAGGGTGGGAGGGAAATGGGGACCATGTCATGAGAAAGAGTATCAATGTTTGTGAAGTAATGCACCTTCTATCTGGTGAATACAATGTAATCCTTCTATTAATTACAATAAAATAAAAAAAAGAATTGGCTCCAAGAGCAAAAAAAAAGTTTTAATCATGACTCATATATATATATATATATATATAATAAAATTTACCTTCTGAATCATTTTAAGTGAAGAGGTGCTAGACAACAAACCTCTAGTAGGACTCACCTTGCAAAAATTAAATTCTGGACCTGTGAAATATTCATTATCCTCCTCAAGTCAGACTCTAGCAACTACTACTCAACTTCTGTCTCTATGACTGCTGATACTCCATGCTCCCATACAAGTGGAAGTACACTGTGACCTTGTCCTTAACTGATTGGCTTATTTCACTAACCATAATGCCATCCAGTTCCATTCATAATGCATGTGTCAGACTTTCCTGCCTTTTGAAGCAAGGCTCAGGAATATTCCATTTTGTACAGACAGACCACATGTGGCATCCATTTTGGAAAAATCAATTACACTAGAGAAAAACAAAGTAATTCAATTGTAACACAACAAATGAGCACTGTAACCAAAATACAGGAGGACACTGTGAAGGCATAGGTTGGAGGTAAAGACTTTCTGGAGGAGGTGATCACGTTTAGATAGGTAGCTATCATGAACTCAGCCTTCTGGGCAGAATGACAAGGAAGTACAAAGGGCCTGTGGTTTAAGGATATTGCTGCAGAGGTACCGTATGCAGTCCACACATGTGCAACTCAGAAGAACAAAGATTTAATGTCTCATGGGCTGGACTGTTTGTTTTTGAGACAGGATTCCACTACATAGGCCAGGCTTACATGAAACTCATGCTCCTCCTGCCTTAGTCTTATGAGTATTGTGATTATAAGTGTGTACCACTAGGTCTGGGATGAATTTATGATCCACAGGAAATAAGAGTTCAGAGTTGGTAGGTTGTTCCTCTGCCCTTACCTAATGACAATTCGAGAATGATGTTAGTCATTGTTTCATTACTATGACAAAATACCTAAGAAAATCAACTGAAAGACAAAAAGATGTACTTTGCCTTAGAACTTCAGAGCCTGAAGCGGGACTGAACATAATGGTGGTAGTGAGAATGTGGGGTAGAATCTGCTCATCTCATTGTAGCCAGGAAAGAGAAAGAGACAGAGGCATAGACCAGGGACAAGATCTACTCTCCCAGGTCATACCCCATGACCTATTCCTCCTACATGGCTCTATCTCCTAGTATAAACTTCTTCCAAGTAATGTCATCAGATTATCAATCCATTAATAGATTAATCCACATTAGAGACTTCATAATCCATTCACTTCCGCAAAGCCCAACACCTAGAAAACAAGCCTTTAAGATATGGCCACTGGTGAACATTTTGTATCCAAATCATTGTATACTCTCCATTGGCTAGCCATCCTTGCCTGCTTCACTGCCTTTATCCCTCACTCCAACTTACTGAGATGGAAATTCTCAGATGGTAGTGAATTTTATCCCCAACTCTGGTGGAATCTGGGCCTTAAAGAAAATATGTTCAAATTTTTCCCTAAGGAAGGTCACTCAACTTCTGCAGAGCAGTTGATGATATAGAGACAAATGAGGAAATTAGGAGAAGCAAATGAAGAGGCTCTTTCAGTTGCCCAAGGAAGAGAGGATGGTGCCTGAAATGGGAGGGGAGCAGTAGAAAGATGCTTATGACCGAGAAGAACAGTTGATGGACTGTATGTGGTTCAAGAATGAAATCAAGGCCTACTGTGAGGTCGATGTTTTGGGGTACAATGGTACCTTTTCTCAAGAGGGAGAATTTTGGGGCTGGAAATGTGGTTTAGTGGTAGAGTGCTTACCAAGCATGCATGAAGCCCTGGGTTCAATTCCTCAGTACCACATAAACAGAAAATACCACAAGTGGCACCATGGTTCAAATGGTAGAGTGCTAGCTTTGAGCAAATAAAGCCCAGGGATGCTGCATAGGACTTAAGTTCAAGCCCCAGGACTGGCAAAAAAATTACCCTGGAAAAAAATAGGGAGAATTCTGGAATAAGACAAAGTTTTACATAATTTGTATGTTCCTAAATGTTTTTGAAGCAGCTACTATGTGCAAGTGAAGAGGTCCAGAATCAGTTAGTTATATAAAGATTATTGTGAGTTTAAAGACATTTGAGAATCACCAGCTGCACAAAGTAGCACTTTTCTCTATCTTTCTAAAAGCAGACCCTCCCCCAAGAATTCAGCTGTCATAAATCTCTCCTAGAATTTTCTAGCCACTGAAGAGTGACTCATCACCAAAGAGAAGTCAGTCCAAGTGAGGATAAGAAATAGTCTAAAATAGACATTATCATAAAACTCTCATGTCTCGCATTTATTCTCCTGAGGGATAATTTATTTTCCTAAAAATTATCTGTTCTCTTAGACGTGTTCCTCTTTTCCTGATCCCTTATTAAGATGGTATATAAATCTCTGATTTGAGCACCTCTAGGATGCATGTATATCATTACATCTTATTACTTCTCTCATTAGTCTTTCTTAGCTTTAGGCCCATTTCATTGGTAGGCTCCAACAATTGAATAACATGAGGAGAGAGGAACATATTTTCCCTTCCTAATAGTGATCACTTTAAGTACTTTAGGAACTGAGTTGTATATCCCTAGTCCTCAGAGAGGACTTCAATGTTGCCTCTGGGTGGACAGAGTCAGAAAGAGAATCATAGTCGTCTGGGAATGTTGCTTAGTGGTAGAGTGCTTGCCTAGCATGCATGAAGCCTTGGGTTCGTTTCCACAGTACTACATACACAGATAAAACTGGAAGTGGTGCTGTGGTTCAGCTAGCAGAGTGCTAGCCTTGATACAGAGAGGCTCAGGAAGAGGGAGAAAGCTCAGGCCCTGAGTTCAAGCCCTAGGACCGGCAGAAAACAAAGAAAAAGTAAAAGAGAATCATAGAAAAGACCTCTACCTCTATCCTACAATTCAAGTTGGAGCTCCACTAGAACTCCACTGCTGTGTCTTCAGACTTTTCCTTCTCCCACAGGTTCTGAAACCCTTAAAACACTGGACTCCTGACTTTCACAAAAGAGCCAGAGCTAGGGCCTGATGAAGATAGATTCTGTTCAGTAACTGACTGAACGGAATGCCTTTGACATGTGTAAGAAAAGAAACACTCCATCTAGTTCAGGGAAGAAAACCTGTCCCTATCTCTAGGTGAAAGAAAGCTGAGAACTATAAAAGACTGCCTATGTCTCCTCTCCATCTAGAATTAGGAAAATTTTGAAAGCCCGCAATCTTTAGCTTTTATGTAATGGTGTCTGAGCTGAATGTTGGGCTCAAGTTAACGACACAAATAGTGGTTCCTATACAGTCAATAGCACAGAACCACAAGTTTGTTTTTTACTACACGGGAAATATCAGCCACCCACTGTCTAGGCTGATACATTCTTTCAGTGCAGACTGAGGCTGGCTCTGAACCAATGGCTGCAGGGGGAAGGTGAAAATTTCCATATCCCCTTTCTCTTTCTTGAATTCCCTTTTGCACATGTGGAATTTATTCTTTACAGGATCTTTTTGTTATTGTTGTTGTTTAAAAAAAATTGAAAATACACTGCTATGACCAAAACGTGTCATTGAGCAATCCATAGTAAAGATAAAAGCCACCTGTATTGGGGGAGGCACAACAGCCAACTCTAAATTGCTCTGTTTCTGCAACTTCCTGAATGGAATTCTCAAGCGCTCTCCCCACAATTTTGAAAGCTCATCTGTCCAGGGTTGATTAGAAACTGTCCCAAAATGGGGTCACCATACTTCAATCAAACAAAAAGTAAATGAAGGGAAGCAAAACTTCCTGGAAGACAGAAACAACATGAAATAAAATCAACACAAATGTACCCAGTAGATTTGAGTAACATGGGATTTCTTTATAGGATCTAGTATATGTGTATACAATATACACATATCTAATCTAATCTAATCTAATATGATATATATTTAGACATAGACATGACCATATAACTTCCAATTTAGTCCATTTTGGAATCTTAATCAAAGATTATGAACCCTTCAAAAGGATAGCAATATGACTGACAGCAGGACTTTTATGGTCATCTCTACAGTTAGATTGACCTCATAAAATATTATGAGTTCTATACATGCATGTATGCATAGGCCAGATTCTCAACTTACGTAATTCTATGGGAATTCACGGAGTTATATTGGTTGAGAATTTGGCTTAAGTTTCTATTGTAGAAATTCCCATAAACTAGCAGGAGAAGAGGCTCCACAAGGACCCACCAAGCTTCATGAGCTGAGAATCTGGTCCACAGAGCACTAAACAATACCCATGAAAACGACAGCCTGGGTTTTTAACTAGTCTTGTTCTTCACTCACCATACAATAGAATGAGCAAGAGCCTCTAACCTCTGGAGTTCTAGAAATCAGTGTGACCTCCTATGGCAAGTGCCTGGCTGGCTGGCAATCTGGGAGAGACCCAATCCCTTTATACCTCAATCTCCCCGTCTAAGAAGTGGGAGGGCTTTTACTTGACTTATGTCTGTCTCTTGAGCTTTCTGTTTTTTTTGGATTGGAGCAGTTTGTGACCAGGATGTCCAGAATACAAGCACTAAGAGCTAGATTCAGGCATTGGTCACCAGGGAAAATGCATTTATTTACTAGATTACTAAGTGCCAACATCACTCGTTGAATTTGTGCCAAAACATGCACTTAAAAATGTTGTTCTGTTCCATTCATTATTTATAGAATATCACCTAAGGGCAGTACATGCTATAAGCCAAAAATCTCATCCTGTATTTCAGAAGAAACCCTATTTCAGGGAAGAGGAGATGGGAGAGGATTGAGACAATAAAATGAAACTTCTGGGGAAAAAAGTGAAAGAACTTGTCTGGGGTGCTTTTGTTGAACCAGCAATGCCCACAGGGTGACATGATAATAATCTCCAAATTCCAGGGGTTTGGGTAGGAGTCCTTCTATCTTACCACTCAGGACAGAGGAACGCAAAGGTCTATTGCAGCATGAAAGACATAGGCTTGATCTATAAACAATAAAAAAACCTCCATATCCATACTGAGGTTTGAACTCCAAATTTTGAGCTTGCTAAACAAGTATTCTACCACTTGATTCATACTCCCATCCTTTTTATTCTCCTTGCTTTAGAGTAATAGTCTAGAATTTTTTCTTTGGGCTGGGCTCAGACCTTGTAGGTGGAATCACAAGCATGTGCTACCATGCCTGGCTTCTTTATTGAGGTAAGGAATCACTAACATTTTGCCTGGAATACTCCCTTATCTCTCTTTCCCAAGTAGATGAGATGACAGGAAAGACCATGGCTAGTGAGGGAAACTTTTTTTGAATGTGTACCTATCCTAAGGCTGGAACTCAAGGCCTGTGTTTTTCCCCTGAGCTTTGTTTCTGTTCAAAGCCACTGCCCTACCATTTCAGCCATAATTCCACTTGGCGATTTTTTGGCAATTAACTGTAGATTTGGGGCTCACAGACTTCTCTGTCTGAGCTGATTTTGAACCATAATATTTAGATCTCAGCCTCCTGAGTAGCTAGGATTACAAGCATGAGCCACTGGCATATGGCTGAGTTAAACTTCTTGAACAGGGGATATGACCCAGTAAAACTGAGAACAAGGGACAACCTTTAGATGAAGCAAAAGTCTTGTGTCCCTAGACGGTGCAATGGTAAAAAGTCCATCCTGTATTTCCTCAAGGCTGAGACAACAGATATCCCAAAGGTACGGTACTATGAGCAGAAAGACACACTATTAGCTTAAGAGCATAGGTCTCTCCGAGGAAGACCTTGCTTTCAATGTCACACTAGGCAAATAAACTCTCTAGGCCTGTGTAAGAATCTGTAAAATGGGAGCAATCACTAATTCAGCACTGCCACTGTACCAGGCTTTGTGATGGTGATGGGATAGGACATGAAAGTGAACATAACAGGCTGAAGACTTTGAAGATTATAACTGGAGAGGTGGACTTCTTGCAATAATAAAGACTGAATCAGTGATGTGTGTAGCATGTCAGACAGTGTAAGTTCCAGGATGATAAATCAAGCAAGGACAGAGCAGTTGTCATGTGGGGTAGAGGGCATGGGTCACACGTCCACAAGGACAGCTTCTGAGGAACAATCAAAAGGCATCAGAGATGGGAGCTAAGTAGCTGTGGTTAAGCTGTATATTCCCAAAAGATATGTCTGCACCCTGACACACAGAATCTATGAATGTGACTTGAGAGTCATTTTCACTTTAGATATCCTACATGAATCCTAAATGCAATGGGCAAATGTCCTTATAAGAGAGAGGAGACAAGAAGACAGACACAGAGGAGGTCATGTGAAGATGGAGGAAGAGATTGGAGGGATGTGGCCATAAGCCAAGGAATGCCTGGAGCCACCAAAAGCTGGAATAGGCAAGAAAAGATTATCTACTAGAGCTTTCTGAGGAAGCATGGCCTTGTGACACCTAGATTTCAGACTTCTGGCTTCAAGAACTTTGAGAAAAATAATTTCTCTTGTTAGAAGCCATCAAGCTTGATGTCATTTATTTTGATGATGCTAGAAGACTCATACAGAGAATATCTAAGGGAAGAACAGTTATACAGAAAGAATGGCAGGTTCAGAGGTACTGAGATAAGCCTCTTGCCTGCCTGACTGCCTGCCTGACTAGAAGAGAGAAAGGGGGTTTCTATGTTTAGGATAGACAGAGACATGAGCTTTCTGCAGCTGAACCAATCTTGGAAGGAGTTATGATCTGGGGATATTCTGTAGACTTCACTTATCATAGCCAGGCAGCCAAGTCCTTCCTGGAAGAGGCAGGGGTGGGTGAGGGACTGCATCTCCTGCTTAATGCAGGCTTTGAGCCTAAGTGAGAAAGATATTGAACATTGTTGATGGCTTGGATCAGGTTGATAAGAATATCAATAGTGACATCCTGATTATGATTCAGAGATAAAAGTTACTGGCTTCTGACAAAACAGATGTGGGGTAGAAGATAAAGGAGGTTAAAGGTGAATTCAGGCATTATAAGCAAGCAAAAAACTGAGATAGGGGAGGTTGGCAGGCAAGCACAGACACTTGGTTGCAGGTGTCTGGTTAGGCTTAAGACATGTAATCCAAGGGCAGATATCTTAAAGCATAGAGCAATATCAAATCTAGAGTTGTACATCTGAAAGAATTCATTTAAAATATATCATTCAACTTGCAACAAAATCGTCTCTGTTTGTGATCCAGTTTCATGTCTTTTGAGAAAGGCAGAGAATCATATAACAACCACTACAATTAAGAATCAGTTTTTCTATGGCTTAAAGTTTTACTTCCCTTGGAAATCAAACCATGCCCCTTCCTCTAGCCCCAGTCCTTGGTAACCACTATCCTATCTTCTGTCCTTACAGCTTTTCTCTTTTGAAAACACTTTTAAAATTAAACCATCCGGTCAGTAGCAATTCAAACCTGACATTTTTCACTCAGCAAAACGCACTTGGGATTCAATCATGCTGTTGTGTTGAACAATGCTTCATTCCTTTTTGCTGGGTTAACATTTTAACATTCCTGGCTGTGGAGGACCATGTTGTGTTCAGCCACCCACATCCTCTGAAGGACATCTGGGTCTCCAGTTGCTAGTAATTATGATGAAGCTGGTATAAATATTCACATGCAAGTGTCCATGTGAAGAGAAGTTTTCTGTTTCCTTGAGTCTATAAGTATGAGTGGATGAGCTTTGTGATAAGTGTGTTTTTAACTTCAGAAGACACTACAGGGATGTTTTCTAAACTATCTCTTTGCTCCATTTCATATTTGCAGCAGTAAAATCAATATCATGTGCATATATGTTCATTTATTGACATTCAAATAAATGTATAGTAGATGTATTTCCATCCTTTCCTAATGACTTTTGACGTTGAATACCTTCTTAAGTACTTGTTTTCCATTCAAATATATTTTTTGGTGAAGCATTCACTCAAGCCCTTGCACATTTTTAACTGTGCTTTATAGGGCTAACAATGGAAAATTCTTCATATACTCTGCTTAAAACTCTTTTGTCAGATATGTAATTTGTAAATATATTTGCCAAGCCTGCAGCTTGTCTTATTATTTTAAAAATGTTTTTGGCAAAGCAAAAGCTTTAAATTTTGATGAAGTCCTGTTTATCTGTATTTTTTGTTTTTTTCTCTTTTATAGATTATGTTTTTGGTATTGTAGCCAAGAACTCATCGCCTAATTCAAGGTCATGAAGATTGCCTCCTTTATTTTATTTTTGAAAGGTTTAGAGATTTAGGTTTTACATTTAAGTCAATGAGCCAAAAGTATAATTTATGCATTATATTCATATACATGCATATAATGTGTGTATGTGTGTATATATATTGGTTATTAGTATTGACTTTGTTCATTTAGTCAACGGTAACATAAAACATAAACTAGGTGGCTTACTAACAATAGAAACTTATTTCTCAGCGCCCTGAAGACTGCTGAGGTTTTGTTTCTCATAGGTGGCAACTTCTCACCATGGCTTCAAATAAAGGAAAAGACAAGATAGCTCTCTAGGGCCTCTTTTATATGGGCACTAATTCCATTAGGAGCAAGGTCTCAACACATCTACTAGAGAGGGCATGTTGTTATCTTACCAGGTTTTCTCTCCTCTGCCTATCCAAACAGTGAACCAATATGGATTCCAGCTGTTCTCTGAAAAAATTCAAAATCCCCTCTGGGTTCCTCTGACTCACATTGTCTGTGTTATGTGGAGCTGCAGAAGGCATATGGAAGCTCAATCAGAGCTTCCAGCCAGAGGCTGCTTGCCTCCGAATTCTAGCTCTGATATTTGATTTTGTTTTTCTAGTCAGAATCAAGATAACCAACTCACCAGGCTCTCACTAGAAGGACAAGAAAAATGTGGAAAAATTTTCCTTCTGGCTCCCATATGCTGTCTAGAAGAGGGAAATAACAACCACATCTTGACAGGTACCAACCAGACTAGCAACATTATAAAACAAAAGGCCACATATGCAAGTGGAAATTCTAATGCTTCTTGGATGTGTGTGTGTGTGTGTGCGTGTGTGTGTGTGTGTGTGTGTGTGCGCGCGCGTGCCAGTTCTAGGGCTTGAGATCAGGGCCTGGGTGCTGTCCTTAAGCTTTTTGCCCAAGACTAGTGTTCTAGCATTCAAACTACACCTCCACTTTTGACTATTTTGTAGTACATTACAAGTAAGAGTCTCAGGGACTTTACCGCCCTGGGATGGATTTGAACCACAATCCTCAGATGTCAGTGTCCTGAGTAACAAGGATTATTGACATAATCCAGAAGCTACAGGAGCCTAAATTGAAAGAAAAGACATGGCCATGTAGCCAGGAACAAAACTACTAAGCAATATCCCAAGGCCTTGAATTTAAGTCCAAGAACTTCATGTGCACATGTGTACACACACACACACACACACACACACACACACACACACACACACACACTACATCATCTGCATTGTTGTGAGGAACAAATGAGAAAACACTTGTAAAACACTTTGGGTTTGACAAATGGTTCAATGATAAACTGTTATAGCCATAGCTACTTTTTCTCTTCTTTCCTGTGAACCACCTTAGCCTTGAATTTTGTGCCAGTTCTGTCTTACTAATAAACTTCTGGTGGAAAAGGGCTGTAGGAAGTTAAATTTTCCTCCTGATAGTTGGAAATAAATTGGCAACAGGCAGATTCACAGGAAATAACGTGAGCAAATTTAGTTGATCACCATTTTATAAGATGTGGGAGCCTTCAGGTTAAAGACTGAAAGATCCTGGCCAATTGTCTATTTTTTATGTGTGCCAGTCTTGAGGATTGAGCTCAGGGCCTGGGTGTTGTCCTTCAGCTTTTGTGCTCATGGCTAGTGCTCTGTCCCTTGAGCCACAGCTCCACTTCCAACTTCTTGGTAGTTAATTGGAGATAAGAATCTTATAGACTTTCCCACATGGGAAGGCTTCAAACCACAATCCTCAGCCTCTTGAAGAACTAGGATTAGAGGTATGAGGTTCCAGCACCTGTTGGAACAGTCCATTTTTAAGCTTAGATTTGGTGATGCACCGAGAGCTGGGTAGGAAAGTAATTGACAAAAGAGCTCTGAGCTAATGGCACAAACTGATGAGAGACCCAGGAAGGCTCTTCTAGACCTCTCAGAGTAGCAGTCCTTCCTCCAGGAAAAGGAACAGGACTCCTTCTGGACTAGGCAGATTGTATGATTGACAACCAACAAGATAAACCAGAAGATTTCTTTGTAGGTAAGTCTTACACAGAAAGGCAGGGGAAATTTAGAGTGATGTATTTAGGTCTTATGATGGCTTTGGAGAAAAGTGGCTATGGTTTCTATGGCACAACCTGGAATGGGAGATATAAAGAAGACAAGTAAGAGAAATGTAATTCATTTCAACAAAGAAAGAAGTCAGTTTGGAAAGAGTGCCAGAACTTGATGGCTGAACATTGTGTGGTGACAGAAAAAATACTGGGCAACAGTCAGAGGAACTGGTTTTAGTTTCGTTCCTATAGTGCTGTGACTTGGATATGGTTTAACTATATTCCCTAAAAGTTTGTGTTAGAGAGGGACTGGGAGTTTAGCCTAGTGGTAGAGTGCTTGCCTAGCATGCACGAAGACCGGGTTCGATTCCTGAGTACCACATACATAGAAAAAAGCCGGAAGTGGTGCTGAGGCTCAAGTGGTAGAGCTCTAGACTTGAGAAAGTCCAAGGACAGTTCTCAGGCCCTGAGTTCAAGCCCAGGACTGGCAAAAAAAGTTTGTGTTAGAAGCCTGACCCTAGGATAGTACTATTGGATTAGGAGTTGAAGTTCAAGAGGTGGAGCTTTAGCTGGGCACCCATGGCTCACACCTGTAATCCTAACTACTCAGGAGGCTGATATCTAAAGATGGCAGCTCAAAGCCAGCCCAGGCAGGAAAAGTCCCAGAGACTCTTTCCTCCAATTAATCAACAAAACTCTGGAGTTATTGCTCAAGTGATATAGTACTAGCTTTGGTCAAAAAAGCTCAGAGCACCCAGGCCCTGAGTTGAAGCCCAAAAAAGTTCTCAAGTTAATGGGGATGTGAGATTGTTCTTTCGCGAATTCTTAGTAGTGCTCACTAGAAGGATGTCATAAGAAGGGCAAATGGCTGCATGTACTTCTCTCTGCTTCCTGGGTCAATATGTGACCAATTGTTTCAGCATGCTTTCCACCATTGCTCTCTACCACATTATAATGCAGTACAGGGGTGGTCTTTACTACAGCACCATTTGGACTTTTCTATCAGTCTTAATGTCAACTTCATTGGATTAAGAAACACCTAGGAGATTAGTAATTCACATTTCTAGTTGTGTCTTTTATGACCTTTGCAGACCGACTGACATAATGAATGGATTAATCCCTTGATAGAATCATAACATAATAGCATTAATGGAAGGAATTACTACCTATATGGGCACTACATGAAAGAAATAGGTTCCTGGGGATGTTCCCTAGGAAGCTACCTATTCTACTGCCTTCATGCTATTCTTTGTCTCTGTATCCTGGCTGCCATGAGATAAACAGCTCTCCTCTACACACACTCCTACACTCTCAATAGCCCAACAAAATATATGGGACTAAATGATCATAGACTTGTTTTTGAAAAATCAGGACCAAAATAAATCTGCAATCTTTTAAATTTAGCACTCTGGTATTTTTCTCAGGCCCAGGAATTAAATCCAGACCCTCAAACTTGTAAACTAGTGTTCTCCTCATTGAACCATGTCTGTAGACCCTTTTTTGTGGTTCATGGGGTTTGAACTCTTCCTGGGCACTGTCTCTGAGCTCTTCAGCTTAAGGCTACCACCCTACCCCTGGGCCTGGGTGGTGTCCCTGAGCTCTTCACCTCAAGGCCTACCCTTGAGCCAAGCCCCATTTCCTGTTTTCTAGAGGTTAATTGAAGATAGGAGTCTCAGTTCCTTTTGTGCTCAGGCTTGCTTTGAACCTTGATCCTCAGATCTCAACCACCTGAGTAGCTAGGATTACAGGCATAAGCCATCACACTCAGCCTTTCTTTAGCTTTTGAGTTAGAATTTTGTTAACTTTACCCAGACTTGCTTTGTTGTCTAGATTTTTCTGTTTTCATCTCCTAAGTAGCTAGGATTACATATATGAGCTACCACACCAAGTCTCTCTTGAGTATTTTAATCATAGAGATTGACTAAAAGATAACTAATACAGTCTTTGAATCTCCAGAATTTCCAGAATCTCTTTTTCTTCATAATAGCTGTCAGGCATTTCACTACAGTGATGAAAAATTGATGAACACATGTCAGTAACTGAGCCAATAAACCACCACCTCTTCCCTCCATCCCATTATGCACATGCCTTGGTCTCTTCTGAGACAAGGATCATTGAGTGGGTGATCTTTCAGTTCCCTATAAACTCAAAACCCAATTCGTTCAGCAAAAATTTATCAAGGTTTCATATGTGTGATACATGAAAGGTTGCTAGGCATACAGAAGAAAATAAAGACATTTGGTAGTCATTGTTCTAAGGGTAGGCCATGAACATATTAAATTCTTTGTACTTTCTCATTAATATATGGAAATCACCAACCTGTCAAGGTTGCAACCATTGTCTCTACCATAGCCCATTTCCTGCTTGATAAAAAATACATAAAAACAGAGCAATGAATTTAAAGTAACAGGCTCCTTTTTATCTCTTCGTCCTCTAACTACACTCCATATTGAATTGTTATTCAAAGACACAAAACCCATGTTTGTCTGAGTGCAAATGAGTGACTTGCCAGCTTTCTTACAACACAATCTCATTTTCAAGCACATACAATTGTTCTGATAAAAGGGAAATTCCTTTGAGGAGACATTAGCCTTTTTTAAGGAAAAATTAATTTATGGTAAGTCAATGTTATACTTTGTTTCTGGTGTGCATCAGCCACTGCCTATGGATTGTACTGAGTTTAGGAATACTGGATCATTACTGTGATTTATGGTGAGCAGATTTTTCTGGACTACTGTTCTCTTTCTGAAATAAATGGAGAAAATCAACCTAACCTTCCATTCAGTGAATGGTATTCCAAAAGGTTGTTCTCTCCTAGTCACATGGAGATTGAGAGGCCCTGATGATCACTCTGTCATAGTGCTATTCTCCAATAGCACTTCCACTTCCAATCATTTGTTACTTATCTTTAGCTGTGTGGTGGGGGACTTGAGGAGAAGAAGATGATGTGTTCAGGATCCTGGAGATGCTGCCGTAAATCAGAATCTCTAATGCTAGATGCACACTACATTTATCCTTCTGTAAGAATTTATAGTGTGGTTTGATTTTCATTGTTCACAAAAGGAGAGGCTACATTTCTTTTTTCTGGAATAAAGCGAAAATTAGACATTTTGACCTCTTGAACCAAAATCCAAAGGGCACTAAAGTTCACTCTGATGGGGGAGGATGAGGAAGGGGGCTCTGAAACCAACTGCTTACCCAGGTATGACTTGCTCTAAAGAAGATGATTCTGTAGTAAAAGAGCAGAGTTCTTCAGTTCACAGAATCAGACAGAACCTTTGTAATCTAAATTCAAAAGGGTATTGGACTTCTGCTTTCAATATTTCCAAGTTTCAACATTTCAGGGTAAGAGTCATGGCTCAACAGTAAAAAGTACTTGCCTAGGAAGCCACAGACTGAGTTCAAGTCCCAATATCTCCAGAAAAATACATCCATACTTGGCTGTATTTCTAGCCAGAAATCTAGTGGTCACAAGATTTATCTTTTATCTCCAGCCTCCCCCAGTAAATTACTACACTAAACATCTTCAAGCTTCTATATAAAAAGGAAATAACCCCTCTGGTACATTGTTTCTAATTCCTGCTTTTCCTAAAGCTGTCTAAATTTAAATTTGTTATACTGGGAACTAGCAAGATTCTGAGAGTTGCTTTATTTCTGAAAGAGATGGTGGCTAGCCATCCTGCAAATACATTAGCTTTTCTCCTCACAAGCATATAATCTCAGCTACGCACTTGGACTTTCTAGAAGAGAAGAAATGTCCAGTGTAAGCATATGACATTCATGTACACTGGCTTAAAATCTATTATAGCTTCTTAATGTACATTTGTCTGTCTGTCCGTCTATCTATCTGTCTATCATCAATCTAACTTTATTGTCTATCTTAAAATTCCAAGTAGAGAATAATAGTACATACTTGCAGAGGAAAGCAAAAAAATATGTGACTGGGTTTATTAGAAATTAATATGCCTCTATGGGGACTAGTTTTGTGACAAGTTATATCATTTGTAGAAGTAGTTGGGGGTCTGCACACCACAGTCATTCATTTTCTCAGGTGCTGTATATTCCCCATGAGAACGTCTTTATCCACCATGAGCCTCATCCCTTATGGCCTATATTAATTTATAACAGAAGGGAATTGCAAAAATGCACTGTTTCACAGAATCAAGGCAAGCTGTAACAACCCTTTTTAAAGTCATAATAAATTAAGCTGCAAAGAATGCGTGTATTTATCTTGCATCATTTTTTATAGTTATTGCTGCTATTTTTCTTATGCTGGCTTAACTAAGATATGTCTCTGGGGAATTACTTCTGGAGGAAAAAGAGTGGAATTCTTTTAAATGGTTTTGTTTTATTTCTGTGAATAGAGAGTAGGTGCTGTGGGTCGACCAGATGGTACAGAGAGATAAAAGCTCTGATGTGGGAGTTTCATCTGAGTACTAAGTGATTTAAATGTTACAGCCCTCCTTCCCATCCCCAGGCCTCAGATCTGGAGAAAGAGGTCACAACAAGCCAACCTCAGAGGCCCTTTCCCTATGCTTTGACAGCTCTTAGGTGGATAGCTAAGCAGTCAAAACAATCCCTGCCAGATTCTCTCCTATCAATCCCAAAACTCACCATGTTACTTTTTAACAACTGAACTGGGTGGGCTATACTTTATCCACATTGATCCTTCCTCAGCTGGTTGTCATGACAACCAGAAACATTGCTGCAAAAGCCAAGGACTCAGTGGAGAGAAATGGACAGGACCAGCGGGTCCTCTACTATAGGAAGTTTAAAGGGATCTAGTTGGCCCTGTGGATTTGCTTTCTGCAGCCTAAGGCCACCACTGGTCTCATTAGGCTTTCTCGTGACACAAGGTTTTGTGATTACTCTTAACAGCATTATACTTAATCTATAAAGCAACCATGGTTGAATTGAAATATCTCTTTGGTATAACCAACCACAGCCTATTCTTCAAGCCAAGTTGTTTATTTCCTTGTTTGTGAAAAATGTCCATATGCCTCATAAATTCTGTGTCTATACATCTTTATTTTCACGTTCATTTCTTATGACACAGCACAAACAATAACTCATTGTGGTGGGCCAGGATGGAAACATAATGCCCCCCTTTTGTCCAGTACTATGGCTTGAACTCAGAGCCTGGCCACTGTCTTTTACATATTTTGCTCACATTTGGTGCTCTACCACTTGAAGCACAACTCTATTTCTAGCTTTGTACTTCATTGGAAACAATTGTCTCACAGACTTCTTTACCTACGCTGGCTTACAACTGAGATCCTCATACTTCAGCCTTCGAAGTAGCTAGGATTACACATGTGAACCATGGGCATCAGGCCACAATGCCCTTTTAAGATTCTGTGATCAGGCTGGGAAGGTAGCCTAGTGGTAGAGTGCTTGCCTAGGATGCACGAAGCTCTGGGCTCAATTGCTTGGTACCACATACACAGAAAATCTGGAAGTGGTACTGTGGCTCAATAGGTAGAGCATTAGCTTTGAGCTGAAGATCTCAGGAACAGCACCCAAGCTCAGAGTTTAAGCCCCACTACTGACAAAATTAATTAATTAGTTAGTTAATTAAATTAATGAAAAGATTCTGTGATCGCAAAATGTTCACCTTTGTTACTTCCTCTTGAGAAAAGACTTACTTTTGTCTTCTCTGGTGAAATATAACTAATACAGCAAATATTCCAGCCAAGATCTCCTTTAACAGTCCACAGTCTGAAGCAGGATGCTGGCTACCATCAATTATGGGAAATCACTACACAGTGGAGCATCTTTGTCAAGTCAGAAATATCTCTTCTCTGCTTAGTGCTGTGTGGGTGATGGCAGGTTTGTTTATTTCTTGCCTCAGGAAGAACCTTTCATTACTCTGTCAGGCTTCTTTCAGACTTACTGCAACCTAGTTTCAATTCTGGCTTAGAAACCAATTCACACAACTACCTTTCCAATGGCTTCTTCTGGCCTAGAGAACATTGTCTTTTCCTTGGATGGCATCATAGGCCTTATTGTTGCAAAAGCCGGTGCTCCATAGCACAGAGGTCATTATAAATCACATATCTCCACAACCACCTTATCCCTGTGTACTTCTGGAGAACTATGAGCTCCCACAAACCCACAGGCAGGCACTGAGAAATAGGGATGGCACTGGACAAGGTTGCAAGGCATCATTATGGGGCTCTGAACTTCAGATTTAAACTAGATCCTCGTCAACTCTGATAACCAAACAAAAGCAAAAGATCGCCAAACCAATATAAACTCATTTAAAATTCGGTGCCACTTAAGCAGAAGACTACCCCTCTGATTTCCCAAACATATACAAATGTTCCCTTTCTTCTGAGAGTAACTTCTGTTTCAAAGCTTTTACTGGGCTGGGAGTGTGGGCTAGTGGTAGAGTGCTTGCTTAGCATGCACAAAGCCCTGGGTTTGATTCCTTGGTACCATATACACAGAAAAAAAAACAGAAGTGGTGCAGAGGCTAAATTGGTAGAGCATAGCCTTGAGAAAGCTCAAGGACAGTACTCAGGCCCTAAGTTCAAGCCCCAGGACTGGCAAAGAAAAGCGCTTCTACTGCTGCGTATGGTGGCTCATAGCTTTAATCCTAGGAGTCTAAGAACTCATTATCAAGGTTTACAGCTAGTCTAGGTAGGAAAATCAATGAGACTTTTATGTTCAGTTAACCAATAAGAAGCCTGAAGTTGAGCTGTGGCCAAGTAGGAGAGCACTACCGCTGAGCAATAAATAAATAAATAAATAAAATTTAAAAAGCTAAGGAACAGCATCCAGGCTCTGAGTTCAAACCCAGGGCTGGCTCAAAACAAAGAAATAAACGAAAGTCAAACAAGCTTTTATTGCCTACTTTACATACAAAGAGCCTATTAGCAGATTATTAGCACCTGTCAGGCTTCATAGCTTTGGAATTGAGAGTTGCTGCTGCTTATTGAAAAGAAGATACCCTATCTAGCCAATACTCCAATTACTTTAGAAGACATTATCATAGTACTGAGAAAGAATCAAGGCTCCCAGTGCCATGTAGTCAGCTTTTACTGGAGTTCATATGAACACAGTCATCTCAGTAGGCAAGGTCTTATACCACTGCTTCTTATCTGTGTCCCTCTCTCATCACCAGGTCATAATACTGTGTGTGACTCTGTGTGTGTGTGTGTGTGTGTGTGTGTGTGTGTGTGTGTGTGTGCACGTGTTTGTGCACTTGCATGTTTTAGGACATGAACTCAGAGCTTGGGCACTGTCCCTGAGTCATTTTGCTCAAGACTAGTGCTTTAACACTTGAGCTACAGTCCAGGATAATCAAGAAGTTAAGAGTATTCTCTCCTTCAATTTTCAATTTTCTTCTGCCACTGGGGAATTACATAAATAGATTTATGGGTCACCCAAAGTGAGTTCCATGTAGAAATTGTGTGTGATATTAGTTGGAGGGAAAGGGTAGACAAGAAAGAAAAATAGATAACCAAAGTTTTTATGTGTATGTTCTATCCTGGGGCTTGAACTCAGGGCCTGGGACATATCCTTGAGCTTTTGTGCTCAAGCCTGAATCACAACTCAACTTCTGGCTTTTTTTTGCTGGTTAATTGGAGATAAGAGTCTTACTGATTTTCCTATCTGGCTGGCTTAGAATCATGATCCTCAAATCTCAGCCTCCTGAGTAGCTAGAATTACATGCCACTGGCATGCAGAGCCAAAATTTCCCATTTAATGTTAAAGGGTAACCTAAATATATTTTTAAATATTATATAATATATATAATCTTACTTATTGTAATCTCAGATACTTGGGAAGCAGAAATAGGAGGATTATGGTCAAAGAGTGACTCTGGGTGAAAGCATAGGACTCTATCTGAAAAAAAAAAAAAACCAAAAAGCCAAATGTAAAAGAACTGGATTATCACTCAAGTGGGAGAGTGTTCTCCTAGGAAGGAAGAAGCCCTGAGTTTAATCCCCAGTAATACCAAAGACAAAATAAAATGTCCTCCTTGAAAATACAATTTTTTCCTAAGGAATTTCTGAACAAAACAATCTTAGGCTCGTAAAATGTTAGTAACTGGTTTGTATCTATTTCTTAAAAAAAAAGTCTTATTCTTTTAAACCATGGTTGAACTGATATATGCGTGAACTTTGCAAGGCATAAGAAAACATAATTTACTTGACATGATTTGGGGAGAGAAAAACTGAAATATATTAAACAACCCTCAACCACATTATTTAGAAAGAAGAAAATCAGAGACACTAATTGCCCATGATAGCTATTTATACAATACCACTGGAGTGAAGGGATGCTGGCTGCTCTTGAAATAGGCAGTTTAAATTTGATCCAGGAGGCAGCCAGTAGAGCCAGTAAAGACATAATTTGGAGGTGACTTACTTTCTCTGTTAAAGCTCAGTTATTGAGGATAAAGAAACAGCCAGACCAGGCCCCATGTCTAGTTTAGAAACCTCAAGCAAAACTACAGAATGAGAAACATTTATCCCCATCCTAGCTCATTCTCTCATTTGAAGGGCTTCCTTTAGAAGCCTGCCAATCTGAGGTTGGTCCCTGCATATCGCAAATTCAAGAGGAAAAAGAGTCTCACACATTTGAACTGTTGAACCATCTGATCTTTCCTCTATAAAAACCAACTCATACCTACCTACCTCTTCTGTGTCCTAACCATCAAATGTTTGCTGTGTGACAGCTACCAGTGGCTCACATCGGTATTCCCAGCTACTCAGGAGGCAGCTGTGATCTAAAACAAGCACCAGTGCTTGCACTGCTGGTCACATCTGTAATCTTAGCTACTTGGGAGGCTGAGATCAGAAGATCATAGTTTGAAGCCAGCCTAGGAAAAAGCAAGTCTTTGAGACTCTTATCTCCAATTAACTAGCATAAAGCCAGAAGTAGAGCGGTGGTTCAAGTGATAGAGCACCACGCTTGAGCCAAACGGCTAAGGAACAGTAACCAGGCCCTGAATTCAAGCCCCAGCAGAAGAAAAAAGACTAGATAGATAGATGATAGATAGATAGATAGATAGATAGATAGATAGATAGATAGATAGATAGATATTACATATTACTTAACCCTAGTGAAATGAGAGTTGCAATCTTCATATCTCAAACCATTCTTTTAGGCAGTGCACCTGGTATGGCACTGGTCTCTCTCTATCCCTTTCAGTGTGTTTATTTGACTCAGTATCAGCCACTCCTACATAGAAGACATTATCTGCTATGTGTCAATAGTATAGAAAGTACACCCATGTATTCCACAAAAGGCTCTGTGCTCATGCTCAGGCAACCTTCATAGCAAAACCACTGTCTCTTCATTCCCAAACATATAGCAGTGAATAATGCTAAGTAGACTTATTTGGGAATGGAAGGACTAGAATTAAAGTTAAACTATGAAGCACTGGCAATATACCAGGCAATGTACTAAGGGACTTCACAAAACCTTGCAAACTATTAACATACCAGTTTCTCCAGAAAGAAAAAAATCCCTAAGAAGTAAAAAGTTCTTGTCAAAATCTAATAACAACAGATGCTGGAGGGGATGTGGCCAGGAGGGATCACTACTACACTGTTGGTGGGAGTGCAAACTCATTCAACTACTATGGAAAGCAGTATGGCAGTGCCTCAAAAGACTAAACATAGAACTCCCCTATGACCCAGCAATTCCACTACTTGGCATTTACCTAATCGTCCAGACACAAGGACATACTAAACCCACTAGCACAACGATGTTCATTGCAGCACTATTTACCATAGCAAAGATATGGAACCAACTTAGATGCCCCTCAGCTGATGAGTGGATCAACAAGATGTGGTATTTATACACAATGGAATTCTATGCTGCTGTCAGAAAGAACGACATAGCCCCATTTGTAAGGAAATGGAAAGACTTAGAAAAAATCATATTAAGTGAAGTAAGCCAGACTCAAAGGAACATAGGCTCAATGGTTTCCCTCATTCGTCATCAGTAGAAACCTTAGGCTCTCCTAGCATAGATTTACAATAGAACAATATGCAGATACATTAGGCCATGTAGAATGATGCTACATGAAAAGACCTCCAGGATATAGAAACAAAAAGCCATAGAATGAGTGATTGTTGTCTTTAATGTACTATGTTATCGCTCATCTCTTTTGCTCTCCCTTGGTTATTTCATATTGTTACAGTATATCTCCTGGTTATCTGATATATTGTATATATGCGTATTTGGTTATTTGAAGTCGGATAGGGAAGGGAGGAAAACAAGATGAGGGGCAGGGGTGGGGGGAGGGAAATGGGGACCAAAACATGAGAAAGGGTATCAATGTATGTGAAGTTACATATTCACCTTCTATCTGGTGAATATAATGTAACCCTTCTATTAACTACAATAAAAAATATATACAAAAAGAAAAAAATAGTTCTTGTCACTTAAAAGTGGTAGAATCGAACTGTCTCTAAGACGTGATTTCCTCCAAATCCTCTGGTTCTCCAAGGGTCATTCCCTAGCCAAAGTCCTTAGTATCATCTGGGAACTCTCTAGAAAAGTACATCCTTAGAGCTCACAGGAGAGTCACAAAACCAAAAAGCTCAGAAAATGCCCAGGTCCCAGTGCCTTTAATCCTAGCTACTCAGAAAGTTGAGATATGAGAATCACAGTTCAAAGTCATCCCAGACAGATAAAGCCAAGAGCTTCTTGTATCCAATTAACCAGCAAAAGCCAGAAGTAGAGGCATGGTTTAAGCAATAAAGCATCCGCTGGGAACACAGGAATGTAAGGCCTCCACCTAGACTAACACATACTTACCTACCAGTCCTAGTACTGTCATGCACACACACACACACACACACACACACACACACACACACACCACAAACCATCTTATAAACATGGAAAGTCTTAGCTTAACAAGCACTCCTCAGTGATGCCAACCTTCCTTCAGTTTTGAGAACTGCTATTCCTGACAACATTGCCCCTCACACACAACCATGACCATATCCCGGAGTGGCTTGGCTACAACTGTGCCTCTATCCTGCCCATTAAATCCTTACAAGATCAGAGAGAAGCCTACTCTTCTTTATAACCATCCTTCCCCCAGATATGCTTATCCTCCAAACCTCCATAGTAATCATTGTCTATACAATCATTTTGCCAATTATCACTTAAATCTCATGGCAACTCTTCTACTAGGTCCAAAGCTCATAGATCTGATTTAATTTTTCATATTTGTCTCTCATCTACAGTGTCTGTCATCAATGCTCTGCAGAGAGCAAGTAACTCCATAACTATTACTTCCTATGGTGAATGACTAGATTCAAATTTTTAATAATTGTTTTGCATACTACAGCAACATTGGAACATTTTTCAATCTGGAGAGTGCCTATTAGTTGATATGCTAACAAAATGACAATGTGCAGCTGTGTCCCACTGGCTCATGCCTGTAATCATAGCTACTGAGGCTGAGGTCTGAGGATTGCAATTTGAAACCAGCTTGGGCAGGAAAGCCCATGAGGCTTTTTGGGGGGGGGTTTGCCAGTCTTGGGCTTGAGCTCAGGGCCTGAACATTGTCCTTGGACTTTCTCAGTGCTAGACCTCTGCCACTTGAGCCTCAGCACCACTTCTGGCTTTTTCTATGTATGTGGTATCGAAGAATTGAACCCGGGTCTTTGTGCATGCTAGGCAAGCATTCTGCCACTAGGCCAAACTCCAGGCCCATTTTTTGCCAGTTCTGGGCTTGCACTATCTCAAGGCTAGAGTTTTACCACTTGAGCCTCAGCATCACTTTTAGCCTTTTTTCTATGTATGTGGTACTGAGGAATCAAACCCCAGTCTTCGCGCTAGGCAAGCACTCAACCACTAGGCCAAACTCCCGGCCCCAAAGTCCATGAGATTCTTACCTCCAATTAACCACCAAAAAAACCCTGAAAGTGGAACTGTGGTTCAAGTGGTAGAGCGCTTGCTTACCTTCAACAATACCACAAAACCCAGGGACAGTGTCTAGGCCCTGAATTCAAGCCCTAGGACTGGCTCATAAAAAAAGTAATGTGCCTGCCTTGTGACCAGGGCATCCAAAATTCTAATTAATGTGTACAGGAACCATCTAAGGATCTTGTTAAATGCAAACTTCAAACAGGAATTCTAGTCTAGAGCCTAAAAGTCTAAATTCCTCCGGATTCTCAAGTGGTGGCCATATGGCTGGTCTACCAACTATTCTTTGAGTACTATGGCTGAAGTGACCAAAGTCATGGAGGAACTGAAAAACTGGGTAACAGGAAGAATAGTTAACAGGGGGACCCATGTAATAGTTCCAGATATTTGGAGGTGAGGAATACATTCACAGCTTAGTGGTCTAAGAGCAGTAATCTTAAACTGAGTACCTTGAGAATATTGGATTTAGCTAAGAAAGCATCTAATTAATCACAACTGGCTCTAGAGGGAATATCAAAATAGCTTTGCATCACCCCTAACTTCCCCAGCCCTGGAAGTGTTGTTGTAGATGAGGGCCCATCAGACAGAAAGGTAATGCCAGGGTCAATTTGGATGAAACAATCCCAGGTCCAATGAGACTGAACAGTGGGGCATAGTACTTAGGATGTGCAAGGAAATCTACTATTCTTAGAAAACACTTGTAAATATAACCTATCTTAGAAAGCTCCTTTCTATACTCTCTATTAAAAGTAGTTTCGCTATTGTGTGCAAAGGTGTTTATGTTTTGTAACTTTTCTAGAAGCAACTTAAGCATTCTTATAAAAGTCTATTATTTCTGATTAAAGTCAGAAATAATAAAAATGGTAATTTTTTCCCACTAGTTCTTGATAGCTTTTGGCCTTCATACAATTTATTGATTACAAATGTGTTATACTCTATAAATCTAAGGCTATGACCTTATCTTAAACATAACTTTATTCATATTCTATAAATTGTGTAGTTTAATATCTTGTTTTTGGAAGACGGAAACTCACTGTTACACAGACTACATTTCAACTGCAGGCCTCAAGGAATATGCCAGCCTCTTGCTCCCAAGTGCTGGGACTGGGACTGCAGGGACATGCTATGGAGCAGGATTATTTCTTTTTAAACTCTGGGCCTGGGCGCTGTCCCTGAGCTATTCAGCTCAAGGCTACCCCTTGAACCACAGTGCCACTTTTGGTTTTCTGGTGGTTAATTGGAAATAAGAGTCTCATGTGTTGGCCAGGAATGTAAGGATTGTTTCTTCTTCTAACCTTATATCACTCTGCTCCATTTTTATGGAGTTTCATTTCTGGGATAATAAAAATGTTTTGGAACCAGAGGTATGATTGTACAACACCAATGAATTGTTCCAATGATTGTCTTAATGGCAATGAATTTTACAATTTAAATGGTTGGTGTTATGTGATATGAATTTTCTTTTAATAAAACATGTTTTAAATCAATACCATATTATATTAACCAATATATGATATTTGAATAGATTCAAAATGCAATATTCATAAAGTTGAGACAAAGATCCATCTTTGTTTTGTTTTGAGAAAAAAAAATCTCACTATGTAGCTCAGGCTACTTCAGTCTCCCAAGTGCTGAAACCACAACTGGTTTCAGGTAGAATTCTTGGCTTTCTCTTTTATTTACCTATTTATCTCTAGTGCATCCCAGAACAATAACCAGCAATGCCATCTCCTCAGCTGCCAAAATGTCCCCAAGATAATGATGATTTCATCTCTCTCATCTCCAATGTACATGAATGTGTCCACTTCTCAGAAGCTAACCAGTATTACCTTAATCCCAACAGTCAGCCACTTCTCTGGTCTTCTAATCAACCTTCTTATGACCAACTATGACACTTCAAAGTTCACACACTCAAAGAAGCCAGATAATTTGAAATACAGACATGAAGTTTCGAGACTTTAAATTCAGATTTTTTTTTTGGTGAGAGGATCTGCTCATTTTCCTCAGTATAAAATTCAAACTGAAGATGAGTTATACACACCAAGGGGTCCTTCTCTTCCTGACTGCCCTATGCAGTTGTCCTTTTGTCACTTCCCTTCCTCCCTCTGCTGGCTCTGGTCATAGTTAAAATTATGACTATATTCAGTTCCTGCTCTTTATTCCCTGGGTGGTCTCACAGCAATAATGAAGAGCAGTGGCAGCAGAGCACAGAAGGAAAAAAGCAGGCCAAAGAAATTTCTGTCATGTTCCTAAGGCAGTCAGATGTCCTTCTATAGGCAAAGTAGGAAAAAAGGAAACACAAAGATGACTTTGGTGGCCCAGTTTAGTCTAAAGACAAATGCAAGCTATGGGCTCCTCTGGATTTTAATACTATAATGAGCTCATAATAAGAATTTTCTGTTGTTGGCTTTACAGATGCAAAGTTGCAAGCCTGACGAATATTGAACCATTCACCACTTTGAGTTAAATGTGCAGATTCTGTTCAAACTAGACAATAGGGAAGGGTGGTCCCCTCCCCTTCTTTCTCTTGCATAACATCAAGCCTGGCTGCTTTAACTAATGAGTGTTTAGAAGTAAAGGCTCCTACTGACTCCAGCAAGCCATTAATTTTCTGCTTACAGTGCCACTGCTGAGTTTTTCATCAATCACAATTCTTAGCTGTTAGCAGTTGCTTCTGAGTAGGGATGCTGACCCTTGGGTTCCTGTGTGTGTCACACACCAGGCATAATAGATTCACAATGTTTCCTTGAAGGGATTTTTACTGGATGAAGAACAGATGCAAAAAAAATGCACATTCTGATTGGTCTGCTTGCTATCCCTTATCTGTTTGGGGGAACTTAATTGTGTATTGAAATGAACCTGGTTGAAGACTGGTGGTGGTGAGTTGCATGATTCTCCTAAACTAATTGCATAGTCAGAACTACCTTTTGTAATAATGATATTTGCCTAAAGGTTTATTATTTGCTCAAGAGCCTCACTGATCTTGCCTCACTGAGCTTTCCATTTTCACACATTTCATTCTCTTGGCAATTGAAAAGCACTGTGTCTCAGAAAATGCTCAATAACTTGAAAAGATTCATTTTCAAAATGGTCTTCACCTGCCTTTATCATCAAGCCTTTCTGACTTTGCCCAAGCAAAAGTAAGAGCAGCGTTGCATCACTGGAGTATCTGCCTCTATTATGATTTGGAAGCTATTGGTCTGAAAGGTCATTTACAGACTTGTTTTGAAAAGTAGTCAAAATCAAGGGATCTATATTCATAACTAACAGAATAAACATGTATATGCTTTGGAATAGAACAATATGTTATCCAACAGATATCACCAATATATCATGAGAAGCCCTACTTTTCTTAGAGACTCAAACTGCTGGATTTATAATTGGCAAAAATCATTAGGTTTAGAGGAAGAAGGTGAAAGAAACCCGAAGGAAATGCTAGAAAGCAACTCCCACTCAAATGAAGATAAATTCAAGTTGGAAAGACGAGAGCACTATATCATTTTTAACTTGAGATATCATTTTATCATTTCATCCTATAATAACTTGTTATTTGAGAGAAGAGAAATTTAAATATCCTCAACTTGTATCTGAGGAGTCAAGAGATTACAGTTCTACTATCCAGATTACCAAACTTCAAATAGCATATTTTTTAGATGCCACAAAATGGTATAATATGGCATTAATTGAATCAAATGCAATACATAGACTAATGGAGGCCCAATGTTTCAACTATTACAGTGAAAGTTACAGCCTCCCTCTACTGTATAAACTTTTTTTTTGCCAGTCATGGGGCTTGAACACAGGACCTGAGCACTGTCCTTGGACTTTTCTCAAGGCTAGTGCTCTACTACTTGAGCCTCAGCACCACTTCTGGCTTTTTTTCCCCCCTAAGTATGTGGTACTGAGGAATTGAACCCCGGGTCTTCGTGCATGCTAGGCAAGCACTATACCACTAGGCTATACTCCCAGCCCCCAAATTTTAACCATTTTAGCACGTGCTAAGTCTATGGTTTACTTTTTAAGTGTTAAATTGTTGTATGAGGATTCAGTTGGTAGACGCCACGTTTTGAGAGATTGAGTTGCAAGTCTTTATTGGAGAACCACATCTGTAGGTGGGCTCTTGTCTCAAAGACCTACATGCAACGAAGAATTAAGCCTGAGCAAAACTTTTAAAGACAAAAGCCACATCTTTGGGGTGGAGGCCTATTCCCAACAGAAGCAGATCAGACCATATATGGAAGTAGCTCAGGTGCAAGCAGAACTTTTAATCTAGGGAAGTAGCTCAAATGTCAGCTTAAACTTTCCATGTTAGGGGACAGGAAGGCTACTCAGAGGTAAGTAAATCTAACCATTTAGAGGAAACTGAAAGTCAGCATTTTCTATAGCAAAAGCTCTCCTAAGGCTAAAAAGCATAACATCCACAATTCAATGAATGACTTCTCACCTACAAGCTTTTCAGACCTGGGTGGAAAGTCCCCTCCCTCCAACCAGCAAGGCACCAGAATGGTTATAAGTACAGGGCATGTTGCTTAACCCCAGTCTCCTTATTTCAAGATAATACATTACTTTTTTGTCCGTTGTAAGGCTGGCACTCAGGGCCAGGGCACTGTCCCTGAACCTCTTTATACTCAAGGCTAATGCTCTACCACTTGAGTCATAACACCACTTCCAGTTTTTCAGTCATTAATTAAAGTGTCTCAGGGACTTTTCTGTCCTGGCTGGCTTTGAACTGCAATCCTTAGATCTCAGCCTCCTGAGATTCCAGGTGTGCTTACAGGAGTACAGGTGTGAGCAACTGATGCCCAGATTAATTACATTTTTATTTTTGCTGGGGCTTGAAATCAGGGTCTAGACACTATCCCTGAGCTTCTTTTGCTTAAGGCTAGTATTCTACCACTGAAGCCACAGTGTCACATCCAGCTTTTTCTGTATATGTGGTACTGAGGTGTCAAACCCGGGCTTTATGCATGCTAGTCAAGCACTCTACAAGTAAGCCACATTTAAAACATTAGATAATAGATTAAAAGTGGGAATAAAATGAACATTCAGAATTAGTCATCTTTTGACAATAGCCATGCTTCAGAATAGTGACTCAGAAAAGCATTTAATGTGAATTTTAATGGCTTTTCCTGAATTTTACATACAAAAACTTGATTGGGGCAATCAAAGGACTTTATCAATCAATCATTCCCCAAGCTCCAAGGATATTAATAAACAATGAGTTCTTAGGACAAAAAGTTTGCCTATATTAACCTTCAGCTCACCTTGACATCCACAAGCAGCACTTATTTTCCATCAAAATAAGAAAAATATGAGGAGCTAAAAATATATCTTTGCAAAGGTTGTAAAACTCCTTTCAAAATTAGTGCCCTGGAACTATGAGAGAGGAAGGAAGAGGCAGAAATCCTAGCCTTTCTCCCCACTTCCCCTTAAGATTGAATCATAGAGTTTATTTGTGCTGAAAATCAGTTATCTACTTCTTAGCATTTGGGGACCACCTGGGACTAAGGGGAGTGGAGGGACTTCCAGATGGATCGTAAGACAATTCACAGATATTTACATAAGGAGAATAAATGTTTTTCCTAAGATATCATTTCCCTTCAGTGTCTTCAGACCACCAGCAAAAAGAGGGAGGTACAAAAATTCTATTACATTAATAGTCTTTGTTTTTTTATGTCTTTGGCATTTATTAACTAGTGGGAGCTGTTTATTGGGTCATAAACTTTACTAATGGGGATATTATCTCTAAATTATAAATCTCCTTCAGTATATGGCTTAGTTATAAAAGAATAATTATTTTGTATGGGTACAATGTATCATGTTTATCGGCATGATTCCTATAATGGTCATTTCATTGTTAATGGTGGACTTGAACCCAGACTCAAGGAAGCAACATGCATTTACTTAGGAGCATTATTATTATTGGCTTAGCTTCCTTTTCTCCTCTGACTTTTTAAATTGAACTACATTACAATCTTATATGAAAGTAAAATTATCTATATGTTTAAACTTTTGAGGGAAAGACAACTGACTGAAGAGTTGAATAGGTGACAAGATGTGATATCTCAGAAACTTCCAGTCTCTCCTGAAAATGAAAAATCTTAATGACAAAATGGCTTGGCAATGTCAGTTGCCTTTATAAGAAAGAAAAGGGGAGGGACAGGAAGGAGGGCAAAATCAAGCAAGCCAGGTTTGTGGTTAGGTGGTTATAATGCCTAAATCATGTATGTTAAAAAGATGGGTTAGGTCTATTCTAACAGTGGTGCATGTGACTTATCCTAGGTTTATAGAGAGGTAATTTATTGATTAGTTTCAATTTGAAAAACATGATTCAGTGTTGTCAAGTGAATTGGTACATCAGTTCATCTCAGATGAGATGCTACTGCAAATATGGAATGAAAAAAATAAGGAGACTGGAGGTGGAGGCAAGATATTATCAGCTGCTCTTTCTCTCTTCAGAGAAGCCCCCAAAAGGTGACAGGCACAGTCTCTTTCAGACAGGCTTTCAACTATCTCTGAGAACACAGGGAAGATGGGTTTCTGATATCTACTGATCCTGGAACTTGAGGTAGATTGGAGACAATTTCTCCCACTGAATTCCCACAGGCCTGTGGTTATGGGTTTTAATCAAATGTACATTACACAATATGAGTTTTGCTGAAGAAAAATAAAAATAACGTAGAAGCTAGGAAGTGCTGGGGGAAACTATTGGAAGTTTCAAAAGATTTAAGCCTCTGTGGCTGGGCAGCCTGGTAGTATTGAGAGTACAATGAACCAAAATGAATCCTCAAAATCTTCTGCATTTACATCTCTAAATACACATGTTTGGTCACACTGAAATTGTGTGTGTGTGTGTGTGTGTGTGTGTGTGTGTGTGTGTGTGTTGGCAAAGAGGAGGTTCGTTTTCTTCCCATAACTTTCCTGACTCCAGAAGATAAACACATTCACTCTAGAGAGGTTTAAGGATTATTTTGATGAGGTAGGTTGCTATAAAACTTAATTATGCAAGTAATAAACATGTGTCAAAAAGATTTCAAAAAATGTTTAAAAGAATCACAACTTATTGCTCTGATATAATTTCATTTGATACTGTGATGTATAGCTGTCAGAAGTCATTTTCTTTTCCTATTGTAATGAATCAAATTAAGTTGGATGGGAAATTATGAGCTTCTTTGGAATTCATAAATCACACATACAATAAAAATGTTTCACATTATTTTAAATGCCATTTCTAACAATCCCAGCATATCAGTGATATAATATAATGGTCTGAAGAACTATAGTGTCAAAAGTAGGTTTATTGTGATTTACAAATTTTTATTCAATATGGACTCGTGTCGTCTTTTGTTTTAATGAAATGATCTCTATTAAAATAAACTTGGAAAAATTAAGATCAGTGATAAAAAAGTGAGGTTCATTCCTCTAAGCCATACACATCCTCCAACATGGCTAAGTATCTAATGTATTTTGCAGGAATAGGTGATGGCATTCCAAGCCAAATATCTTCACATTTCTGGAAAACAAAAGCAGAGATGGAGATAATTAGAGCTACATTTCTTTTTTAAAAAAAACATTTCTTTTTTATTATTTTTATTGTAATTAATAAAAGGGTTACATGATATTTGCCAGATAGAAGGTGCATTAATTCACATACATTGATACCCTTTCACATGTTAGAGCTACATTTCTAAGAGCAAATTGTTTCATGCTTTGAAATAAGCTTTTGGTAAACAGTTTATTTTCAAAGTACAAACCAGGTTTCTAAGGTCCACTTCAGCATCATAAAGACTTTGGAGAAGTTTTGATTCTTGGTTTGTATTCTTTGTTCACTCCTATTAAAATTATATGCCTGTCCCTTTGATATAGGGTTGACCACCTGTAACCCATTAGCAAACGTAGTATGAACAGAAGCTCTAATATACGAGAACATGATCGCAGATGCTGCTGATCCTAGAATCACTGAGATGGTGAAGATCAGGCTGTATTTACAGTGTGAAGGCAAGTCCAGCTATACACACACACACACACACACACACACACACACACACACACACACACAGTCAAGCTCAGTTGACCCACAGGTCCACAGATAAGAAAAATACGTGTGTGAAATAACAGAGTTGTTTGGCAGCATCATCACAGGAATAGCTTCTCCTACAAGCTATTATGAATTCCCCATCAAAACTGGTAGGTACACAGGATGCTTTGTTACTGTTTCTTTAATAAACCATTAAAAGATCACTGGACTGCTTGTGTTAGGTTCTTTGGGATAAGCTTACCTTATACTGCAGGCCTTCATCACAGGTATACTGCACATATGACAGTAGCCCCATGATATTGTAATAAAGCTGAAAAATCCCTACTGTCTCATTGTGTTAGAGCACAATGAATTATTCACATATCTGTAATGAAGCTGGAATAAACAATCTTACCTCACTGTAGTCACAGCATACCTGCACATACAATGTATTGTATATAACATAATGCTGGATAATGATAACAAACAACCATTTACTATGGTTTTGTTTACTATTCCATTCATCATTAGTTGTGTGTACTCCTACTTATTAAAAAAAGTTTATTAGTAAACAATGCCATGGGTTATGCTGACAGCAACCTCAGACATCCTATGTTTATCACATCTCTTCACTACATCATTTTCTCCTGTAAAGTCTCATGTTGTTTTGTTTATTGTGACCTCAGAGCAATAGGCTATCTCATATGTATACACACAAACATACCATAGAGCCTGAATGTATAAATCAAAGTTTGTATGATGCACACTCTATCATGTCACAAAACAGTGCACTTACCTAAAGATGCATTTCTCAGAACATAACCCCATTATTAAGTGACACATGATAGACAGTACATTATATATATACATATATACACATATATGCACACATAACCTTTTGTCTATATTTTGATCAATTAAAATTACCAACAGGAGGGAGAGTTCATGATTGTGGTTCTGATGTCAAGGTTAATTGTTAAACTGTTTTCTTTCATGTGACTTGTTTCTTATGGCCTGTTTTTGTGGTAAGTTCAGCTGCATACATGCCAGATAAATGTTCTGTCATTGAGTTATATTTGCCACCTTTATTTATTTATTTATTTATTTATTTATTTATTTATTATTTCCCAGTCCTAGGCCTTGAACTCAGGTCCTGAGCACTGTCCTTGGGCTTTCTCAAGGCTAGAGCTCTACCACTTGAGCCACAGTACCACTTCTGGCTTTTTTCTATGTATGTGGTACCAAGGAATCAAACCTGGGTCTTCGTGCATGCTAGGCAAGCACTCTACCACTAGGCCAAACTCCTGGCCCCACTTGCCACATATTTAAAGTGTTCATTCATATCCAGATTCAGGAGATGTCACAGAAACACAGGAAAAGTCTCAACAATTCTATGTGATGAAATTCTGGTCGCCACTGATATTTAGTTGGGGCTTTAAATGATAAAAAGCCATTCAGCAGGGGCCTAAAGCTCCTTCAGGAAAAGGTTCCAAGCTTCAGGAACAACATAAGCAAAGACCTAGAGACCTCAAGAGCTATATTCAAGAAAGGACAATTACCCTGATATGGTTGGCAGCATGTGGTACAAAGTCACAAAAATGCTTGGAAGAAGATTCTTGTATATTAGTTCATAGTTAAGGCTGTGGTGAAAGAAAACCATTGGTGAGTCACAGCCAGAACAGCAACCTGCCTGATTAGAAAACATGGTGGTTGTATGGAGAATGAAATGAGGTAGGAAAATCAATTTTGTGGTTACTGTGCCAGCCGAAGAGTGATGACTGTCATAATCAATGTGGCTGAAGCTGGGCTGGAGAACTGGGGTAATTTCTGAAAGACTGTTGCAGAAGAACATAAAATGTCTAGAAACCACAAAGCTTAAAGTGGAAAAGAAAGAAAAGAGTAGCATTATAGGTTTTAGATAATTATTGGAATTTCTTGGCATATAGAAATGGCACTGTCTTCAAAAAGTGTTTTATGTGTGTGTGTTTCTTGTCATCTTGTGACAACCTTATGAGGATGTTGAACAGTGGATATAGGTTCATCCTAATCAATTATAATTATAATATTATTTTTACTAATTATATCTGTGAAGACTCTATTTCCAAATAAGGTCATACTCTGAGGACTCAGTAAACATGTCTTTTGGGAGTGACAACATTTAACCCAGTGCAATTTAGGAAAGCAAGGTAAAAATGTAGTTTTGAAATTTTTAGTGGATAAATAAGAAAGAGAGATTACTAAATTCAAATATGGACTCTTTTTTTTTTGCCAGTCTTGGAGTCTGAACTCAAGGCCTGAGCACTGTCTTTGAGCTTTCCTCAAGGCAAGCTCTCTACCACTTGAGCCACAGCACCACTTACAGCTTTTTTTAGTGTATGTGGTACTGAGGAATCGAATCCAGAGTGTTGTACATGCTAGGCAAGCACTCTACCATTAGGCCAAATTCCCGGCCCCCAAATATGGACTTTTTGTATTTCAAGTGCCTATGAAACATTAAGGTAAGCATTCTGGTACACACTTGAAAACACCACTGTATAAACAACAATGCAACATGGGAATCTATAAAAGTATGATAATTGATAACAATGATGTAGAATCAGAACACCACCAAAAGCAGGCACAAGAGATGATTCAAGATTGTGAATTAGTTGCAGAATTCTGTAGGGTTGTAAGAATCCTATAATTGCCTAGCATTGACAATAGTAATAACACATTTATTGGCTTTATACTTTCTGACTGGTACTCGTTTACATGCCTTACATGTACTATGTTCCTTACTCATTACAGAAAACTCAAGGTGTAGATGTTGTTATGATACTTATAAACAAGAAAGGAAACTGAGGCATAGAAGGGCTTGTCTAAAATGAAATAGTCAGTGGAGAAGCCTGGCTTGTAACCCCAGCAGGGAGGCCCCAGAGCTATGCTTCTTTGCTGGGCTCCTCTCCAAAACCAAGCAATGCAGTGGGCTTACTCAGAAGCAGCTGGCTCACATCCTACATAGCGACATTTGGTTCTATTGGTTTCAACAAGAAAAGTTAAGTGGAAAACAATGGGGTTCTTGAAGTGATACTTCTCTCTCAAAAATGCCGCCTGAGCCCAAACCACCAACTGGCAGTATGAAGAAGGAGATGACCTTTCAGATGGCTGATGGCAAAAGTGATCCTTAAAGGGAGAGTTTTGTGTAACGAGGAACTTAGTGAAATGGTTTCTTCATATCAACAGGGAGGAAACCAGTGGTCATACATTAAGCAATAGATTTCAGTCAATGAAGGGTTGAGATCAATGGTCATTCAACTCTGTTATTCAAGCACATTCTCAAAAATTTCATTATGAACCTTAAACAATTTTTGCTCTTAAGTGATATTTTGAATTTAATACCATTGTAGAAAATGGTACAAAAATGCACATTCAAAAGCCACTATTTCCTTATTTAAAACTTTTTAAATAAAAGTTTTAATGCAAAAAGAATAAAAAACATTATGCAATTCATAATATGACAGACTCATTTGAGAAATACATTCTCTTATGAAACAGTACTAGAGTATCTTAGCTCATCACTTATTAGGCAGCAAAATAGTGAGTGGGGGTTTTTGAGTATGAAATGATTGCTTACATGCTAAATAGAGAAAAAGGTTGAAGAACTTACATTAGGATGGTAACTCAAGAATCTGAAGATTAGAATCAAATTTATCAGCCACAAGCCAGACTTGAGCAAAATAAAACTCTAGTAAATATCCCAGACACTTAAAATTCAGAGTAATTTAAGACGAAAAGATCATAGGCTTTTCCTTTAAATTCAAAGGGCTTCAAGCCCCAGGATTCCTTCAAGGCTTTCCTGACTATTCCAGCCCCACTGTGCTCATTACTTAGAATCAATACCATTTCACTCCAGCAGTTTTCCCTTTGTCACTGTTTTCTAGGCTCCAGATGGGAGTGACTTTTAGTGGCTTTTCTGCTCCCAAATTTGATACATATCATGACATACATGCAATGTTAGATAACTCAGAATATATTCCTCCAATTACAGTATAATTTTATCTGGTACTACTTAGAAATGGTCTAAGGAATCAAATTTGGGATCAAAAGGAAGGTAGAATGCAAGAGGGGTTTTAAGAGGTTCAGGTGATGATAGTGGGGATCAAGAAAATAGACAAGAAATATCTCCATAATTCTGCCTATAATGAGACCCATCTAAAGGAGTCATCTGTCTGGTCCCTTTATTATATGAAGAGGGTTTTGATGACATAAGAAATCCCCCATAGCTTACTTCACTTAATATGATCTTTTCTAAGTCTTTCCATTTCCTAACAAATGGGGAAATGTCATTCTTTCTGACAGCAGTATAGAATTCCATTGTGTACAAATACCACATCTTGTTGATCCACTCATCAACTGAGGGACATCTAGGTTGGTTCCATATCTTTGCTATGGTAAATAGTGCTGCAGTGAACATTGCTGTGCTGGTGGATTTAGTATGTCTTTGTTTCTGGATGATTGAGTAAATGCCAAGTAGTGGAATTGCTGGGTCATAGGGAAGCTCTATGTTTAGTCTTTTGAGGCACTGCCATACAACTTTCCATAGTGGTTGAACGAGTTTGCACTCCCACCAACAGTGTAGTAGTGTTCCCTCCTGGCCACATCCCCTCCAGCATCTGTTGTTATTAGTTTTCTTGATCCTGGCCATTCTAACTGGAGTGAGGTGGAATCTTAGAGTTGTTTTGATTTGCATTTCTTTTATGACCAGAGATGTTGAGCATTTCTTCATGTGTCTATAGGCCATTTTTGTTTCTTCTTCAGAGAAGATTCTAAGTGAAGTAAGCCAGACTCAAAGGAAATTAGGCTCAATGGTTTCCCTCATTTGTCATAATCAGTAGAAACCTTGGGCTCTCCTAGCAGAGATTTGCAATAGAGCAAAACCTTGATACAAAAGGCCATATAGTAGGACGCTAAATGAAAGGATCTCTAGGATATAGAAACAAAAGCCATATAATGAGTGATTGTTGTTCTTAAGGTACTATGTTATCTCTCATCTCTTTTGCTGTCCTTTGGTTATCTCATATTGTTACAGTATCTCACTTCGTTACCTGATATATTGGATATATTTGTATCTGGTTATTTGAAATTGGATAGGGAACGGGGGAAAACAAGATGAGGGGTGGGGGAGGGGGGAGGGAAATGGGGACCAAGACATGTGAAAGGGTATCAATGTATGGGGATTAATGCACCATCTATCTGGCAAATATCATGTAACCCTTCTATTAATTACAATAAAAAATATGGAAAAAAAGAAGAAAAAAAACCTCCAGATCATATAGTTTTTGAGAAGTGCAAGTAAGTTCTGTTGCTGTTTTTCTTGTTTATTTTTTCCAATCCTAAAGTGGAACCTGGGTCTTATATATGCTAAAGTGCTCTACCACTAAGTTAACCCATATATGGAAATTTCCATTGGGATTACTCATGGGCATGATCATTGTACAACAAGGGGGTCTCAAACAACCATGGTTCTTCCCAGTCCAAGTGAGGGCAAACTTGCCTGTGTTTCTGTAAGACAAATCCCTGAGCATTTTAACTAGCTGTGTTGTCAAAGGTTCCCTCAGTGACCCTTCTTATTCTCTCACCCTTCCTCTCTGGCACACACCAGCCTGACTTTCAATTGCCTACACCTATGTTCCTTTGCTTACAACACTCTTTCACCTCTGAGGCCCTGTGGTAAGCAACAAGTGCTAGGAATTATTTGTTTTCCTCTCGTGGATGGCTACTGCAGCTTCCTTGCACTTTGGATGGGACAATTATGAATTAGATATTGTCCTCCATCCCATGTTAACCCAGCAGCCTTAAGCTCCAGCCATACCCATTTGTGACTCACTGATGACTACCCTTTAATAATGCCCTTTCTCTGCCCAATCCTAATTCTCTACTAGTATTCTTTCACTTTCTCCCTCAAATTACTTCTACTCCAATCCTTGTCTCCAAGTTTGCTGAGGAATTGGATGAAGACATGAAGCAGTGTTGTGTTTATCAATGGTAACAACGTGCCTCCAAAAGCCACAGCTGGCACAGCTTAGAAGAATTGAACTTCTGGCATACTGTGGATGAACCTAGAGTCAAAAAATGACTTCCAGATAGCTCAAAAGGCAGCTCCCAACTCTTAAGAACGAACCTTAATGTAATATGGAGTATTAAATATGTCCCACATAGCATTTTCTGAAATAAGGACAAAATACATAGTGGGGTTCAATGATATAAAAATGATTCTAAAATGGCTGAGTCCTTGTTTCCAAAGACAGTCCATGACATATTCCAAGCTGACTGTCATTACAGCCACTTAAAATATCCAAGAAGTTGGCAATAATTTACTCACTCTTCAATGGTGAGAAGTTGTAGTTGCCTATCTTTTTAAAGGGAAAACAATAAAAACCTCACATAGCCCTGCCTAAAATGGGAAGCAAAGATGGCACTGGATGAAAACCCTGTAAACAGCAGCTGTCCAGCAAGAATAGAGCTGTGTGTGAGCTAATAAGCTCTGAATTTATTTGCTTTGACATTTTTAAAAGAAAATTTAATTGGATTATATCTTCTTCTAGTTTAAAAGTTTTCTACTGTAGTACTGGCCACCAGATGCATGAGGGGAAAAGATCGGGAGCCAATTAAATTCCATGCTTCATTGCAACAAGGTTATTTTTATTCTTCCCAAATGCAAAGCTGATAGTCATGTAAGTGATTTCACCACATTACTCCCTTCTGCTTGCTTAGAAAAGATAATTCTATGGGAAATAACCATGAATCTGCAGAAAGTCCATCAACATAAACAGAATCAAAATTGTTTTCTTGGACTTTCTTCCTTGTAACAAAAGTGACATGACCTTAGAAATAATCAAATTCGTTATAAAATCATAAAACAAACATTTCGAGTTTAGCAAATAAATTTGAAATTCATTTAAAGGAGAGGATTTTATAAATACTTTTTGAGCTAATCAACATAAGGGAAAGCTCATATATAAAATCAGCTTCACTAATATTCCTATCCATTTGCCTCTTGGTGGAAATGGCAGTATTTCATGGTCACTTTCATTTGCTGTGGATAAAGATTCAAGATTTGTCTGTGTCTCAGTACAGCTAAGATAACTATAGCTTTTAACAGGAAACTTTTCCTTAGAACTATATTATAGAAAAAGTAAAATTTGTTAAGGAAACATTGATTTTTGTTAACAGGCTTGTATACAACTTTAGTAGATGTCATCCAATATTTTAGAATAAAGTAGACTCTAGAAATACTTTTCCTAAGTTATTATTTTGTGTAATTGGTGTGTTTACCAATCATTTTAACTGTTACATTAAAACACAAATATTAGAAATAACTGCTCATTTTAGAAAATTAGTATTAGCCTCTCACTATAAGATTCCAATCTACAACTTGGTATGATATTCTGTCAAGGTTATTGGAACAATAAAATGTCACCAGGTTTTCTGGCCTCTAAATGTCAAAAGGAGATCTTCAACAGGTGGATGTCCAAAGATGTATCTCAAGGTGTCCTCAAACTCCAGCAACTTCCCACTGCCAAGACCACATATATGGATGTGGAGAAGAGCACTCCAGAGTCAACTGTAATGTTTCTGTAGTTACAGTGCTCATAAAACAAGCCACATCCAATTTTTCTCACAAATGTCAAAAGATAAGAGACCAACCAATCATATACTGCAAGCTATAAAGTTTCTATGAGAACAAACTCAGTGTTATTTTATAAAACATGACTTCTGGGATTAATCAGACAGGCTCTAAAGCAGTGGGACCTATTTTGCCAGTTTTACAACTACGATCTGTGAACCTGCACAATGGAGTGGAAACAGGGATCTCCAGGTGATGATAGTTCTGGGACACCATGGTAAGATCACAAATAGGCACAGAATGGAGAGATGAAACAGACTCAATAGTTCATCAAGGGGGCTAAGGGAATGACCACAAGAGTTTCCCTTGTTCCCCCTACACCCCGAAATCCATGCCATACACCACTGACAATAGATCAGAGCAAGTACTCATGGGTGATAGTTGGCTTATAGCTTCATCTCCATACAGGAAAACCCTTTCACTAAAATCAGCCAAACTAAATAAAATTAGATCTAGTCTAGCTTTAAACCAAGAAGACAATAGTCTTCTTTAAATTTTCCTTGGTTATTTGGGACTACTTCTATCAGCTAAAGCCACTTGACCATCACACAGAGGAAAGCTTACATCTGAGTCTAGGGAACAGTTCTTGCTATCCAAGAACAGAACAAGCTCCACCATCCATTATCTGGACCTGGCTTTATACTCTGGTTGTGGGGCTTGTTCTCCTGAACTAAAGTCTTTAATCCTGGTAACAGACTAGTTTGTATCATTCTCCATTTGTTCCTCAAGATCCTTCACTTTGCTCTCCGCCCTGGGAGGCCAATACATGTGGATCACTTCACTAAACTTCCTGGCTCCCTAGAAGCCTGCTGACTGACTCCCTTTGAAGTTTGAATGGTGCTTACTTCATTGTGTTCTCTGTTCTCTAGGATGCTCTACTTTTTGATGTCTTGCACTTCTAATTCCATGTCTTATGTAGCAGATAAAGCCAACTCAGTCTCTGATTAGCTCAAACCGATGGTCTTGTGCCTAGCTTTTGTCCCTTCCTTACCCATTCTACATGCATTGCAAGTTAACCAATCAGGCTAGGCCGAAGAGGTGTCCCAAGTTCAAACCTAAATTTTCATCCTCTCCATAAGCTCTGATATATGCAAAATTTAAGCTGAATATAGCAGCCAAGAAGTCCCCTTTAATTTTTCAATATGATCTCAAGTATGGAAAAGAGACCATGCTGAGGAGAACACTGGGCTCCAAAATAAAGAAATCCAGTGTCTCATGGGCTCAGTGGTTTCCCTCGTTTGTCATAATGGGCTCTCCTAGCAGAGATTTACAATAGAACAAAACCTAGATACATAAGGCCACATAGTATGATGCTAAATGAAAGGACCTCCAGGATATAGAAACAAAAGCCATATAATGAGTGATTGTTGTCCTTAATGTACTATGTTATCTCTCATCTCTTTTGCTGTCCTTTGGTTATCTCATACTGTTACAGTATTTCACCTGTTTTCTGATATATTGTATATATGCATATTTGGTTATTTGAAATAGGATAGGGAAGGGGGGAAAACAAGATGGGGGCGGGGGTGGGGGAAGGGAAATGGGGACGAAGACATGAGAAAGGGTGTCAATGTTTGTGAAGTAATGCACCTTCTATCTAGTGAATATAATGTAACCCTTCTATTAATTATGATAAAAATATATGAAAAAAGAATTTAAAAATTAAAATTTTAAACCAGAAAAAATCCAGTTTCAGAGTAAAAACAGTACTTGTAACTTCTGGAGAATTGCCCATGTCAGCAATAAAGCTTCTGCCAGAAACAGACTATCCAGTTCATATGCTGAAGGAAGCATCTTCCCAACCCAGGCATTCACCTGGGCCACACAGCTCAGCCAGACATTATTTTCAAAAGCCTTTCAACTCCATCACTTCACACTTAAGACTGCAGCACTTTCACCACTTGCTTGACCTTGCCTTGAGGTTACCACATGTGATTTGAGCTATGCCTGACCCCAAATGATGGTAGTTCCTAAAGCTGAAGTTTTTATGCCCAAATTGGTCCAGGGCCCTCCACATCTGGTTCAACTCCTACACAGCCTTTTCTGGTACAACTACTCTCTTACCTCTTCCCAGAGTGAAAGATCAGACAAAAATGTAAGAAGAACACAGGAAGAGGCTGTACTACATGACAAGGTGCTCATCTAATACTAAGAACATGAACCAGGGCTAGCTGCCCAGCTGTGATATATCATACAGAATCTCCTTAAGGAGAAGCATGGGTTGCTTCACCTAAAGAAATGTCTTGGTTGCAAAGAGCCACATTACCTGAAGTCATTACCACTTCTTAAAATAACATATAGGAATAAAAAGGTCCAGGTTATTTTATTTTTTTATTTTTTTCCATATAGTTTTATTGTAATTAATAGAAGGGTTGCATTATATTTGCCAGATAGAAGGTGCATTACTTCACATACATTGATATCCTTTCTCATGACTTGGTCCCCATTTCCCTCCCCGACCCCCCACCCATCCTCTTGTTTCTCCCCCTTCCCTATCCAATTTCAAATAACCAAATATAAATATATCCAATATATCAGATAACCAAGTGAGATACTGTAACAATATGAGATAAGGCTATTTTATTTTGGCTGAATTGTGAAATATTATTCTAGCTTCAAAGCTCCTGTGGGTTAGTCAAAACTGTTTTGGGAATGCCCTCAGCTCAACATTTCTCTGTCTCTGTCTGTGTCTCTGTCTATTCTATTTCTTTTTCTTGCCTTCCAAAAGAGTTCATTCCAGCAGACCAACAAATAAACATGCTGCATGTTAGACTTCACCTGCTTCTTAGAAAACTCAGCCTGTACATGATTTGATTCAAATGTCTCCAGTCATCACTAGATATTAACAGGCTACTGATTTTATCATATGGGTTATGCAATACCACATTCAACAAGTACTCCCTTTCAAAGGTTTGTGGTAGACAGAACCATTTCTAAGGATGAGAAATGAGGAGACTGAGTAAAGTTCTCATCATAATTCACTAACAATAGATACTGCTTAACTAAATAACAAGAGCCTACTGCTTTTCCTGCTGTGGCATTCTGGTCTAGAATGGTTCTATTGTTTTCCATTAAGGAGAGAATTATTCATCTTAGCCTTGTAAAGGATGGCTCCAGGCCTGGCCCACTGATTTGAGGAAGGAAACAGCATCTCCACTTTATAAACAATAAAAGTACCTAACATTTAAACCCTCAGGGACAGTAGTTGCTGTAAGTGCTGAGTGTTTACTGACTTACTGACTCCTCAGAGCAACCTTAATGGAATTACTATTCTTGTCTTCATTTTTGACACGGATAAACCTGAAAGGCCCAGTAGTTTGTACAAATCACTTGGTAAGTTAATGTCCTTGGATTAAATACAAGTTTCTCTGATTCAAGACCTTGCGCTCTACATTGTTTCTCTAAAAAGCACCTGAAGTCTGAGGCTCAACAAATGTCCTAAGAGACAGAGAGGTAAACTGATGAAATCAGGGAGAGATTCATACAAGATGCACAAGGAAAGTGAATCTGTGACCTTCCCAGACAGGGACTCCAGTGTTGATGTTAATCGTTCAAATCAATGTAATGGGTCAGGAAAAAACATTCTAAAGAAAGAAAGGAAAATACCAGGCCAGGAATAGAGAGTAGGAAAGTCAAAGAGAAAGGAAAGAAGAAAAGATATTACACCCTATAGTTAGAATGGTATTCTTTTATGAAACACTGGTTCCATTACATATGTACATGCTGAGCTGTTGTAGAAAATAAATATCTTCCTTACTGTGGGTTCTAGTATAAAAAGTTAATATTTTATCCAAATTCAATAGTCATCAAAAAATGAAAGTAATATTAAATTTTGGAGGGAAGAAATGTAGAAACAACCTGAATGCTTATCAATACAGTATGGTTGAGTACATTACTGCATACCTACACAACACCTATTAAATTCCACCTTAAGTCTTTACATATTAAACTAGAGGAATTTCTCATGCAAAGCACAATGGAGATAAACGCATGGGGTATGGCCATACTTTTATATAAAAAAATGACATCTCTGGGGCCGGGAGTTTGGCCTAGTGGTTAAAGTGCTTGCCTAGCATGCACGAAGGCCCGGGTTCAATTCCTTGGTACCACATACATAGAAAAAAGCCAGAAGTGGTGCTAAGGCTCAAGTGGTAGAGCTCTAACCTTGAGAAAGTCCAAGGACAGTGCTCAGTCCCTGAGCTCAAGCCCAGGACTGGCAAAAAAAAATGACATCTCAAACACAAAACTGGGTGAAATGGAAGAGGAAAAAAACAAATCAGAGGACATATTTTCATCACACTGTGCCCTGTAAATGTTACAAATAAAAATAAAGATTAAATTTAAATCAAATAAATGTATGTATGTCAATGATCTCTGTCCATGCCAGGGTAACACTGAAAGCTCACCCTCCTTTGTAGCCACAGCAATTCCTCTTGCTTCTGTTTAAGTGCCATGTTGTCCTATGTCCAAGACAGCTCTCTTAGCAATGACTTTACTATATCATGCCTCTTTCCTAACTTGCTAATTTTTACTACTCCACTGAAACATCAAGTGCCACTTTTTATCCCCCAACCCAATTTAGAAGTAGCTTCTTCCTCATCCCATGATATCTTGAAATCTTCTACATCAAGCCACACTCTAAATCATTAGTGTGCTGCTGGATCTTCATCAGCAGTGGTCCTTTCAATGGTAGCCATAATATTCTTTATCTATGGACCCCAACACATTGCAGAGGATCTACTAATTAAATCTATAAATGGACAAAGTAAGTTGACTGACCAGATGTCACTACGCTAAATAAGCAGCAGAGCCAGAATGCAGGCCTACCTCTGTTCAACTCCACAAAGGCCACCACTGTCTCCCAGCCATCTGCTAGTTAGAAGGCTGTCTTCTAAACCTCTACAGGCCTGAGAAACTTCCAGAGGCATCAGGCACTCTCTGGCCAGAATGAGTTGGTCAGCAGAGACTAGGAGAAATAAACGCCTCCTTTCTGGGAGTATCAACCGCATGACATTTACTTTATCAAGGGACTTTCCCAAGAAAATCAATTTCTAGAGCATGTAAAAATACAAACAAACCACCATCCACCCGCCCACTCCTTAAAAACAATTGGACCAAAGAGATCTTAGAGAATTCGAGACAATTCCACAATGTTGACAGCACCATCTAATCACATAACTTTTATTTTCCCTAAGTAAGCAATTTTCTACTGAATTTTTATTTTAAATTTGGCTCTGCTGTGAAATATGTGTCCCTATACTCTGTTGTCTCACCCATAATAAACCTGTATACACAACCAGATACAGTGAGGATTCTTGACACAGGCACAACTTGAAATTTGCTGTTGTAGCTTATGATGATGTTACCAGAATCCCTTGATAACAGTGTTTATATCTATTTATAACTGTAACCTATTATCCTAGTTTCCATATAATTGGATGCGACTGAGGTTTAAAAAAATTCAGCTGTCTAAGACAAGTCATGCTCTTACAGAGCAGATGTTTGCTCAGCATGCAAAGTGAATTAGCCTTTAACATGAATACCCAAAAATATACACTCTCCTCCCAAGTTTATGGATATTTTACATTGAAAATAATTTAAAGATACAGAATGTTAAAATATAGAGGGAACACAGTCACAACTGGCTTTTTAAAGTAAGTATTAAAGAAATTAATTAAAAAATAGGTATTTAGCTTACCTCCTTAAGGTATGATGGTGATGCATATTCAGGCATTGGATTCTTTCTCCAGTTCAGGGCAGAGAAAAATGCTTCATAATTTATTTGCTTTTCCTTATCTTCGAACCTGAAATTATGATTTGACAATGTGTAGAATTCATGAGCAAAATGCCAGCCTAATTTTTACTTTAAAAGCATATTATCATGTATGCTTTAATATCTGAGTTTATTAGTTTATCTATTTCTTACTGCCCAGAATATAAATTCTTGGAGAGCAAGGATCAAATTTATCTAATCCACCAAAGTAGGCCCAATTTCTAGATCTGGGCTAGCAATTGGAAGGGTTCAACAAATACCTGATGCACTTGCCATAGAACCAAATTTGCTCATTTATCAACTAAGACATTGCTGTATTTTGTAAAGAATATTTAAGGATTGATAAGTTTAGTGGTGGAAATATGTCAGTGAAATAGAATGTTCTTATATTTCTTAAATTTCATACCTTTTACATCTTTAAGATAAGTCTCAATTAACTTTAGGAAAAAGAAAGGCACATTGTCATTACATAACCATTAAATAGAAATTATTTACATACATGATTTTGCTGTCATAGAAATATGCTCTTGATATATTACAGAGTGGAAAGTAGGTTCTAAAATAATATCTACAGATAAAAGGAACAGATTTCTAAAAACCCAATAATAATACCCTTATATAATAAGAACAGTTTTTTTCTGGAAAGAGATTATGACTTGGTCTTTTTCTTTAGGCTTTTCTGTACCATCTGAATTATTTAAATTTGTAATCAGTAAAAGCCAGTTTTCATTTTGAAAAAAAATTAAATTATTATCCTGTATCACAAAAGGTGAACACTGAGAGCATTTTAGCTGCTATATTTTTATTTAAGGATATTGGATTTATCTTTAACCACAATAGAGTTTTAACTACTAAAATATGATTTTAATACAATTGTTTCAGGGGTCTAAATAGTATCTAAGGATTTCTTAATGCAATAACTCAGTGCTACTTATTTAAAATTTGATCATTTCCATGTATCAGTGGTACTAGGCACTATGTTGATAATGAACTATACAATTTATGGATGAGGATGGGAGTGAAAAACTGGGAGAGAGCAAGGGAAAGGTTGACATTGTCCAAAAAGGAATGTACTATTTACCTGACTTAAGTAACTATAACCCCTCTGTACATGATCATCATGATAGCAATAAAAGTACATGAAAAAGATGACATGCATGAAGAAATGGATGATAAAAAAATTAATCACATCCTACCAATTATTTAAGAAAAATTATCTACTGATTATATAACACCACTTTTTGAAGGAAATGAGAAAAGTAGTCATTAAGACATTGTTCCAAGCATGTTGCTCTGGGGCCTCCGCCATTAAAATAACATGTCCATAATCAGTCAGATAGTTTTCTAATTTCTTCACAAAGGATTGAACAAATAACTCATATTTACAAACTAATAAAAATTAGCAGCAACAAATTAAATGCCTCAAGCTGAAGTCACATAGACTCATCAATGTAAACAAAGTAGAATTAAATTGGGACCAGAAGAGGAGAAAAGGAATGCTGCAACTCTTCTGTGTACATTTCCTTTGGCCAAGGATTCTTAGATAGAACTCTTAACATGCCACCCCCCTACCACTGTTTACCCTATGAATTTGGGCTACACTCATCATTTCAACTCCCTTTAAGGGAAAACTCTATCTAAGGAAATGCTTGTAGCCAAAATACTTGACCATTATTGTTTTTATTTGTGTATGTCTTATAAACCAAAACTCAATTAAGGATGCCTTGTGAGAAGCTTCTCTTTAGCAGCTCCTTAAAGAAAACATTTCCTTTTTCTCTGGGTAGGACCTGAGATCAAGGAAATTATGTACTGCCTTTGACTATTCTTCTAAAGAAAACTTAATCACGGGACCATATTGTCAGAAAAGTTATAAATGTACTAAATGTTTATACTTCAAGTTCATAAGCTGAAGTCTGAACATGGATGTGGCACTATTAGAGTTGGAGCTCCGGAAGAAATATTTAGGTTACTATGGCAAGATCCCTCATGCTCCATAGCCAGATATTGTGGTACCTGGCTATAATTTGAGCACCTGGGAGGCAGGGCAGGAGGAATGAGAATTTGAGTCCAGCCTGAGCTACACAGAAAGATACTATCCAAAAAACTAATTACCATGGTTTAAAGGCCCAACTTAGTCTGGTTTCTTCCTGCTTACCTCTCTAATCATATGTTCTCACCTCAAAACTCTCTCCTTACCACAATACATGTCTAGATTGTTCCTAGACATGCAGGGCATTTGAACCTTCTGTCTTATCTATAAAATCTCAATTCAAATGTTGTTTCCTTAAGAAGATCTTCAGGAAGATATTCCTGACTCTATTCTGAGTCCCTTTTCCTGAATTAGCATTTTCCCTAGATGAAGGCATTGGAACTGAGGAAATGTTCCAAAAGTTGCTATAAGAATCCATTTGAGGGCCGGGAGTTTGGCCTAGTGGTTAAAGTGCTTGCCTTGCATGCATGAAGACCCGGGTTCGATTCCTTGGTACCACATACATAGAAAAAAGCCAGAAGTAGTGCTGAGGCTCAAGTGGTAGAGCTCTAGCCTTGAGAAAGTCCAAGGACAGTGCTCAGGCCCTGAGCTCAAGCCCAGGACTGGCAAAAAAAAAGAATCCATTTGATTTTCTTACCACTAACTCCTATACTTGGCCATGTTCCCCTGTTATCTTCTAAACCTCAAGCTCTCTTCTTATCCCAGTTCATGATCCATCACATTCAATATTTTTATTTGCCCATTTAGAAGTATTTGGGAAGGATGCTCTGAATCAAATAATACTTGAGAAGGGATCAATAGCTATGAATGAAAGTGCACACAGCTCCAAAATATATATTCTTTTTAGAATATATATTTCTTCTTTCCCAGATCCCACACCCAGGCTAAAAAGAGGAGTTTGTTGATATCATAAAATACTCCAAGATACTCTTTTCAGTTCTGTCTTAGAAGACCTCAGTTTATGTAGGTAGGGCCCCCTCCCTTGCCCAAGGGGAGCAGAGGAACAAAGAACAAACAAATACTTTAATTAAAAGGGAAACTAGCTGATGCTTCCTGGAAGAAATATTTGCTTTTGAGAAGTGGACCGAGTTACAGTGAGTCATGATAAATGGACCAGAAATATTCTTTTCCCTTTTCTACTAAATCTCACCTTTTTCCTACAAAAGAATAAAAATATGTAAACAATGACAAAGATAGCTGAAGAAAAACTTCAGTAGAAAACGGATTTTAAAATGTCTTGCAGGACAAGTGTTGGTGACAAACTTGGCAGAACCAAGGAAAGGAATGACTTATCAACATGATCCATAAAACCCCTAACAGATTCAGCAATTGCAGACTGGAGGTATTACCAGAGGCAGGGATAAGGTATGGCACTGAAAACAATAGTTAGAAACCCTAGATAAAAAGTAAGGGCAGTTAGACCTCCAAATACCTTCCTCTAGGGTGCACTTTCTCTCCCAGGAGATTTGTTCTTCAAACCCAAATAAAAAAGCTCCAGTCAAGAGGAGATGAAGCATAATGGAGGTAGAAGAAGCATTACACCATGAATTTGAGGGCATTCAAATCTCCCTTTGCCCTTTTAGGTTTTAATATGTGACTAGTGACTCTTTTCCCTTCTCCCATGCCACTCACCTTTCCTCCTAAACCTAGCAGGAAAAAAAGACAGGATTTTTCTCTCAATACTATGAATGCTTCTAGAGAAAGCTCTAGATTTCAGCTTTTGGGAATTCACTAATGAAGATGAAGACCCAGGACTTACTACATTGTGAAATCTAATCAAGACACTTTTGCATTTACCAAACCATCTAATATTAAGGACAGCAGTCAAGGATGAAAAACAAATCAGATAAACTTCATTCAGGGAGCAGTAGATAAGAGGTAAGATAAGAAAATGTATCATGTCCCTGAGAAGATAAACAGAAGTGTAAAAAGAAGAAACATGACTCGGAATTAAAATTTATGGAAGTAGTAAAAGAATGCAATAGAGGAAAAAAAGAATGCAGTAGAAGGGTTAGAGCATAAAGCAAAAGAAATTTTGGTAAATACATGAAAATAAAAAAACTAGTAAATATCCAAATTTGCAATATCTAACTTCTTAATGGTTCTCATAAAAGTAAAAATGGAAAAAGGAAAATTATTTGATAACTAAAAGAAAGTTTCTGCAAAACAAAAGGAAGACTCTCCAACACACACACACACACACACACACACACACACACACACACTAGACTTTTGTGACTCCAGGGATACAGCGACCCTGGGATCATTCAGATAGAATAAACTGAAATGGGAACCAAAGTATGCTAATTTCTCAATCATCACCATAATAGGAAGTTAGTAGATAGCATTTAGAAATGATAAATCAAAACTTAACAGTATGCATATGCTAGTCAAATGTCTATAAGAAACAACTAGAAAGGCTGAAAGTAGCTGCTGATGTAGCCAGACTGCTGTTGTTAAAATAAATTTTCAGAATTATTGGATTATTCTTGACTATAAACATCTGTAAATTTGATGAAAATAAAAACTTAGTGTTACAAGCAGACAAATGATCCTGAAATATGCCTTTCTAAGTAGTGAGCTATTCATTTTGTTTAAATAGAGTAGGAGCTTGTTAAACCGGAATTAGACCCTTTAAGTCTTCGTTCCTGCTCCCAAGTCCTAAACATAGTTTTTTCTTTGGACCACCGATGCTATGAGATATTTCATGCCATCATTTGTTATTACAATATTTTTTCAATATATGCTATGCTTGAAAATGAGCTTGTAAGAGAAGGAAGTTGGACACAAAGGAGATTTTCGAGTCTAAAATAAAAATATTCTTGGAAGAGGCAGAAGAAACAGTTCCGATACAGGCAAAGGTTTGACTATCAAGGGAATGAGATCAAACTGTACCACGTAAGTACAGTTATTTCCCCTGAAGACTACTGACTCTGCTATCTATCACGGAGACTATGTTCTGTCTGTGACATAGCACTTGCTAAATCCCAGCCATCCTTTCAAAATAGTTTTGAAAAGCCCTATATATTGATTAAAAATATATAACTTCTTATTTCATAGTCACATTGGGCTTTCAATCAAAAATATGATCCAGCTCCTTCACCTGAATTTCCTATTTCATTCCTCTCCAATGAACTTTTGGCTCTAGCTCAAACTCTGATGTATGGTCAAAGGACAGAGATTTGCCACTTTGGAGGAAATTCTTTTTAGAAGACTTTGAAAGCAATTCCAAAGAACTTTCTATGGCAACATGGTTAAAATCAGTGCACAAGCCTTCCAGGGTGACTGCCCTAAAGGGCAACACTAATTCTGGCTTTTAAGTGTTTCGATGCTTGTTAAAAAAAATTCGCCTCTTAACTTTCAAGTCTCAGCTCACAGTGCTAAAAGTGTTTTCCTAAAGCATCCATAAATTCTTCTTTCCCTTTGATACTCTGGCAATCTACCATTTCCTTCCCTATACAAACTAAGAGACATGTTTGTGGAAGAAAAGGGAGGAAAGGCAATTTCTCTGGGTGTTCTCTAAATAGTAATGGCCCCCAAACATGCTTCCTAGGGCCTTGCTGAGTGGGAGTTCTTAGAAGTGAATCTAACAGGACATATGACTGATGTTTTTGCTCCCCCTCCCAGAAATGATGAATCGTTTGAAAACTGCAGAAGCTAGTCATCTTCTTCCCACAGGGAATAATGCTGAGCAGCTTTATTTCTATCCTCCAAAGAGGTTAAAGGCTTAGTGGTGGCTGAATTTTGCTGACAAGGAAACTAGTTACCCTCTAATGCAAACGCCATCTTATTCTTAGAGGAATGACTGAAGGGGAAAGCAATGGAGACACATTATTTTTGTGCTAGTCCTGGGGCTTGAACTCAGGGTGTGAGCAATGTCCCTGAGTTTTTGTGCCCCAGGCTACACTACCACTTGACTGACAGCTCTTGTGTACTTAGGATTACAGGCTTGAGCCTCAGGTATCCAGGTGAAGACATATTTTGGATTCACTTACTTGCATTTGGTTTTAGTTTACTAGCAAACCCAGCCTGAAAGACCTGGTGAAAGTCTTCAAGGCTGAACTCTTGAGAAAATGTAGAGCTCTGAGCTATCACATTGGCTGGATAGGAAAACTTAGAATTGGTAAGATGGCACTGCCTGAGTAGTCAATGAGTAAGTTGTATGTGTCAATGACCAGACCTCTCTATTTCAATTCAGATTCCAGTAGAGATATGCTTGGTAGGGTGGTTACAATCACCAAGTACAGACTCTGCAGAGAGTTACTGCTCTTTTGGCCCACATGGTTTGATATTTTTTAATTCCTCAATTATAAATCTTATCTTTGAAAGCACTGAAAGCTCTATGTGACAGAGAAGATGAAAGAAAGAAATAACAAGGTGGCTAAGAGAAAGGGAGAGAAGGAAGAAGGGGGAAAAAAGAAGGAAGAGGGAAAAGGAGAAAGAGAGCTCCTCTGAAAACTTCCATAGTACACCAAACATTCTGTAACAAAAAGCCACATGGCTCAATGCTTGCCCATCAGCTTCGTTGCCAGGTAAGTAGAAGCCTGTGAGCTCAAACTCTGCCTCTGAGAGGAGGGACAGAGGATGGGGCTGGGTAGAACATAATGAGATGCTTTTAAAGCCCTGCTAACTTTTTCCACTTTAACTGATCTTTCTGGATGCGACAAAAGCTCTCTTGGGAGGCTAGTTCTAAGGCATTCCATGGAACCCTAAGTCAACTATAAAACCCTAGCTTAGGGCCAGGCTGCCTAGGGAAAAAGCTGCACTTGTATTTCTAGTTATTTTAAAGTTCAGGCTCAAAATGCTACAACTAAGAGAAGAGGCCATTTTTATACTCCACGGTCCTACAAGCATGGAATGATCTCAGAATGCTCTCCAACTCTTATACTAGAGTTTCACAATCTCTTCTTCATTATTACTGAGGGATAATTACATCCAAGTGAAGTCTCAGAGGGTTTGAGTAGAGAAGCTGGCTTTAGAGTCAGGTGCATTGTGTACCATCACAGATTAAGTATCCGAAGTTGTGAAGACAAATGAGTCATAATTCCTACCGTTGGGAGCTCAGATAGAAAGCAAAGGTTTGGGGTATCTTAAGAAGTACTGTAGGAAGTTTTGGGTATCAAGTGGAAGTAGTTCCATTTGAGTCACCTTGTCCTGGAACATGCTCTTTCAGTGAGACTTTCCTTATATCTCAATGCTTACCTTTAGGAAATGAAGACCCATGTCTACTCTCAAATACAATGTATCTTTGAAAATACCCAAGAAATTGGAGATATAAATATAACTACATAGACATAAAAACCTATGATGGAATATATACTCTATAGACATAATGTTATATTATATAGATTCATATATATATATGACATACAAACTCTCAAGTTAATTTTAATTTTGTTCTTAAATTTATGTGCCAGTGATTGCATATAGAGATCCCGTTATTGAATACTTATTTGTTAAATGTAACATTTGAAATATGATATAAAAGTTAATGTTGATAAAATCTAAAAAAATGCCCAAGAATTTATAAAATTATCCTTAGGCTCTCAAGACTATGTCAATACAGAGCGTTCTTGCTATTATTATTTTTTGCCAGCCCTGGGCTTGAACTCAGGGCCTGAGCACTGTCCTTTGGCTTTCTCAAGGCTAGAGCTCTGCCACTTGAGCCAGAGCATCACTTCCAGCTTTTTCTATGTATGTGGTATGGAGGAATCAAACCCGGGTCTTCATGCATGCTAGGCAAGCACTCTACCACTAGGCCAAACTCATGGCCCCTGTTCTTGCTATTGTTAATGGATAATAGTTGCCATGACATAGAACACAGAAATGTGATACTCTGCATTAATGAAATGAGTTTGGGTGGTAAGATGACCTCATTTTAGCTCTCATGAAATAAACAGGTGGCTGGAACAAATGAAGGTAAAAACAAGATGTTGACATCCAACTTGCAACTTTGGTTGTGCTAAAAGCTAAAAAGGCTTAGTTGAATTACAAGAATGATGAGAGTGAAACAAGAAGGAAATCTTAGTACAAGATCTTAGTCCTCTGCATCAGATACAGAAAACGTGGTAACAATTACTAGGTAAAAGAAAGCACACACTCTGTTGTTTGTCATCTAATGATCTGAATTCATATAGCAGGATTATAGAGCTGCCCAGAGTGGCCCAACCTTATTCTAAAGCAGGTATATCTATCCTGGGCAGTGTGCACTGAACAAAATGACACTCTATCCCTGCTTCCCATGGGAGACTGCAGACGTAAGAGGGGGCTGTAGATTAGCGTGCCATGAGGAGGATTATGCAGAAAGAGATTCTGTTCAAGGTTCTGTAAAGGCCTGTTGGAGTCTGTGGGGAACAATAAGAATGCAAAATACAAATGTAAACTGAAAGCTGATGGGTCCATTAGGAATTAGGGCAGTCTTTGAAAGGAATCTGTGGAGATGATGCAAAACACCAAGCATGTGACCCAAATCATGGCAGGGCATATTGGAGGGAGAGGGGAATGGAAATGAGACAGTTTCTAATCTGATTAGTCTGAAGTTTCCCCCTGAGTGTGGAGAAGGGTCAGTGCGCAATTAGAAGCAAAGTTAGACTGAACATGGTCTGCTCAGTGGCATGGAGGGATGACCTCCTCAAAGCTAAACTGGGCCTAGAAGAGGATGTGTTCAGAGACTGAGACAACTCCAAGGCAAGTTGCAGAACAGTCTTTTCACATTTAATGTCTAATTGTAAATGCAAAGACGAAACAGTCTGCTGAGAGAATGGGAGGATGATGACTTGGTGGCCCCTGCTCTGGATAAGAAACCCCTAGGTCCTCTAGAGGCCAGGCTCCCACATTATTGAACTTTCCAGGACAACTTGTCCTCAAGCCAATGAAGAGATAATCTAATAAAGATCCACAGCTTCCTGACTAGAAGACAGCTTAATGTGTGAAAAGCATTCAGACCCGATTATTGGAAAATAAGGCTTCCTCCATAAACAAGTTAACAGGTTTCTTCCATTTCATTTCAAAGTCAGTCTGTGTGTGGGCTATAGTCCCTGACTTGAATTATCTCCTAATCCCCAGTCAATACTTATTACCAGGTGCTGTACAAGGTACTTTATACATGTTATTTCCATTAGTCCTCAGAACTTCTATGAAGCTAAATGCTGTTATTCCTGTTCAGAGGTAAGGAATCTGAGACCCAAGTAAATCAGAACTCTTGCACAAAATCATATAGCTAATAAGTGGGTTTAAAGAATATAAGGCAGATAAAATTGCTATGGTATGCAACTCGCTGTCTCTTTAAATTAAACAGGTGAGGAGAAAGTGTATGTATCTGAATGCATCTAAAGGTCAAAACACAACTCTTTATTACAAGAAAAGGAACAGAAAGAGAAATATTGTAGTGTGAATCCTTACAAGATAAACCCTGAAATCATTAGCCAAGCATACGCTTCATGGAGGGTTTTATGGATGCGGTGTAACTTGAAGAGGATCGAAGAACTGGCTTTTAGCAGATAATAATATTTAGACACTATTTTCTACTAAAAAAAATAACCAGGGGAGTGGGGGGCAGAAAAAAGAAATACCCAGATAAAAATCGAAAATATGAGGAGTACATGCACAAGAAGCACATGTATGACATACTGATACCCCATTTCATTATGGGGGAAAAGGCAAGGGTGTGTTATGTTGAAGATGTAATTACTATAAAGAATCTTCATTCCTGGGTCAGCCTACTTGATCTCAGATCCATTTTGTCAAATCTTTCCCATTGCTACCATAAAATAAAGCTAAAACAAAACAAAGCAACAAAGGTAAACAAACAGAGCTGAGAATCCAAAAAAATCACTTCAGGTTAATTCCATGAATATACATACCCAGTTGTATTTGTCCTCATCTGCATTCACTTCTTGACAACTTGGACTTTAGTTCCATATTTGGAATTTGTTTGGCTTCGGATGAAAATTCACCAGTCTTGTTCCTACTTATGAAGAATACTCTAACTGGAACCCCTGAGCCCCATGATCGAAAAGGAGGAGTAATTCAAAGCTAATGAGTTTTTTTTATCTTTCAAGAGCAAAGAGACACCAAAGAATGTTTGTGAGTACATGACACTGACAAAATGATATTTTTTGCTCTCAGCAGGTATTTAGCTAGTATAGGAAAAGTCAGATTTAAGCCTAGAGACTGGTAGAAAAAAAGATCATGGAAGTCCTTTGATAGTCAAGAAGTATAGGTCAGAAGAAGAATAACCTCAGTAAGAAGGGAGATAGAATAGATGGATGCAGTCAGTAGAAAAAAGGCACAACTGTTAATATCCTGGCTGTTTTCAGATAATGATTCAGAATTTGAAGCAAAAAATGTATATTTGAAAGATTCAGGGGTCAAGTCAGAGCTCATTTATTAGACAATATGACTTAGAAGAAAACATTTTCTCTTTCAAAATATCTTCTCAACATCCTCATATGCAAGATAGGAAGGCTAACACTTCTGACTACATCAAATTGCTCTAAAAATGGGAAAATGTATACAAAGCAATGATTATAATGCCTAGTACAAGCAAAATACCAAAATTATCAAGACATGTAAGACAATAAGTTAGAGCGATCTATTGGAAAGCTCAACAAAATCTATGTGATTAAGGGGTTACCCCAAGGTGAGAAAAACAGAAGTGATGTGTTTCAGAAATTAGTTTCTCGTGCTTTCTCTCTATGTTTTCTATCTGGTGCTCCAGCAGACAGACCTTTAGGTCTTCTTATTTCAATATTTTAACAATCAGAAGTACTGCTTTCAAAATTCTTCCCTGAGACTTACTATCTGATATCCTCACAACCAATGAAAAGTTGTGAACTTCATTTTCATCCAGAACTTGTAGATACCTATGTATTAATGTTGAAACAAATAGGTCTTGTAACATGAAAGATCCTTTCATAAGACTTAAGAAAAAACAGAGAGAATGAGGGAAGGGTGACACTGTTCAAAATAAAATTGACTTATTACCTGACTTGTGGAACTGCAATCCCTCTGTATATCACCTTTACAATAAAATTTAAAACAAAATTTTAAAAAGACTTAAAAGGATGTATCAATTCTCATCAAGGAGGGGTTTCTTGCTTACCTGGATAGTAACTCTACTAGAAGTTCATCACTCAAAGGCAGTCTGGAAGATTTACATATCCTTTTGATGTCTTGGGTAGGTAATACATGTTTTCTGCATTAAAACATAGTAAAGTGGCTTTTATACATCCTGTGTTCCATGAACAACAATTACATGATATAAGGAAGAAAACAGAAACACAATATATCCTGAAAATGTACACATGAGCGTATGCATGAAAACTGACATTGGAATGTACCATAAGGAAAAACAATAGTATTCAATTTCACCAACGTTTTCCATTTCAGAGGTCACTAGATTTCTTTCCTTACTAGATTTCTATCAAGGTCCAGATTCAGATTTTTAGTTGGTGATAGTGCAGGCCTATTTAGGCGGTAGCCATGAGTATTGCTCTAAGTAATCGAAATGCATTCTTGATCACTAGTCAGAAATGGTTCTGATATTTGCAAACATCTTTTAATTTGACAGGCATTTAGAGCATCCAACACAAGTATAAAATGACTTGGACGTGGCGTTTTTTTGGTCTTTTCCCTGGACCCAAACCCAAGTGGGGCCTTAACATTCCCTTCAATTTTGTGAGTTGCAAGTCATTTGCTCTAGAGGAAGCCCAACATTAATTTTCCCCAGCCTGTTGGCAGTCCAGAAATGCTTGTCAAATACTCAGCCAGTGTTCTTTGAGGTACCACACAAAATTATAACCCAAAGGAAACAAAGTGGCCTCTTTTCTTTCTAATGAGAAGGTTGTCTACAATCAAAGCTTATTAGATCTAGATGAGCCCCAGGCTGTATTATCAAGCAGCCCTAATAATTTCCAGAAGTATTTCTTTAGTGAAGAAGGATCACACCTTCCACTCTGATGGAAGACAAAGTCAACGTTGTGCAAAGCTCAGGCCACACATTCTCTAACAGACAAGAAGGAAGTTTAGAGAGTCAAAGAAAAATTCCAGTGTCATAATAACTCAACAAAGATACATTATGAATTAGCAAACAAATCAAATCATGTGTACTTTTAAGGTAAACTATTATTTGTTTAAGGTGTGACCGGGCCACCTGGATACCGATGTAAATTCTAAAGATAAGCAAAAGAATCACAGGGAAGAAAGGTGGCAATGGTGTGCAGTAATAAGGTTAGAAACCTAGAGTGATAGTGATCAAGATGCACACTGTACTGAGAAACTGACGTGTTGAATGCAAAGCCCTTTGTACAACTATTTCATGATAATAAAAAATTAAACTAAATTAAAATTAAGAAAATAAAAGCTAAAGTGAGAACTAAAATTTCCAACACCAAATGAAATCAATTGATTCCCTATTGAATTGATTGAATTTCACTACATTCTATTAAATCACACATATTAAAACCACTGTATCCAGTTGTATGTAACTATGATCTCATAAGACTTAATACATACCAACAATGTGTTAGAAATAATGATACTGAGCTTCATTGCACTAAATAATTTCTAAGAATTTCTGTGGATCATTTGTATCTAAATTTCTTGTTCTGTGTATTATCAAAGTTGCTTTTATAAGACCCAGGTAGTGCTAAAGTAATGTGAGATGGCATTTCAGTATTAAAATTCTCAAACATCTTGTTTTACTGCATGTATCAGTTGAAAGCTTTTCAAAGCAAATTCACATGCTAGGGAGCAGCCTATTCTTTAAAAGATATAAGGCTCATTGTATTCCTCTCCTATTCCCTAATGAATTGAGGTGTGTTGGCTAATTATTTGAGTATGACAAGACATGCCAATTTGCTTTTAGCCCTTTTGGATAAAATATACATTCCTTTTATTACTTAGGCTCACATAAATGATCTAGTAAAATAAAACAAAGCTTACTTTTCTCGATCTTCATACAAACAAGTAGATACGAGCCTGTCAAAATTCTCAAACATGCTTTTCTTGAATTTTTCATGGATCTGTGACATTAACGTAGTCATATCTATATCATCTGTACAAGGCAAACGGTAGTGACGAGCAATAGTTATGATCTCCTGGTCTACGAGTGTCCCAGCAGTTATATCTATCAATATGTCTCTGTAAATGAAATGGAAAAGCACAATAAGACCTAAGAATATTTTACTCTTTCTTCTACTAAAAATGTCCAAATTCCATTTTATAGAGCTTTTACCAACTGTGCAGAGGATACTGTTCTTGCTCTTAAGGAGCAGCAGGAAGTCGCTAATGCCATTTTATAAATAAAATAGTATTCTCCCACTTTGATAACAACATGCCACCAGGAAGTAAACTGTTAAAGTTCTTGAGTGATCAAAATACCTGTCACTAAGTATATGATTTTCTTCAATATCTATTAGCCTTCCTTACAGAAAATAATAGCTGACATAGGTTTCAACTTTTTCAGGACCCAATATTTGTAAATCAATAATCTAGAAAAGTATTTTGTAGTCAAAAGTAAAAACTGAGCTGGACACTGGTGGCTCATACCTGTAATCCTAGCTACTCAGGAGAGGCTGAGATCTAAGAATCGTGGTTCAAAGCCAGTCTAGGTAGGAAACTCTGTGAGACTCAACTCCAATTAACAACCAGAAGTGGTGCTGTGGCTCAAAGTGTCAGAGTGCTATTCTTGAGCAAAAGAGCTCAGGGACAGCACCCAGGCTGTGAGTAAAAGCTCTGCTCCATCCCTCCTCCTCCCACTCCCACAAACAAAGGACAGCACCCAGGCATTGAGTCCAAAGTTCTGTTCCAACCCTCCCTCACCCTCCTCACACACAGAGTAAAAACTGATACAGCCTGGCAATGAGGAATAAAAGTAAAAGAAATGTTAAAAGGGCTACATACCTAGGATTGTAACTATCTCTAAGAGACAAAAAGCTTTGTGATTATTTGGCAAAGGTTAAAATAAAAAGTAACAGCAACATTTTAAGAGAACCCAAAGATGAAAAAAATGGATGAATTATTTCTAATATTTACCTATATTAATATTATAGATTATGCCACATGTATTGGGCAGAATTACATTAAAATAATCAAAATACAAAATATTATGGTGCTTAAACGAATAAACTCCCACCAAAACATGTCCTTAACCAGAAATGTTTCCATTCTCAAGGCTCAAAAATAAGCAAGGGAAACTAAGATTTTGCTTGCTCTTGTATTATTGACTAGGCTTCCAAGAAGAAAGACTTTTACTTCATTTTAATTCATTGGCATATTTAATGATTCTAGTTTACTCTTCTCAAGAGAGTGTCTAGTAAATTCTGTGATGTCCTATCCACAGGGATTACATTTTGCCAATATCCACTTTTCCTGGTTGTTTTTTTTGCCAGTCCTAGGCTTAGGCTCAGAGCCTGAGCACTGTCCTTGGACTTTCTCAAGGCTAGAGCTCTTTTATCTATAGCACCACTTCCGGCTTTTTTCTATGTATGTGGTACTGAGGAATCGAACCAGGGTCATTATGCATGCTAGGCAAGCACTCTACCAGTAGGCCAAACTCCCAGCTCCACTTTTCCTGTTTTTGAATGTTTAGGTTTAGGTTTTGTTTACAATTTTTTCATCATTGTGGTTTTGTTTTTTCCAGTACTGGTGCTTGAACTCTAGGCCTCACTTCTCACATGGCTTTTTACTCAAGACTCGTTACTATTTGAGCCATAGATCCATTTATGGCTTTTTGTTGGTTAAACAGAGATAAGAATCTTGAGAATTTGTCTCAGATTGGCTTCAAACCTCAGTCCTCAGATCTCAGCCAACTAAGTATCTATGAATATAGGCATGAGCCACTGAAACCCACCTTTGTTTTAAAAATTTTAATGAGAAATGAAGGCTAACTTGAACCAAGAGAACTGCACAATTTCAGGAAGTCAGGTGAAATAATGTAATCTGTAATATTAGCAAAGGGTCACTCTAGACTATAAAGTGACACTTTGGTACCTAAACTTTTCAGAGTCTATACTAAACTAGGCTGCTCAAGCATTTATCTGTACTCTCAAAATCAAAAGACTGGAAGGGCCAATAAACTGAAATGAATATCAGTAATACCCTCTACTTTACTGAGGAGTAGCTACATGTAAGGTCATGTGCTACTAGGTACCTTTGATATGGATCATCTTATCTGACCTAACATATAAGTACTGTTGTTATCTCTATTTTACTGACAAGAAAACTGAGGCATTAAAAACTGTTCAGTAATCAATCTTATGTTTCCAGGGCCAAAATGTGAAGTTATGCACTCACATATTTCTCTAGCTCTCCTGTTCTCCTGGGATGGGGAAGATGGAATAACTGGGTAGCCTGAGACTTGGGATAAAAAACCTTCAAGGGCCATGGGATTGAAGCTGATTGTTCTGTGGATCTCTCTTCTCTTTGCTTTCCATGCTATTGTTGAAGTATATCCCCCAATAGTTCATATGTTGGAAAATTCACATTAATGGTATTTGTAGATGGGATCTTTGGGAGGTAATTAGGGTTTCATGGGGATTTTTTTTGGCCATTCCTTGGCTTGGGCTCAGGGCCTGAACACTCTCCTTGGGTTTTCTCAAGAGTAGAGTTCTACCACTTGAGCCACAGCACCACTCTGGCTTTTTTTTTCTATGTATGTGGTACCAAGGAATGGAAGGCCAGTCTTCGGGCATGCTAGACAAGCACTCTACCAGTAGGCCAAACTCTTGGCCCTTCGGGAGGTAATTAGGATAAGAAGAAGTCATCAAAGTGGGACACCTACAACCCGTGGTGGCTTTAGTGGTTTTCTTTTTTTTTTTTTTTTTGCATTTTTTATTGTAATTAGTAAAAGGGTTACATGATATTTGCCAGACAGAAGGTGCATTAATTCACATACAATGATACCCTTTCACATGGCTTGGTACCCATTTCCCTCCCCCCCCCCCGCACCCCCCACCCATCTTGGTTTTCCCCCCTTCCCTATCAAATTTCAAATAACCAAATACAAATAAATTCAATATATCAGATAACAAAGTGAGATACTATAACAATATGAGATAACCAAGGGATAGCAAAGGAGATGAGAGACAACATAGTACACTAAGGACAACAATCATTCGTTATATGGCTTTTGTTTCAATATCCTGGAGGTCCTTTCAATTAGCTTCGTACTATATGGCCTTATGTATCAAGATTTTGCCCTATTGCAGATCTCTGCTAGTAGAGCCCAAGGTTTCTACTGATTATGACGAATGAGGGAAACCATTGAGCCTAAGTTCCTTTGAGTCTGGCTTACTTCACTTAATATGATTTTTTTCTAAGTCTTTCCATTTCCTAACAAATGGGGCAATGTCATTCTTTCTGACAGCAGCATAGAATTCCATTGTGTACAAATACCACAACTTGTTGATCCACTCATCAACTGAGGGACATCTAGGTTGGTTCCATATCTTTGCTATGGTGAATAGTGCTGCAATGAACATTGTTGTGCTAGTGGATTTAGTATGCCCTTGTTTCTGGATGGTTGGGTAAATGCCAAGTAGTGGAATTGCTGGGTCATAGGGGAGTTCTATGTTTAGCCTTTTGAGGCACTGCCACAATGCTTTCCATAGTGGTTGAACGAGTTTGCACTCCCACCAACAGTGTAGTAGTGATCCCTCCTGGCCACATCCCCTCCAGCATCTGTTATTATTCGTTTTCCTGATCCTGGCCATTCTAACTGGAGTGAGGTGGAATCTTAGAGTTGTTTTGATTTGCATTTCTTTTATGACTAGAGATGTTGAGCATTTCTTCATGTGTCTATAGGCCATTTTTGTTTCTTCTTCAGAGAAGACTCTCTTTAAGTCAATCTTGCCAAGAGCTATCTACAAATTCAACGCAATACCCATCAATATCCCAATGGCATTCTTTAAAGAAATAGAAGGGGCAATCCAAAATTTCATATGGAATAATAAAAGACCCCGTATAGCAAAAACACTTCTTAGCAGAAAGAACAGCGCAGGAGGAATTTCAATACCAAACTTTAGACTCTATTACAGAGCTATAATTATCAAAACAGCTTGGTACTGGCACAAGAACAGGCCTGAAGACCAATGGAATAGAACTGAGGACCCAGATATTAAACCACAGACCTATGGCCACCTAATCTTTGACAAGGGAGCCAAAAAAATAGAATGGAAGAAAGACAGCCTCTTCAACAAGTTGTGCTGTCAGAACTGGTTAAGCACCTGCAGAAAACTAAAGTTGGATCCTTCTTTGTCACCTTGCACTAGAATTAACTCCAAATAGATCAAAGACCTGGAGGTAAAAGCTGACACACTGAAAACTTTACAAGAAGGAATAGGAGATACACTAGGCCTCCTTGGCACAGGTTGAAACTTTCTTAATAAGGACCAAGAATCACAACAAATCAGAGAAAGGCTGGATAAGTGGGACTGCATTAAACTGCAGAGCTTTTGTATGGCAAAGGACATAGCTAGTAAATTAATTAGGAAGCCTACAGAGTGGGAGAAGATCTTCACCAACCAAACAACAGACAAAGGCCTCATATCTAAAATATATCAACAACTCAAAAAATTGAATCACTCCAAAACTAATCTCCAAAGTAACAACCATCCCTTTAGTGGTTTTCTAAAAGAAGAATGAGATCCCTAAGCTAGGCAGCTTGCTCTGTCCCTGCTCTGTCCACCATGCTATGTTACAAGAAGACCCTCATTAGATGCCAGCATCGTGTTCTTTGACTTTCCAACCTCCAAAGGGGTGAGCCAAAAATACTTCTAGTCTTTGTAAATTACCTATCTCTAGCATTTTGTTACAGCAACAGAAATTGGACTGAGATTTTTTTCATTATCTCTGCTTTGAGTACTATCATTATCCAGCACAAAAAGAGAAAAATCTTTAAAGTTGAGTCACCATCCTTGACAGAGTACTGTCTGACCATAAAGTAGATAGTATAAGGAAAGCCCCTAGATTTCAGTATTTGTCATGGAATAATCAGTTAAGACTGTGCATAAAATGGAACAACCTTCCATCATTTCTAAAATGTAGATTGTATTTATTGGTAGAAAAATATCCACGCTATTCTGATTCTAGTAAAAATCAACATACAAGTACATATATAGTCATATAAAAAATAGCTGGGTATAGATGGCTCATGCCTGTAATCATAGCTACTCAGGAGTCTGAGATGGAAGGATCACAATTCAAAATAAGCCCTGGAAGGAAAAATCTGTGAAATTTATTTACCTCTAGTTAACTTTAAAAAAAAAGCCAAAAGTGAAGCTGTGCCTCAAGAGGTAGAGTGAAAAACCTAAGAGACAGCACTCAGTCCCTGAGTATAAATCCCAGCACTAGCATAAAGCCAAGAAAAGAGGAAGGAAGAAAGGAGGGAAGGAGGGAAGGAAGGAAGGAAGGAAGGAAGGAAGGAAGGAAGGAAGGAAGGAAGGAAGGAAGGAAAGAAGGGTTAAAAGGATGCATGCCAAAACATCAGCAGTAATGCCTGTAATTGAAGAGATTTCTTCCTTTTCTGAAACCTATTTGTACTTTTTCTGGGTTTCTCTGATAATCAAGTGTCACATTCCTAGCCACAAAGAAAAATCATTTGAAATCTTCTTCCTTTTTTCTCTTCCACCAGTATGAAGATATTAAGTGGCATATTATCAAGGATGAGGAAAAAAACATGTGCATCAATAACTAGGAACTTTCCCCACAACTTGAAATTTATCATAGCACCACCAGATCCTAACAGTTTACCTTTTCATTGGGTAAACTGAAAATATGGTAGCCTCACTACAGCTAAAATTTATATCTATTGTGATTATATGCTTTTTAAAGAAAAAAGCAACTCAGTATTCACAGCATTGCATAGTTGATAATGAGATTTCCAAACAAGCTATACCATACTGAAAATTGTCACCAGTCATGGGGGGGGGCACCAGCGGTGCCACAAGACTGCTTTCAAGGCAGATCTCTGTACCATGACCTCAGTAGGTCATTTAATCTTTACCTTGTAGGCCTCAATGGCTGACGCTACTTTGACCTGTATTTGTCATGATTTCTTTCCAGAAGACTTTCCTGTCAGACCTTATTTGGCTTCACAAAGAATTGGCAATCTTTTCCATAGTAATATACTTCATTTTTTATTGTAGTAAAATATGCATAGCATGAAATTTACCATTTGTGACGCTGGCAGTATTGTGAAACACTACCTTTATCTAGTTCCAAAATATTCGATCAGTCTAAAGAAATGTCATATGCACTAAGCAGTTCCTTTCCTTTCCTTCCTTCCCCCAAGTCATCTCCACTGCTATCTCTGACAATTTGAAAATTCTCAGAAATTCAGATAAATGGAATCATATGTGGTCTTTTGTGACTAGCTTCTCTCTCTTAACCCAATGCTTTCAAAGTACTGCTATATTGTGGCATGTATAAGTACCTTGATCCTCTTATGTCGTATTAATATTACCTTGTATGATTATACCACATATTAATTATCTGTTTTTTTTCAGATACACATCTGAGTTAAATCACCTTTTGACTATTGTGAATTGTGTTGCTATAACTTGTGTACAAGGTCTTTGTTGAATACCTGTTTTCAGTTCTTTAGGATGTATATGTATGTGTATACATATACATACTGAAGTGTAAAATTGTGGAGTCAGATGATGATTCTGTTCAATCTACTGAAAAACCACAAATTTTTCTATATACTCCACTCTGCTTAGTAGAATAAAAACACAAGTCCAAGTTCCATCAGCTTAGTCCCTCGATGTATAAAACTTGATAGTAAGTAAATAAGATCTGCCATTAACATGTGTTTTCTTTTCTAATCACTTAGAGGAATAAAATTATATTTTTTAAAGTAGCTATGAGTTACACTGATCTAGATTGGAGACATGGCTTGAGTGGTAGGGAGTATTTACCTAGCAAACACAAATTCAAACCAAGTATGTCCTCCAAAAAAGTAATAATATGTGTAAAAAGGGGTAAGGGCAAGGCTCAATAGTAGAACACCTGACTAGCAAGTGCAAGGCCATGAGTTCAAACTCCAGTACCACAAAAGTACTGATCTTTTGCTCACTGACTAATATGAACTAATGTTAAGGATTCTGGTGTCAATACCTTTGTCTTTGTCCAACATTGCCTTACATTCCTGACACTGATAAATTTATATTATAAAATTATCAGTTAATGGGGCCGGGAGTTTGGTCTAGTGGTAGAGTGCTTGCCTAGCATGCATGAAGACCCGGGTTCGATTCCTCAGTACCACATACATTGAAAAAAGCTGGAAGTGGTGCTGAGGCTCAAGTGGTAGAGTGCTAAGCCTTGAGAAAGTCCAAGGACAGTGCTCAGGCCCTGAGCCCAAGCCCAGGACTGGCAAAAAAAATTATGAGTTAAAATTAAAAGTATCTTTTAAAAAGTATCTTAAAACTTATAAACTATGCCTAGTTAATTTAATAAAGGACTTTTTTTCCACAAGACTGAAGCAGCTATCCAAGTGTTTTAGGATATTGAGATAAATACAGAATTCTGAAACATGAAATGCTAAACAGCTATAATTCCAGCATTGTCATCCAATCAAGGAAAGGTGAATCAAAATTTCATTTTAAAACTCTGAATTGAGGGTACTCCCTTACATGGTAAATCATTAAAGTTCAAGCAATGTCTTCCAAATAAATTTTTAAGGAATTAGCCTCAGCATAAACAAGTTCTGAAGAGCCTAAGAGGCCCAAAGGCAAACAAGAAAATCTGGCCAGGCAGTGGTAGCTCACACCTATAATCTTAGTTATTTAGGAGGGTGAGATTTAAGAATTGTGATTTGAAGCCAGCCTAGGCAGACAAACCCTCAAGACACTTATCTCCAATTAACCAGCCAAAAAGCTGAAGGTGTAGGTATGATTCAAGTGGTAGAGCCCCAGCCCCAAATGAAAAAGCCAGGCAAGAGCAAGAGACCCAGAGATTAAGCCCCAGTATTAGGTTAACAGGAAAATCAGCAACAATGACAACAAAATGTGGTTGGGCCTAAATTAAACTAGGCAACAGTTTTAAGGATAATCAGATAGTACCATTTCTCATTTCCTTCAATTTGATATTCATCAAAGAAAATGTATTTTCCTTCATGTATTTCCTTCATATAGGAAGTACTCACATACTGTATTGCAAGGTTTCTCTTATCAGTGTGGTCCTAACTGCCCACCCAGAGCAGGATCATGGCATACTAGCACACTGGCATTTGTTAGATAGTATATGGTGCAGAGACTACTGGAGGAAGGGGCACTGGAAAGACACAATACAAATATCTCGCCAGATTTTGCTAAGGCCTAAGTTGAGTTCAAAGCTATTCCTAAAGCTCTTCAACCACATTAGAACTACTTGGGATATGCACTTCCTATCTTTAGAGAGTTCATTTAGGGAGTTACAGTCTAAGTGTCTGGAGATGTGCAACATGATGCCCTAGCTAGAGAAGTCACAGGGGAAGAAAAGAGGATTGTTATAGACTAGAAGAAAATTATCGAATACAGTAGGTTCCAATACATTTTCTTTTTTTTTTTTTTGCCAGTCCTGGGCTTGAGCTCAGGGCCTGAGCACTGTCCTTGGACTTTCTCAAGGCTAGAGCTCTACCACTTGAGCCTCAGCACCACTTCCGGCTTTTTTCTATGTATGTGGTACCAAGGAATCGAACCCGGGTCTTCATGCATGCTAGGCAAGCACTTTAACCACTAGGCCAAACTCCCGGCCTCCAATACATTTTCAAAGTGGAGGTAGCATGGTTTAGTGGGAAATGTGAACTTTATAATTGTATAGACCTGGATCAAAAGTCCAGTCCGAAGAATTCCTCATGAAAGTAAAACTGTGGTAAATGACTTCACTTCTCTGAGCATCAATTCTATATCAATGACATTAGCCAAAAGCATCAGTATCATAGAATTTTGTTTACCATTTGGGGACAAGATGATATTGTTTAATATTAGTCAGATCATGTCCTATCCTGATCAAAACCCTCTGTAGGCTTGTTATCTCTCTCAAAGTAGAACTAATAGTTTCATGATAGCTTACAAGGTGCAAAGTGATCTGGCCCTTCTCTTTTTCCTTATTTTACATATCTTCACCTTTCCCTAGCCCCAGAAGCTGAGTCATTTTTCATTGTCAAATCTTCAATACCTTAAATACTGTAGTCTATAGAACAAAGTGAGCCCTGTTTAATGGGTACTTTGACAAATAGATGAAAACTGAGACTGAAAGGCATTCAGTATATTGCCTGGAACTATGAATGAATGCACAATACATGAAAAAAGTTTTTTTTAATATTTTTGTCATCTCACAAGGGAGATCATATCAAGTTATTTTAAAGTAGAAGAGTGACTTCTCTTAAGTTTACCTTGAAGAAATTGAAAACATGCTTAATAACTAAGAAAACTTAACAGTTTCTCTACAGAATGTAAAAGGAAAATGATCCACTTATTTTCAAAAGTCCTATTCAGAAGTAAGTCTGAAGTGATAAAGTAACAAGCTCCAGTAACAAGCTCCTGTGTAAACAGGGTAGATCTCAAAAACTCCACAAACACTCCATTTTCAGAAATCAAATTAGATATCTTCTTTCATACTTTGTTACACATAAAAATACATTATCTTCATTTTGATAATTTTTAATTGGCAACAGCACAGAACATCTTAGCTATAAATTTCTCTTGTTTCAGTCAAGTTCTTGATGACAAATCAGTACACTGAACCCTAAAATAAATTCTTTAGAAACTAAAGAATCTTATGATAGTATAAACAATTACAGCCAAATTCATCTGCTTTGTAAATTTTTTATATATTTTCTAAAAGAGAAGGACATCAGCATTAAAAGTCATTGACCTATTTTTTCCAACTTGCTTTCTCTTTAATGCTACTCTGATCTTCAATTTGCAACAAATACTGTGGATTTTCTGATTTTGACATGTGGTACAAGGTACACAGTAATTTTAATACATTTAGCTTTAAATTCAGTATGGCCTGTTGCACACGACCTTGGGCTTTTCAAGTATAGCCAAACAAAAAGATTTTCTCATACAGGTAAGAGAAATTGCTGTACATTAACAGTCTATACTTCATAGTGGTATAATTTTTGATATCCTTTAAACTATTCATCTACTCTTCTCTGGTTTGAGATAACATGCATTTCAATCAGTTCAAGTACCAGTGAGTGATTTTGTTTCTTAAGCTGTATCCATATTTGGGGGGGTGTTAAGCAAATGTAAATCTCAATGACAAATTGGCAAAGTAGGGGAAAGGGGGCAAAAATATCTCATTTTCAGTAGAGTTCTTCATTTTACATGACATTGTTTAAACTAATACCTATCCTGTGCTGGGGACTGTTTAGAACTCTTTTTCTTTTTGGGACGGGTTTCACTGTGGATCTCAGGTAGGCCTTGAATTTATAACCCTCTTGCCTCTCACTCAAAAGTGGTGAATGTACCATTACATTTGTCTTTGTAGCTTTCTGTTTTTGATTTTCTTACTTGGTTGCCAGATTTTTTTGCGACTTATAAGACCCTGCTGAGCTCTGAAACTATTGGAGAATCTTACATGCAGAATAACCCTACAAAAACCCACTGGTTTTTACTGGTTACACATAGAGTGAATGCAAGATGGATACTTATAATCAACTTCAAAACTCCAAACTGTATCCCATGAGATTCTTCACTCATTTTAATGACACACTTTAAAATGGAAAACTTATTGTTGTAATAAAAGTAATTCATTTCCAATTATAAAGAATTTAGATAATGTATAAGAACAATATTTTTAAAAGAGGAGCAGAGGGGAGTTGGCTCAGTGATAGCACCACTGTACTTGGCCTCACTCACCTTTGTGTAAGTGGTTTGGGTTTGAACTTACATGTATAAGTATGTATATGTATGTTCATATATGAAACCAAATTTAATGGTCACTAGTTCTAATTTTTTTTAATGTCCCCGCCTTGAGTTCCTCATTTTTATTATTTTATTCACGTTTTGCATTAATCTACTAAAGTAATGTTTCTTTCAGCAATTTACAAAGTAAACTATATTTTAAGTTTTCTTGAAGATTTGAAAGCATTTCTGATGACCCATGTACAAAAAAACAACTCTTCCCCAGTTTACCCTCAAAGCACTGAAAATTTGATCTAATTCCTCCTTGCACTACCTGAGGCCTTTTGAGTTTACAGGTCACTAGTGCTGCTGTTAATATATTTTTAAGGGTTTTTTTTGTGTGTGTCCACTTTTCTTTGATGTTTATCGTAGTTGTTTCTTTGAAATCTCTTTTTAAATTTTTACCAAAGTGTATTTAGTAATCTCTTTCCATATATTTTGTTTGGAAAAATGAATTGTCTCAATTTCCACATCTCTTTTTATAAGTTTAGAAAATGATTATGTAAAGAGCTGTGAGTGTAGTTCTATAGTAGAGCACACAATTAGTATGGAGAGATCTGGGCTCAATCCAGATCACCACTCTTTCCAAACAAACAGAAATGGAAAAATGTTTTTTAAAAAAGCCTTAGTTGCATTTGTTCAGTTCCCTCTCCACCTCCGTTTTTGTTCTCTTCTTCCTTATTGTTTAAGCCCCTTTCTTTATATTTCTCAAGATAGTTCTCTGGTTTATTGCTACTGAGTTTTCTCCATTTCTAGTCTCCTATTAGTATCTACTATTAACATTTAACTCAGAATATAATGTGTTCTGTAAGTTTTTAAAACAAGTACTTCCCTATTTTGGTCTGTTTGCTTCTCAAAAATGGTCAGTGCTTGCTGAGACTATAATACATTCTCTTATGGTCATAGCATAACTAGTTTCTAAGAATAAACAAACTAAAACCAATTTTCCATCCAATAAACCATGTTTGGAATCTGCATGAGAATCCAGACTTAATTTTTTTCCTGTTTGTGCAACTTTACAAAAAGGTCAGTCGGGTTGTCTGGGTGTTAGTGTGTGGCTGCAGTTCACAAATCTCACAGGCTCTGTCACAGATGTAATGATACACATATTTGTGTGTGCATGTGTTTATATGTAATTGTGGAGAATTGTTAAGGAAAGGAGTGATTTAACTACTTCTACCCTAAACATAGGAGCCAAGTCAATATGAAAAGAAGGTATATTTACTTAAGAAAATAGGAAAGAAGGCAAGCTTTTCATTTGAAGACCATTTGAAGTCACATTTGGGTTAGAGATTTAGAAAGAAAAGCAGAGCATAAAAGGAGAGCAAAGGTGAAAAAATTCGTCAGGCCCTCGTAGCTCATGCCTGTAATCCTAGGTACTCAGGAGGCTGAGACCTAGAAGATAGTGGTTCAAAGCCAACCTGGGAAGAAAAAGTCTGAGAGATTCTACCCCTAACAAATTAGCAAAATGACAGACTGGAGCTGTGGTTTAAGTGGCAGAGTACCAGCTTTGGGCTAAAATGTTGAACAAAAACATGAGGCCCAGAGTTCTAGCCCCAGAACTGACATTTTTGAATGAAAATAAAATAGTCTAATTGCCTAAGCATTGACAAAACAGTTCCAAGAGGATCTCGGTGTCCCATGTTCCCAGAGGCCTATCATTCACAATCAGAAGCACAACCCTTAGTGGTAGTTCTTTTCTAAGACAACTTAGCAGATTGTTGGGTTTGTGTTCTTCTGGGAACTTTCGGGGACTCCAAGGCCAAGAAACAAAAAAGGAAGAACACTAAGTCCAACTGTGAGTAAATCATTTACATCCTTGCTCAAATATGAAGAAGGAAAATTTCTTAAATTTTCTTCATGACCCATTTTTGGATTTGGACTGGGGACTTCTATGAAAAATCCTAAGTTTGGGTGAGAGCAGGCCTGGGCTGAGGACTAAATCACCTATCAGAAGTCACAACTACAACCTAGGCAAACCATCTGACTATATTTTGACAGTTGCTGGAACTTTTTAGACTGTGCAATGTCAGTAAGAAATAATTTTCAGTCCAGATAATATAATGAGAACTTGTTCCTGGCTCCTTATTTTAAACACACCATGCTTAAAATCCATGTAATGAATCCTAGTGTATAACCACAGAGCGTCAAATCTAAATATAGCAGTTTTTAAAGGAATAGAAGAAATCTTGATGCTGAGCATTTCCTCTACAAAGCCTATGTAGCTCTAAATCAAAAAATTAAAGTAAGTATGGTCATCTATTGTTTTATATTTTACTTATAACAAAATAAAGGAAAACTAGAATGAGTGAATAAAGATCAAATAAAAGCTAATGTCAGACGCAACCCGAATTTTCCTGCCATCTCAGAGCCTAGCCTAATTCCCTGCTGGGTGGAGAGAGGTGAAGATGAGCACCTCTTGTAGGTCTTGTACACATACCTTCCCAAGCCAAGAATTGTCTATCTCAGGGTTTGCTATGCAGGGTGCTAATTTGTTGCAACAGCGACTAGCTATAGCCACGACTTTTCCATGTTTCAGCCAGCTGCAAGGACAAATGAAGCCTGAATTTTGGCTTCATGGGTCTATGCCTGGTCAGGGGATGAATTTTTCCCCAAATCATTCCCTCTCATCTGTGATCTATTGTCCCTCTCTCCAGAATATTTCATGTTCTTTGTTATGTGTAGCCATTTCCTGTGTCACTCTGATATTCCAACCTCTAAAGGAACACAATTTCTTCATGCTTCTTGATAGTGGAGTCAGGCATGGTACTTGTTTTGGCCAATATAAGGATTTCAAAGTCAAAGTGCTCCAGTTCTGAGCCTAGGCTTCAGAAGCCTTCCCTGTTTCTCTAAGAATGACACATTTGAGTTAGCTTACTGGTTCCTTGAAAATGAAGACAGTACAGGGCTTCAGTTTGAGCTGACTGTAGCCATTTTGGGTCATAACCACTATGACTACATCTGAGTAACCCTGGTGTGATTTACCTATATATATTATGATATGAGGCATTTTTTAACCTGGACCACAGCGTAATAAATATGCCGGATGGTCCTTGATATAAAACTTGAGATAAAGCAGGCATGTTTGGCTTAGATGAAGTCACTTTTGTCTTGACCTCTATATAATTCTCATTCTTCTAGTCTAAATTATGGGGATCCATCTGTGTTTCTGCTACCCAAGATGTATTCTTTTAATAAGATCACCAATGAACTGCATTGTGCAATCCTGGGTCTGTCTACCTTTCTTGAGTCTCCTGGTACCTTGAGGCTAGTTTTCATACACTAAGATATTAGTCTGGAATAGAGAAAGTTGTGGAATACATTCACTAACCCCTAATCCAATCAGCCAATCCATGGATCTCAGAGCTGAGTAAATGCTTATTTGACACAACATTTGGATTTTGAGACCATTTATTACGCATTATAATTGGGAAATGAGCTGGGAACTACTGGCTCATGCCCATAATCCTAGCTACTCAGAAGGCTGAAATCTGAAAATCAAATTTCAAAGCCAGCCCTTACAAGAATGTATATGACTCTGATATCCAATAAACCACTAAAAAGCCAAAAGTAGAGCTGTGACTCAAGTGGTTAAGTGCTGACCTTGAGCACCAAAACTCAGAGACAGTGCCCAGATGCTGAGATCAAACCCCAGGACCAGCATACACACACACACACACACACACACACACACACACACACACACACACACACACACACACACACACACACACGCGCGCGCGCGCATACTGCCTCTGCTACTCTTCTCCTTCACCAGAGGTCAGAAAGAGGCTCATCATAGGGTGAAATTGGTCCTCAGAAAATCAGGCACCTGAATTATGGCACATAATGTTCTTCATAGAACCATTCTGATTAGACAGCTTTCTTGAGGGAAGTTATGTTTAAAAAAATTACTGACAGAAACAGCCAGCTGGAATTCATCCTGGGAATCTGTATGAAGCAACTGAGATTTCCGTCCACCTACCAGAGGGTGCTCTCTATGAACAGTTGGAAGAGATTCTATTTCTTGAACTCTGCATTAGAATTTCTTTTCTCTAGCAACTGGTTTAATGTTGCTTTAGAACTAGCATGTATCCTGTAAGTGATCATGCTGTCCTACTTTGTACTAACTTCTACAAAGCTCAGAGCCATCCATGTGGTTGACTGTGAGTAAATGTAAATGCCCATGTCTTTAGCACCCGGAATCCATAGGATATGTTCTACTGAGCTGAAGTGGAACTCAGTGGTAGAGCACTGCACTTGTCTAGCATGAACGAAGTCCTGGATTTCATCCTAGTACTACCAAAAAATGCACAGATTAAAATAAAAAAAAGACTGTGTAATCCTCTGCTAGGAGAGTCTTAGACGTGCACTAATTATTAAAAATGAGGGAAAACATTGGGCCTACCTCAAAACATGTATATAAGGTCATATTGGATGAGACTAAATGAAATAAACTCTAGGATATGGAAACAAGAGCTTTATCTTTGTGATTATTGTTATTAATGTACTGTGTTATTTCTCTTCTGTTTTTTTTGCCCCTCTGATTCATCTCATGCTGTCACTGTATTTGACATTGTTGCCTGGTATGTTGTATATACGTTTCTTTGCTTATTTGAAATAGGGAAGGGAAGGGGAGAAAACAAGATGATTAGGAAGTGGTGGGGGGATGGAAAAGGGGACAAAAACCTGAGGGGGGGTATCAATGTGCGAGAAGTAATGCATTCACTACCTGACCAATGTAGCTCTAACCCCTCTGTACATTACCCCAACAATAAAATTTTTAAAAATAGACTGTGTATCAACCACCATTTTTCCTACTTTATTTTTTTTGCCAGTCCTGGGCTTAAGCTCAGGGCCTGAGCACTGTCCTTGGACTTTCTCAAGGCTTAGCACTCTACCACTTGAGCCTCAGCACCACTTCTGGCTTTTTTCTGTGTATGTGGTACCGAGGAATCGAACCCGGGTCTTCATGCATGCTAGGCAAGCACTTTAACCACTAGGCCAAACTCCCGGCCCCCATTTTTCCTACTTTAAAATTTGCTTTTGCTTTTGTCATTTGTAGGTTTGTTCTATGATGTAGAATTGCATTAATACAAAAGTAAATATGACAGTAAGACAATAGGTAATACATTTATTTATATTTTCCTTATTTCAGAAATTAATTCCTGAAATATTAAAATGATGTAATGCTACACCATAAAGCAGATATACAAATAATAAAAGCAAAAGAAAACAAAAAAGTCAGAAAAACGGTAGCTGACACAGTCTTTTTTTAAACCTTAATAAGTATCTCCGTACCAGATGACAGCCTTCCAGAAAACACAAGATAATTACAAGAACACATGTCTAAAGGTTGGGGAGAGATAGCTGCTAGGCCACCCAAGGGTATATTTATGCTTTTCATATCAGGAAGATAAAATTTTCATGGGGTCAGTGGAAAGGGGAAGTAAATTAAGCTGATATCATGGGTATTTCTTGGTTTGGTGTTTAGTGTATGTTAATTCATCTAATGCCCCTAATAGCCTCTTGGATTATTTGAATTTCACAGAAGAACCAGTGTCAATCTTAGCTAGATTAAATCTAAATCTTCATGTATAATGAAACTGATAGACTGCCTGGTACAAATCCCACATTTGCAATTTAATACCTGATTCTGAGTAGCTTCCTGAACTCCATGTTTTTCGGAAACTTAATTTGCAAAATGGGTTCTAATAAAGCTAAATTTATAAACTAGTGTATTGTGAAATCAAAAGGTAATATGTATGATCATTTCCTAAAACACTTGTCACATATAACTATTAGCTATTTTTCTAACTGTTAGCAAGTGACACAATGATTTGTCCTTCCAAAAAAAGAGAAAATTATGTCTAAGAATACCCAATTAATAAGGTACTATTAAGTGAGTAAAAAAAGGATCCAAGCAAAGGATTCTTTCTTTTCTTTTCTTTTCTTTTCTCTTCTCTTCTCTTCTTTCACTAACATGTAGGTGGGAATAAAGAAATAGGTTGAGTGTACTAGGCATAAGTGAAAAATGCAGTAGTGAAAGGAGTCAAGATTACCAGAAGTAAGGTAGTCAGGAACATCATAAAAATGGAAAGGTGATCTAGATAGTGCAGGTAGGGGCAGACAGTACAAAACTGAACAACAAACCCTCAGCAAAATGTGGGAAGAGAGTAACAAGAAGGAGCAAGCCATAAAAAACAGTCCTTTATCATAGGGCAGGCTGGCACTCCAGAAGCCAGCTTACTTGTCTCTGAATCACCATTCACCATAGAATAGTGAATAACTGCCATAGAATAGGTGTCCAATGTTTATTTTTTAAATGAAGGATAAATGTGCAAGATTCAAAACTATAGTATGTACAAGGCACCGTTTCAACAGCACGTAGTTGTATTAAAAATTTACTTGTATGAAAAGCTGTTGGGCAGGACCTGTTCTATGGTGGTCCCAAATGTCCATACCTTCCTGCCCTTAAGTATCCTCTTAGTTACCTTCACTTTTACAAAAAAAATTCTCCTTTAGAGGAAGTACAAATTATCAGTTACTTACTGTTCCCATTTTAAAAAACAAAAATTGGGATCTAATTAAAGAAAAAAGCATGGGTGGTACTAACTGGATCATTTGTTAGGAACAAATATATGCCTTGTTTTTATTCACAGAACTACATTAAGAAAACAGACCATTAGCACATTGTATTCTGGATAAAATAGTACTTTTACTGTTAATGCTTTGCCCACTCCCACAAGAGTATAATTATGGAAAAAGAAATAAAATAAACAATATAAATATATATGTAAAACTTCAGAAAAAGACTTGATCATTTTTCCACACTTTAAAAACATTGGAAATTATCTGTTTAGGCACAACATTATACGATTTATTTATTCAAAAAGGCCCAGAACTTTTTTCTAACATCACATAAAACTCAGTTTTAAAAATAGAATGAGTGATTATAATTTTTAAATAGTGGAGTTGATTTTAACTAGGCCTATATGATCACAGCCAAATCCACTTCAGCATAAGTGTTAATAATTATGTGACATTCCTTAATAGCAATGTGTCTAGTTAGTAATTTCTCCAACATAATTGCAGTCTTATGGCATGGTAGATATATTGTGTGTGGCCAAAATGGTAGAAGTGGTAGCAATTAAAACTTTAAAACTCAAATTCCTAGGCTGAGCTTGGAGAGGGAGGGAGGGAGGGAGGGAGGGAGGGAGGAGAGAGAGAGAGAGAGAGAGAGAGAGAGAGAGAGAGAGAGAGAGAGAGAGAGAGAGAGAGAGAGAGAGAATTTCCCCATTTCCTCAGGTACCAAGGCAAAGAGGTAGCTAATAGCTAGAAAGGAAGAAGTACAACTAATAGGTAGCAGCTGGAGGGAGGAGGGGCTCCCTTCAACAGTAAGAGCTTAGATATTAACACTCACTTTGGCACATGAGACAAAACCTCTGTCATGGAGGCGATTTGGAACGCCTACACGTGAAGTCTGTACACAAAGTTAGAATGGTAAAAAGCAGTTCTATCTACTGGCCAACTGAGATGACAATGAAGCTTTTCTCCAGTTTCTAAGCATGCATCTGTAGATATGCACATATATATATATATATATATATACAGATCTGCTACAAACTCAAAGCCAATAGTTTACCTTAAAAAGATTGTAGAAAAAATAATTACTAGATAAGCTGTGAGGCAATAAATTAACATTAAAACTCAGACAAAATCTGACCAGTGTGTGTGAGCCTAGAGAGGCCAAGACTAAACTGCTCTGAATATTCTGCTTCTGAATGCTACAATTAGTAGATGAAGCATGGGGAAAAAAGTAAAATTTGTAGTCTGAAAGTATTGCCTATTAACTAGAGAAAGATACTAACTTTACATTAGAGATCCTAACATACACCACCCTAATCAAGCAATAAGTTCCTCACTGGTAGTAAGGCATACTGACCTCATAAACCCTTTGATATGACATGCTAAGGACAACATAATTTCGTGTGTTCATGCCAAAAAATAATAATCTAAATCGAACCATGAGCAAACACAAGACAACTCCAAACTGAGGGACATTACAATCAAAATCATAAAAAAAAAAAAACAAGGCAAATCTGAGGAATTGTTACGGACTGCAGAAGACTAAGAATAAACAATGACTAAATGATGAGTGGGATCCTGGATAGGATCCTGGAACAGAAAAGTGACCTTAGTGGAAAAATCCGTGAGCTTCAAATAAAATTTTTGGTTTATAATATTGTCCCAAAGTTAATTTCCTTGTTTTGATAATTACGCTATGGTAAGATGTTAACATTAGGAGAAGTTCAGGAGGGATCTATGGGAACTCTGCACTATTTTGAAAACTTCTGTAAGTCTACAATTAGTTCAAAATAAAAGACTTTTTAAATAAAACTGCTCTGAAGGGCCAACCTAAGCGACAACAGAGCACTGCAATGGAAGAAGAAAATTCAGTTTCTGAAGAGCTCATAAAATACAAAAGGAAACAAAGCTCTAGAGTGAGAGTCAGAAGATATAGCAGGAATATTAGTAGTTTCCCTTGAAATGGAGACAGCAGAACAAAAATATTAAAAGTTATTAAAGAGAAGCCATAAGGAAAATACGAAATGCTATGGAAAAGAAGAGACCTACAATTAGCATCTCACATGTATATGTCAACTAAATTGTACTTAAGGAGATGGAATATACATTAATTAAATTAGTGAACTAGACAAAAGTTTTAAAGATGTTTCCAAGAATACAACACAAAATAACTTTAAAAAATAGAAAAGAATGTATGACATCAGTCTATAGATCCCTTTTTATACTGTATCCCTGGTCTAATTTTGGGATAAGTGTAATGCTGGTATCATAGACTCAGTTTGGTAATGATCTTTCCATATCAACTTCATGGAAAAGTTTAAGAAGAACTGGTGTCATTTCTTCTGTAAAGGTCTTACAATAATTCAAAAAGGTCTTATATAATTCAACGGTGAATCTGGATGGTCCTGGGATTATCTTTGTTGGAAAATTATTTCTGTTTCAATTTAATTGCTTTTTAGAGATTTGTTTAATTGGTTTGTTATATCCTCTTTAATTTCGGTAGGTTGAAGTTCTCTAGGAATGCATCCATTTGTACTAGATTTCTAGTTTATTTGAGTACAGGTTTAAAAAGTTTTCCTCATTAAAACAATCAAACAAACAAACCTGGATTCCATTTGTATTTGTTGTGATATCCCTTTTCCTTTCCCTACTTTTACTGATTTGGGTGATTTATACCTTTGGTCAGAATTATAGGCCAATCTCTTTGATGAACAAAGACATAAAACTCCTCAATAATATACATACTAACTGAATTGAACAACTAATCAAAAAAAATCATATACCATGATCAAGTTGGTTTAATTCCAGGATTCAACATACATACATCAATACAAATAATACAGCACATAAACAAGCAGAAAAAGAATCTTATGATTATTTCAACAGATGAAGAAAAAAATGTTTGTCAACATTCAACATCATTTTATGGTAAAAACTGTGAGGCAGCTGACAATAGAAGGCTCATACCTCAACATAATAAAAATTATTATGATAAAACTATCTCCAATAGCATATTAAATTATGAAAAATTGAAACCATTTCTTCTAAAATAAAAAACAAAATAAGCATGCCCACTCCACTTTTTTGCGAGTCCTGGGGCTTGAACTCAGGGCCTGGGCACTGTCCTTTGACACGTCTTGCTGAAGGCTAGTGTTCTGCCACTTGAGCCACCATGCCACTTCTGGCTTTTTCTGAGTATGTGGTACTGAGGAATCAAAGCCAGGTCTTTGTGCATGCTAAGAGAGCACTCTACCATTAGGCTACACTCCCTGATCCACTCACTCTATTTTTATTGGTATAGTACTGGAATTCCTAGCCAGAGCAAAAAGGCAAGAGAAACTTAAACAAGTGATCCAAATAGAAAAGAAGTCAAACTCTCCTTATTTGTTGACAACATGACTTAATATCTAAGGGAACATAGAGCACTCCATCCTAAAAGTCCCAAAGCTAACAGGCATCTTTAACCAAGCAGTAGAATATAAATTCAAACACATAAAAACCAATAGTTTTGGGGCTGGGAGTTTGGCCTAGTGGCAGAGTGTTTGTCTAGCATGCATGAAGACCCGAGTTTGATTCCTCTGTACCACATACATAGAAAAAAGCCAGAAGTGGTGCTGAGGCTCAAGTGGTAGAGCTCTAGCCTTCAGAAAGTTCAACAGTGCTCAGGCCCTAGGCTCAAGCCAGGACTGGCAAAAAAACAAAAAACAAAAAAACAATAGTTTTGTGCATATCAAATGAGCAAATGAGCCAGGCACTGGTGGCTCATGCCTGCAATCCTAACTACACAGAAGGCTAAGATCTGAGGATTATGTTTCAAAGCCAGCTGGGACAGTAAAGTCCATGAGACCCTTAGGTCCAATTAACTACCACAAAAATGACAGTGGTACTGTGGCTCAAAGTGGTCGAGTACTAGCCTTGAGAAAAAGAGCTCAGGGACAGCATCCTGAGTACAAGCCCCACAACTGACAAAATTAAAAAAAAGCAAATGGAAAGGGAAATTAATACTATTACATTTATAATAGCCTCAAAAATGCCCACAAATAAACATAATCAAGGAAGTGAAGGACCACAACAAAACAACAACAACAGAAAATCTATAAAACTTTGAAGAAAGAAATCTAAGAAGGCACCAGGAGGTAGCCTTTCTATGCTTATGAATTGGCAAAACCAATATCATGGAAATAGCCAAAAAAAAACAACAACAGCAGTCTACAAATTCAATTCAATACCCGTTAAGATCCTAAAGAAATCCTTGCAGAGACTGAGGAAAAATATATTGGTGTATGCCAGTACTGGGGCTTAAACTCAAGGCCTAGAGCTCTCACTTATCTTTTTTGCTGAGGTTGATGCTCTCCCACTTGAGCTACTCTTCCACTTCTGGCTTTTGGTAATTAATTGGATATAAGAATCTCAGGGCCGGGAGTTCGGCCTAGTGGTGAAAGTGTTTGCCTAGCATGCACGAAGAACCAGGTTCGATTCCTCAGTACCACATACATAGAAAAAAGCCAGAAGTGGTGCTGAGGCTCAAGTGGTAGAGCTCTAGTCTTGAGAAAGTCCAAGGACAGTGCTCAAGCCCTGAGCTCAAGCCCAGGACTGGCAAAAAAAAAAAAAAAAGAATCTCAGGCTCAGGAACTTTCCTATTTGGGCTGGCTTCAAACCAGGATCCTCAGATCTCAGCCTTCTGAATGGCTAGGATTACAGGCATGAGCTGTCCAAATGCCCAACATTTAATGTTGTTTCTTTTTATAAAAAAAAAAATAAAGGGCCGGGAGTTTGGCCTAGTGGTAGAGTGCTTGCCTAGCATGCACGAAGAGCCAGGTTCGATTCCTTGGTACCACATACTTAGAAAAAGCCAGAAGTGGCGCTGAGGCTCAAGTGGTAGAGTTCTAGCCTTGAGAAAAATCCAAGGACAGTCCTCAGACCCTGAGCTTAAGCCCAGGACTGGCAAAAAAAAAATCAAAATAAAGTCATCCCATACTAAAATCTTTTAACCAGTTTGTTTCATATTTTGACACAGTAGTGCTACAATTAATTACCAATTAATAAAAACAAAGGCAAATTGTACTTTTTCTGTGAATTATCTCTTCTCACTTTCATCAATTTTTTCTTGACTATATAGTTCTCATTAATTCTTAATGTTATCCCGTGGTCTTTATCATGGTTGTAAACAGGTCAGTCTGACTCTGACCTGTATATGGTATCTTTTGTAAAAGGGAAACATAAAAATTTTCCTCAAGTCAATTCAGTCTGTTTTTTGGAAATACACTATTTCTGGAAACTTTTGGAAACTTTTTTACCCCATCACAAAATAAAAATGTATCAAACACTTTCTGTCACCAAATTCCCCATTACTAACCCATTGTTTATCCACTGATTTGAAATGTTTTCTATATACTATATTGAAATCCATACAAATATTTCTATATGTTCTTTTGATGATCCTATGTTTTCTTCTTTAGCTAGAAAACATTTTCAACTATCTTATAATTATATGCATTACTACTATTGAGACATTAATGTTCTTCCTCCTAATCTTTTCTTGGCTATTTTTGATCTCTCTCTGTTTCCAACAGATCTTTATAATCAATGAATCAATTTCTCACTTCAACCCTGGGAAACAAAAGCAAACCTAACAGAAGCAACAACAAAATCTACGTTGGGATTCTAATTAAAACTCTTCCCAATCAACAGATTAATTTGGTTTACTACTTCCACAAAATTGGCTCCCATTCAGAGAATTCGAATTTAAAACTATAATCATTTTATTCTTACACATTTTTGTCCAATTTATTGCCAGGGATTTTATCAATTTAGCTACAGTGAATAGTAATATTTCATAATTTGGTATTTATGGTACAAGGAAAAGTTAATGGTGTTTTTTGGTTGCTGTTTTTTTCTTTGCCAGTCCTTTGGCTTAAACTCAGGGCCTGGGCACTGTCCTTGTGCTTTATCAAGGCTAGTGCTCTACCCTTGAGCCACAGCACCACTTTTGGCTTTTTCTGTGTATGTGGTACCAAGGAATCAAACCCAGGGCCATGCTCCTAGTCCAAGTTAATGTTTTATATATAGTTTTCTTATATTTTGTTTCTCAAAACAAACATTAAGCAAAGCAACAGAAAATAAACTTACCAGATTTCATGTTGTTATTGCTATTGTTGCATTTTTTCTTTTTTGGGGAGACAGTAAAGGGGCTCAGAGATGGGGGGAGGAAGAGTAAACAAATACAGATATGGAGGGGCCGGGAGTTTGGCCTAGTGGTAGAGTGCTTGCCTAGCATGCATGAAGACCCGGGTTCGATTCCTCATACATAGAAAAAAGCCGGACTTGGTGCTGAGGCTCAAGTGGTAGAGCTCTAGCCTTGAGAAAGTCCAAGGACAGTGCTCAGGCCCTGAGTTCAAGCCCAGGACTGGCAAAAAAAAGGACAAATACAGATATGGTACTTAGTAGATACTGTGGAAAATCAACTATGCAATTGTGGGCAAGTACAGAAGGGGAAACTGAGAAAAAAATGAAGGGTTAGTGACATTGTCCAAAAAAATATTCATTACCTGACTTAAGAAATTATAACCAAAGCCATCCCAGGCACAAAAGGACCTGAGACTCTTATCTCTAATTAACCTCTAGAAAATGGGAATTGGTGCTTAGCTCAAGGGTAGGGTGGTAGCCTTGAGCTGAAGAGCTCAGGAACAGTGCTCAGGCGGAGATCAGGCCCCATGACCCACAAAATAAATAAATAAATAAATAAATAAATAAATAAATAAATAAATAAATAACAACCACTAACTATAACACCTTAATAATAACAAAAAAATTACTGGATTCAATTTTGGAATTTCCATTCAATCTGATATATTTGTTTAAGGTAATTTAAACTCTGGCTTGTTAGTCAGGACAAAGGTAGTTAAGCATAAGGGACTTTGTATCTTATTTAATGCTAGGTTATTCAAAGACGTATTTTCTAAGTTCTAAGTTTTGCTTTGCTTGTTTACAATTAAGAAATTTAGTTCTTAATATCACCTTACTTTATGTTCTCTGTTTGGCTCAAGTTGGCTTGGATTTGCAAGCACTGCAATACACATAGCACATAAATAGGGTGTCTTTTATGTGTTTGTTTACTTATTTTTTCTTCCACCTTATTAAAGTATACTTAAGAATAGACTGCATGGATTTATAATTTGCAATAAACATTGTGAAATTATTAAATCAAGGTATAAAAACAACTCTATCACCTTGTGGGGGTGGGAACAACATTTAAGATTTCTTCTTGACAGTTTTCAAATACAGAATGCAATTTATCATTAACTACACTCACCATTCTGTTATAATAGAGTTCCACAGCTTACTCATCTTAATCCAAATTTAGGACAAAAGGAACCTTTTAAGTAAGCTTTCCAGTTCTGGGGGCTGGGAGAGAATTCTTGTATTTTTATCCCTACCACTTGAACATGGCGGTCTCAATTCAATTTCCCATCCTTTTACCAATAAAGAAACCTACAAAAAGATTTTGCCTCAATAAGGAATAAAAGGAGAAAACGAGCTCAATAATGGACCATGTGTGATGTTGGAGACATTCAGCTCTCAGGGCTGACAAATAGCACAAGGTAGCCCAAGGTAGTGAAAGTGATGTGTACAATAAAATCAAGTTGGTGAAAGCAAGGAAAGTGTAGCAATTACTTGTGGGTAGTGCTACTGCTAGCAGAGATCATTTCTTACACAAGTTCTTCAATTGCATCCTAGGCATGGTTCCCAAAATTCATCCTCAAGCTTATTCCATCAACTTTTCCAAAGATACTGTGAATCACTCAGGATTCTTTTTAATGGATTATTTTCCTGCTTAACTATCCAAAGAGGATTTTGCTCTTAAAACTAAACACTAACCAATACAAACAACACCTGTAAAGCAGTAACACAAGCAAAAAATTTCCACCTTTTTATCATTCCCATCCCAGCATTCTTTGTCTCACAACACAACACATTATTTATATTTAATGCTTTTTAGAAGCTTCAAAATGCCATTTTCAAAAATACATACTAGGGATTTCAACCCAGTAATATATTGTAAATACTAACAACATATTTGATTCACGCTAATAGCTCATGTTTGATTACTTTGGGGATTTATTTGTTTGGCTTTGTTTTTTTTTGCTCAGAGATTCATAGACTAGTGACTTTTATTTAAACATGTTAAACATCTTACAATAAGAATACCAGTAGCATCTGGGCAGGGTGGTACATGCCTGAAATCTTAGCACTCAGGAAACGGGGGCAGGAAGATTCAAAATTCAAGACTAGATGGGAAGGCTACATGGTAAGACTCCAAATCAGGATAACAAAAGTGTATAAATAATTATTCTAGATAAATTTACAGTTTGCTTCCCTGAAATAAAGTAGGGTAAATTCCATTAAAATTTCCCAACCTGGGTGACAGATAATGTTTATTATTTTCTACCTGAGTGTCCCCACAAGTGTAAGGATATCACTTGGAATCTCATTTATTAAAGAATTTTTGAGTGACCCCTCTTGTTTGAATATTGAAAACAGCATGTAGATTACGATAACTATTGTCAGCATAAGGTTGAAACTACTGGAATAAAGGTTTACATTTTCTTGACTATCTACCACGTACTAATCAGTGAGCCACAATACAAATTTACTACTAACACAAACATTTTTGCAGTTGGCATTACTACTCTTCTTTCATAGATGAAAAACAATTCAACAACTTACTCAAAGCCACCAAGCTGGTAAATGAGAGCAGAGAATTGGATATGGGCTTGCCAATGTCAAAATCAGTTATATTGTCTATTTATAGCATACTATTTCTTTCAGGAAGAATTTTAGTTTTATAACTGAGAACATTTCTTCAAAGCTCTAAATCTTAGGAGGAATTGATTTAATAGATGTTCACAACAGAACTACTGACCCAGAAAATAATGGGAGTCTGAGGAAAAAGTGTAGAGTCTGAGTCACCGGAGCCTTGGGAAACACAGGATGAACTGTCATGGCCTTTACTTTCTGAGATTTTTTTCCCAAGTAGGAACAAGTACAAGAGATAAGCAAAGAGTGGGCCAAAATAACATGCAAGTTACACAGGGCCACTGTCATTTCATAGGTCCATAAAGGACTGAAATGTGGTCTAGAAGGAAGGATGGACCATGTCTTCTCTGAGATAAGGTCTGTGGTTTCGAGTCCAAGATTTGTGCTAGGAATCCTTATCCTGCCTGTGTACCTGACTGCACAAAGTACTAAGCCCTATCAAGCACAAGCTCAGACATATTCTCTATATACATATGTCCTCCATCGAAGAACATCCCTTTTGCACTCTCTGATCCCAATCAGTAGCTCTCCTAGGGGAGTGTGACAGTGAGAAAAAGGTTACAGAGAAAGAGGTCGAGTCTAAGAACAGAACTGGTATCCTCCATAAAGCAAAACAGGAATGCTCACCACCATTCTCTCTCACTTCCTGACCTGTCTCTTCATTTCGTCATGTCTACTCTACAGTAAACATCTGAGAGAAGCTCCTACACATTGATGCATCATTTATCCTGACACCCAACACAGAGGTGGTTCATTAGTTCTTGCCTTTAAGGCTTTCCAGAAAGGAAGAAAGGGCTACCAGATGCTTGCATAACATAGGTCTAGGCTCTAAGGTCCCTAGTATATTCCAAGAGGGCCAGATACCAAAGTTAAATAGAATCTCAGAGCCACACAGATGAGTATAGAAACCTATGCTGCAATACTACTTTCACCTCTTTTTAGGCCTCTCTGAATTCAAACACATAAAGAATAGGAATGCATAAAGAAGATGAAATTTTAGGAGTGGAAGCCTATAGAGTGTCAGAGCATAAAAAATACAGAAGAAAAAGGGGAAGGAGGAGGAGAAGTAGAAGAGGAAGAGGAAGAAGAAGGAGACAAAGAAGAAGGAACAAGAGGAGGGAAGAGGAAGAGGAGGAGGAGGAAGAGGAGGAGGATTAGGAGGAGGAGGAGGAGATTTTCAAAGGTTGTGTGGGAGAAATAGGTAGTAGAGGCAAGGCAGACATCTGACCTGAGTCCTAGAAGCTTGTACGGTGACCATTACAATTTTATGTGAGAGGAAAATGATGACAATTTAAGGACAGTTATTTAGGGATATATAAGGATCATCCAAAAGAGAACGACTCCTGAGATATTCATGACATCCAGGTCTATAGTTTAAGAATAGGGTTGACAGGGCTGGGAGTTTGGCCTAGTGTTAGAGTGCTTGCCTAGCATGAAAGAAGACCAGGGTTCGATTCCTAACACATACTTAGAAAAAGCCAGAAGTGGTGCTGAGGCTCAAGTGGTAGAGTTCTAACCTTGAGAAAAATCCAAGGACAGTGCTCAGGCCCTGAGCTTAAGCCCAGGACTGGCAAAAAAAAGAAGAGGGTTGACAAACTAATGTGGTGATATTAACCCTAGAGTTATAGCCAAGGCAGTGAGGGCTAAAGTGTAGTCAGTTAATTAATATTTGTTAACATTCTGATACTTGCTAGGTACTGTTATAAGTTTAAGACTAAAACAGGAATTTCAATTCCAAACTTTAGACTCTATTACAGAGCTATAATTATCAAAACAGCTTGGTACTGGCACAGGAACAGGCCTAAAGACCAATGGAATAGAACTGAGGACCCAGACATTAAACCACAGACCTATGGCCAACTAATCTTTGACAAGGGAGCCAAAAAAATAGAATGGAAGAAAGACAGCCTCTTCAACAAGTTGTGCTGGCAGAACTGGTTAAGCACCTGCAGAAAACTAAAGTTGGAGTCTTCTTTGTCACCTTGCACTAGAATTAACTCCAAATAGATCAAAGACCTGGAGATAAAAGCTGACACACTGAAAACTTTACAAGAAGGAATAGGAGATACACTAGGCCTCCTTGGCACAGGAAGAAACTTTCTTAATAAGGACCAAAAATCACAACAAATCAGAGAAAGGCTGGATAAGTGGGACTGCATTAAACTGCAGAGCTTTTGTATGGCAAAGGACATAGCTAGTAAATTAAGTAGGAAGCCTACAAAGTGGGAGAAGATCTTCACCAACCAAACAACGGACAAAGGCCTCATATCTAAAATATATCAACAGCTCAAAAACTTGAATCACTCCAAAACTAATCTCCAAAGTAACAACCATCCCATTAAAAAATGGGCCAAAGACTTAAAAGAGAGACTTCTCTGAAGAAGAAACAAAAATGGCCTATAGACACATGAAGAAATGCTCAACATCTTTGGTCATAAAAGAAATGCAAATCAAAACAACTCTAAGATTCCACCTCACTCCAGTTAGAATGGCCAGGATCAGGAAAACGAATAATAACAGATACTGGAGGGGATGTGGCCAGGAGGGATCACTACTACACTGTTGGTGGGAGTGCAAACTCGTTCAACCACTATGGAAAGCAGTGTGGCAGTGCCTCAAAAGGCTAAACATAGAACTCCCCTATGACCCAGCAATTCCACCACTTGGCATTTACCCAACCATCCAGAAACAAGGGCATACTAAATCCACTAGCACAATGATGTTCATTGCAGCACTATTTAGCACAGCAAAGATATGGAACCAACCTAGATGTCCCTCATTTGATGAGTGGATCAACAAGTTGTGGTATTTGTACACAATGGAATTCTATGCTGCTGTCAGAAAGAATGACATCACCCCATTTGTTAGGAAATGGAAAGACTTAGAAAAAATCATATTAAGTGAAGTAAGCCAGACTCAAAGGAACTTAGGCTCAATGGTTTCCCTCATTTGTCATAATCAGTAGAAACCTTGGGCTCTACTAGCAGAGATCTGCAATAGAGCAAAATCTTGATACATAAGGCCATATAGTATGAAGCTAATTGAAAGGACCTCCAGGATATTGAAACAAAAGCCATATAACGAATGATTGTTGTCCTTAATGTACTATGTTGTCTCTCATCTCCTTTGCTGTCCCTTGGTTATCTCATATTGTTATAGTATCTCACTTTGTTATCTGATATATTGAATTTATTTGTATTTGGTTATTTGAAATTTGATAGGGAAGGGGGGAAAACCAAGACGGGTATAGGGTGTGGGGGGGGAGGGAAATGGGTACCAAAACATGTGAAAGGGCATCAATGTACGTGAATTAATACACCATCTATCTGGCAAATATCATGTAACCCTTTTACTAATTACAATTTAAAAAATGCAAAAAAAAGACTAAAACAGAAAGCAAGAGAAAGTCTCACAGATGTTATCTTCTAGAGAAGGAAGCCAGGATATAAACATGTGTACACATATACATAAATAAAAGAAAAGAAGAAACCACTCTCCCTGCAAAATTGCTCTCTGGCTATAGAAAACCATTGGCTAGCAAAAACACCAAGTATAGAAATTAAGGGTTGACCTCATCCCCAAACCAGACAGAGATTCATCAAAGAAAGAGAACTATAAACCTATTTCTTTGATGAACATCGATGCAAAACTTCTCAACAAAATACTGGCCAACCGTCTACAACAACTTAGCAAAAAAATTATACACTCTGATCAAACAGTATTCATCACAGGGAGGCAAAGCTGGTTCAACATAAGCAAATCAATTAACATAATTGAACACATCAACAGGAGCAAGGACAAAAATCACATGATTGTCTCAATAGATGCGGAAAAGGCATTTGACAAGATCCATCACCCTTTATGTTAAAAGCTCTGGAGAAACTAGGAATCCATGAATAAAGGCTGTGTATGACAAACCCACAGCTATTATTATACTTAATGGCAAAAAGCTAAAGCCATTCCCTCTAAAATCAGGAACAAGACAAGGATGCCCACTCTCTCCAGTCCTCTTTAACATAGTAGTACAATTCCTAGTCAGCGCAATAAGGCAAGAAGCAAGCATAAAGGGGATCCAAGTAGGCAAAGAGGAAGTAAAACTATCCCTCTTTGCAGATGACATGATTCTGTATTTAAAGAATCCTATAGACTCTATTAACAAGCTCCTTCAGCTGATTCAAACCCTTAGAAGGGTAGCAGGCTATAAAATTAACCCTCAAAAATCAACTGCCTTCCTCTACGCCAACAGTGAGAGGAACAAGGCAACAATCAGGAAAGAAACTCCTGTCGCAATAGCCTCAAAGAAAATAAAGTACCTAGGCATTAGCTTAACTAAGAATGTAAAGGACCTTTTTGACGAAAACTTTAAAACCCTAAAAAAGGAAATTAAAGCAGAACTAAGGAAATGGCAAAACCTCCCATGCTCCTGGATTGGAAGAATCAACATTGTGAAAATGACAATCTTGCCAAGGGCTATCTACAAATTCAACGCAATACCCATCAATATCCCAATGGCATTCTTTAAAGAAATAGAAGAGGCAATTCAAAATTTCATATGGAATAATAAAAGACCCCGTATAGCAAAAACACTTCTTAGCAGAAAGAACAGCGCCGGAGGAATTTCAATACCAAACTTTAGACTCTATTACAGAGCTATAATTATCAAAACAGCTGGGTATTGGCACAAGAACAGGCCTGAAGACCAATGGAATAGAACTGAGGACCCAGACATTAAACCACAGACCTATGGCCACCTAATCTTTGACAAGGGAGCCAAAAAAATAGAATGGAAGAAAGATAGCCTCTTCAACAAGTTGTGCTGGCAGGTTAAGCACCTGCAGAAAAGTAAAGCTGGATCCTTCTTTGTCACCCTGCACTAGAATTAACTCCAAATGGATCAAAGACCTGGAGGTAAAAGCTGACACCCTGAAAACTTTACAAGAAGGAATAGGAGATACACTAGGCCTCCTTGACACAGGTCGAAACTTTCTTAATAAGGACCAAGAATCACAACAAATCAGAGAAAGGCTGGATAAGTGGGACTGCATTAAACTGCAGAGCTTTTGTATGGCAAAGGACATAGCTAGTAAATTAATTAGGAAGCCTACAGAGCGGGAGAAGATCTTCACCAACCATACAACAGACAAAGGCCTCATATCTAAAATATATCAACAGCTCAAAAACTTGAATCACTCCAAAACTAATCTCCAAAGAAACAACCATCCCATTAAAAGATGGGCCAAAGACTTAAAGAGAGTCTTCTCTGAAGAAGAAATAAGAATGGCCTATACACACATGAAGAAATGCTCAACATCTCTGGTCATAAAAGAAATGCAAATCAAAACAACTCTAAGATTCCACCTCACTCCAGTTAGAATGGCCAGGATCAAGAAAACTAATAACAACAGATGCTGGAGGGGATGTGGCCAGGAGGGATCACTACTACACTGTTGGTGGGAGTGCTTTCCACTATGGAAAGCAGTATAGCAGTTCCTCAAAAGGCTAAACAGAGAGCTCCCCTATGACCCAGCAATTCCACTACTTGGCATTTACCCAACTGTCTAGAAACTAGGGCCTACTAAATCCACTACCACAACAATGTTCATTGCAGTATTATTCACCATAGCAAAGATATGGAACCAACCTAGATGTCCCTCAGTTGATGAGTGGATCAACAAGTTGTGGTATTTGTACACAATGGAATTCTATGCTGCTGTCAGAAAAAATGACATCGACCCGTTTGTTAGGAAATGGAAAGACTTAGAAAAAGTCATATTAAGTGAAGTATGCCAGACTCAAAGGAACTTAGGCTCAATGGTTTCCCTCATTTGTCATAATCAGTAGAAACCTTGGGCTCTACTAGCAGAGATTTGTAATAGAGCAAAACCTTGATACATAAGGCCATATTGTATGAAGCTAATTGAAAGGACCTCCAGGATATTGAAACAAAAGCCATATAATGAATGATTGTTCTCCTTAATGTACTATGTTATCTCTCATCTCTTTTGCTGTCCCTTGGTTATATCATATTTTCACAGTATCTCACTTTGTTATCTGATATATTGGATATATTTGTGTTTGGTTATTTGAAATTGGATAGAGAAGGGGGGAAAACCAAGAGGGAGGGGGTGGGTAATGGGGACCAAGACATGTGAAAGGGTATCAATGTATGTGAATTAATGCACCTTCTATCTGGCAAATATCATGTAACCCTTTTATTAATTACAATAAAAAATATTAAAAAAAGAAATTAAGGGTTGATATGAAAATGACTGGCTATATACTTCCTTTGTCTTTATCCAGGTTAAGTATGTTAAAAGCAAAAGAGTGGAATGATGACAATGTACAGAGATACACATTTAGGCCAAGCATAAAACAGGAACCCCAGTCTGAGAAACACAATACCTCATCCGACATGATACAGGCACTAAGACATTTTAACTTCTAGTCCATACTTTCGTTTCGCGACTCCTATGATTCACATGTGATTTGTCCCCAAAGGATTGATGTGTTAGAAATTTGGTCCCTGTATGGTGATATGACAGGTGGTGGAATTTTTTTGTGCTGGGCGGTCAAGGGGCTTGATCTCTGGACCTGAGTGTTGTCCCTGAGCTCTTCAGTTCAAGCTATCATCTCCCTACTCCTTGAGCCACAGCCTCACTTCTCATTTTCTAGGGATTAACTAGAGATAAGAAGCTCACGTTCTTTAGTGTCTGGGATGGCTCTGAACTGTGATCCTCAGATCTCAACCTCCTGAGTAGCTAGGATTACAGGAGTGAGCCACCACGACCAGGTGGTGGAACTTTTAAAGGTGGAGGCTAGTGGGAGATGATTAGGTCATTGAAGGAAAGCTTAATGTGGTTCTCATGCTACCCTAGTCATCACGTGTTCAAAAAACTAAAAGATATCTGGTGAGGCCTCAGTACAGGTCTAGACAAAAAGAAATGATGACACTGCTGTCATTGGTGTAACCCTAGCTACTCACGAGGCTGTGATATGAGGATCTTGGTTCAAAACCAACCTGGGCAGGAAAGTCTGTGGGACTCTTATCTCCAATTAACCACTAGAAAACCAGAAAGTGGCACTGTGGCTCAAAGTGGTAGAGTACTAACCTTGAGCTGAAGAGTTCAGGGACAGTGCCCAGGCATAGAGTTCAAGCCCCCCCCCCACCCAAAAAAAGGAAGGAACAAAGAAGTGATGACACAAATGAAATATTTCCAATAGGCTTCTTGAGAATATTAGAAAAAATATGCTTTTTAAAAGGGTACAAAACATGAGAAGGAGTATCAATGTGTGTGAAGTAATGCTCCTTCTGTCTGGCGAATATAACTGTAACCCCTCTATTAAATACAATAAAAAAATAAAATAAAAGGGTACAAAATAACAAAAAAAACCAATCCCCTCATTTCTAATGTAAATTTGTTTTCTCCTCCAGTGCTTTCCATTAATCCAAGGCCTGAGTAATTATCTTCGCTCTTTGCTCTATCGCCATTTATATTCCAAAACAACATGCACACATGTATATGACTATGAACAATAACAAAGAACTATAAATTTTTAAGTCTTATTGATCCCAGAAGGTTGGGAATTCTAAACAATGAAACTTGTCCTCTGACTGCTTCTCTCAAGGGAAAAAAAACATTTTAAAGATACAAAAGAGCTTTGATAAAACAACAAATGATCTCTCAGGGTATTAGGAGCCTCATGGTGGGCTTCAGGCCACCAGGTTGGGATGCAACAAGCCACGATAGACATGAAACTGGAAAGACCTCCCTGCTCCCCTCATCTGGGCTCCCTTAATCATTTCTAAGCCACATCTTGACTACATCAAGCCCAGTTTACTGTATAGCATTCAGCCACTATTCTCAGAAGCCAGAAATTCTCAGCCTAAAGAGAAAGTCCTCTTTGTCTTCCATCCATGATTTAATTTACATTCTCTTAAACATTCTAAACACTTTGTTTTTAGGCTCAAAAGTCTCATAATTGCACAAGACCCTGAATTTGAATTTCCCTGTTTCCTCTGCTTGGATATCTGCCTAAGTCAGCCACTGGACAGTCTCAAAATCAGCTTTACTTTAGAGAAAGACTTTTATTGTTCATTAAAAAAATTTTACAATATGCCTTATTTCTTATTTACTTTAATTCCTGTGTTCTTTTTTTGGGTGCAAGTGCCTAGGCACTGCCCTTAGCTTATCACTCAAGGCTGGTATCTGCCACTTGAGCCATAGCTCCACTTCAAGCTCTTTTGGTTGGTGTTTAATTGGAAATAAGAGTCTGAAGGACTTTCCTGCCCAGGCTAGCTTTGAACCACAGTCCTTAGATGTCAGCCTCTTAAGTAGCTATGCAATTCTGCATTTTTCTTAGTATTTTTCTTTATTGTCTTTTATTGTCAGGGTAATGTATAGAGGGGTTACAGTTACATTCCTCATTATGTCTTGAACATTGATACCCTTCTCATGTTTTTCTCTTGTTTATTCCCCTTCCCTTCCCTATTTCAAGTAAACAGATTAACGTATATACAATATACCAGGTACCAAAGTCAGATTGCAATTCTATATTTTTGTCTTTCACAATACAAAGGTGTGAGCAGAAATACATGTAGATGAATACATATCACCTTTTCTCTGATAATCAGTAATATTTTTCACTACCCTTTCAAACTTGATCTTCCCAGGGAAATGTCCCTCTTTTGTTGCCAAGATTTGGGAGGGGTACTCCTAGCCCCTCCTGCTTTTTCACTCAGAAGCACCATTCCTGTCATGCATTAGATATTCAACACCATGATTCAGAAGATATGATCAATGTCCTTTCATGCTTTTGTCTCTCTGTGCCTGCATATAAACTTCTCTTAAAAATTAATGCATACATTTTACTAGACTATTAACTAGGGGCATGGCTCAAGTGGTAAAACATATGCAAATCAAGCACAAAGAAAGACCTGTGTTCAAACCTTACTACTACCAGAAAAAAACTAAATATATTATAGAATATTAATGGCCAAAACTTGATAATAAAGTAATGAAAACAGAGAAATACCAATTCCTAATAAAAATCATGTAGTCATCTGATCAGAAAGTACTAGGAAACAGGTTCCCCCTTGTGCTTTCTGGATAATCTTGAGGGTAAAACAGACTGTCATTAGAAGAATAGAATTTACCTGAATGTATTAAAATCCACTAGCTTTGTGTGTTTAGGGTCCGCAGCTGAAAATACCTGCTTGATGTCTTTTGTCTTCATTCCTACTTCTTTCAGTTTTTTTAGGACTAATTCAAGGTTGCTAAATGGATACTAGAGGGAGAGAAAAAAAAGAAAAGACATCAATAAAAACCTTCACACAGTGAACCCAAACATAGCTGGCCATATCTTTGCATAGACACTAACATGACTTGCTTTGTTAGCTGTTGAATTCAGGCTTTAGAACAACTGACATTAGCATACAGCCTAGGTCTAAGAGAAACGAACTCAAAGCCAAATGAGTAAATTATCTTTTGTTGTTAGAAATATTATTTATTTATCCCACAAATTTAAATATATTTATAGAACATAATACATTATTAAAGAAAATTAAAAATCAGCACTTATGTCCAGTTTTAAACACGAGTAAATTATTTCTGCTTACACTTACGTCTCTTCCCTATAATCTTTAAACATTGGCTCAGGATCTTGACAGACTCTAATGAAGAGAATGGAGATTTCAAAATTGCATAAATACGCCCCCATTTTTTTCTAGATCTTTAGAATGGCCTCCTATAAATGTTATCCACTAAGCAATGCAATAATCAGGGAAAAGTTGAGTGTCAAAGGTGCACATAAGCACTGTAATCTCCACAATTCATTCTCTAGACAGTCCATTGTTCCTGCCTCCCACTCTGTGATTATTTCTCTGTATGTATACTAGTAGTAGGGTTTGAACTCAGGATCAGCATGCTGCTCCTTAGCTTCTTCACTCAAGCCTAGGGTTCCACCACTTGATCCATACCTCTACTTTTGGCTTTTTGGTTAATTGGATATAAGAGTGTCACAGTTTTCTCTGCCCAGGCTAGCTTTGAACTACAATGCTCAGCTTCCTAAGTAGTTAGGATTATAGGCATTAGTCACTGGAACCCAGCTGTGATTACGTTTTTAAGTGAGAATACTTGTTTTAGTAAGAATATTTATTATTCAGTCCTGACAAGTATAAGGTTGAAAACAATTACAGTTCAGAGATAAACAGTAAGAAGTTGGAATTTAGAATAAAAACATTGACAGTAATTTAAAATAAAGTGTCCTATCTTCCATCAAAATGATCAGGTGGTTTGGTACATACTACAGGCTCCTATTCCTTTTTCTTTTTCCATTTCCTTTCATCTGTGTTCGTGATAAGATCTATTAGGTCTGTTGAAAAGACTTCTCAGGTTGATATTAAAGAATATATTAATCTTTCTTTGCTTGCAATATCCTTAAGAGTCATGTTAAGATAATGTAATTTTCACTTGGGATGCTGATATGATACTAGATAATGCTTTTATCATATGAAAGGAGTAAAGTCCTTTCTACTTTGAAACTCTGGGTTTGGGCTGGGGATGGTTGGGTTTGGGTTTGGTTTGGTTTTGGCTCAGTGGTGGACTGTTTGTCTACCATGTACAGGGCTCTGAGTTCCATCCATTTGCAAAACCAAAACCAAATACTATATGTAGTAGAATAGTTTTATCTCTCTGTATGTATGTAAATAAACATAACTACATATAAAAGTAAATATATAAAATATATACAACTATATATGTAACTATATATACACATATATGCATATACAGCTATATATTACTACATAGTTTTACTCTATGTAGTAATCTTAATTTACAAAAGACTTACATACTGAATATTCATTGTAGCTTAGTAAGCATAGCATACTGCAGAGCACAAGCCATTTCCCTTTGTTATCCTGGGGCTGAGTGGGAGCTGAGCTCAACATTGTAAGAGAGGATTCAACTGCATAGTGTTTTCCCAAAGAAAAGAGGAAAACAAAAAATCTGCACCATAGTAAAGTCAAAAGAAAAAAAACTTGAATTTTTAACTGAAGGACCATCTGTATATTTTGAATTAAAATACAGTTTTACTATGTTTGGAAACAGACCCTTAACATACAACAGCTACAATGACTGAGCTTGCCATGGCCACATAGAACTAAGCACTCTACACACATCATCCTAACATCTAATCTTTCTGGCAACTTTGTCTAACAGGCACTGGTGTTACTCATTTCTAATATGAGGATACTGATGCTCCTAAAACATACATAACTAAGGTCTCAGCTACTAAATGTAGAATCCATTTTCTTTTCTTTTCCTTTTGCCAGTCCTGAGCCTGAACTCAGGGCCTGAGCTCTGTCCCTGAGCCTCTCTATGCTCAAGGCTAGCACTCTCACCACTTGGGCCATAGCACCACTTCTAGCTTTTTCTGAATAGTTTATTATGGCCAAGAGGCTCACAGACTTTTCTGCTTGGACTGGCTTTGAACCATGATCCTCAGATCTCTTCCTCCTGAGTAGCTAGGATGACAGGTGTGAGCCCAATGGTACTAGGCTTAGAATCTAAGCCAAGTTTATGAATATCTAGAAACTGCCCCAAAAGGGGGTTTCCTTTCTGAGTTTGGTGTTTTCATGTAGCTATAGGTATACGGTTTTCTGATAACCTAGAAGTCTAACACTACAAATGGAGATATGCTGTAGGAACTCTGGGGTGTACTACTCAACCTATTATCAAGAGAGACCCTGCAGAGACCATTGTGAGTAGACAGCCTTCCAGATCCATGCAGGGTTCACCCTGTAATATTCCTACCTTCCAAAACTACTCTCATTCCAGGTTGTCCCATTTGATGACTGAACACAGCAGGAGACTAACATTGGGCCATTCTGTGTGACTCAGGACCTCTCTGATGAGCAGTCTTTGCTCAAGGCTCGCATTCACTAGGATGCGATCATTCTCAGAACTGTATTACTCAGATGAAATAACTTCGACTGACTCTTCCTTTATTCTCCTCTCCTTTCCCAAGGGATCAGAACTGTAGGGTGTTTTGAAGGTTCTATCCATACCCTGCATTCTCCTGCAGACTCTAATCTTTCAAAGGCCTTTCTCCCAATGTACCTCTAATTTGGAGACCTTATTTCAACCAATTAGGGAAAACAGCTGTGGTAGGGCAAGTTATGGAAGATGGAATATAATAGGAGGATTGTAGCCCAGACCAGCACAGGTATAAATGTAAGGCTTTATCCAAACAACGACTGAGGTAAAAGGGGGCATGGATCAAGTAAGTCCAGAAAGCCTTTGGTAGAAGGGCTGAGAAGTCACTCTGGAATTCCTGAATTTCAAACAGTGGGTGTATTACAAGAATCAACCCCTTCCCCCACCCACATACACTGTGGCCAATTTCTCCTTAAATCTTTATTTAGGCCTCTGTTGAGGGAACATTCGAAACTAGCAACTACCGATTTCCCTTGGGGTTTTTGTTTGGTCTAGTCTTGTTCTTTCATGTTGGCCTGTGCCAGTTAACTGGGATGGCACGGTGTGTGGCACCAGATTTTCTTCCTTTCCTATAGTTGTTGCATTGCTTTCTGAAAACAGTGTTAGCGTCAGCAAAAAAAACCCAGGAAATTTGATTCAACCCTAGGCTTGCCTCCTGCCTGTGCCTGGAATCTGTGATGCTGGGCAGCAGAGAGCCAAGCGTGTAAACAGAGGAGACAAGAACCTGGCCTCTGAGATGGGACCTGAGGCCAAGTCACAGAGATCCATTATTCATGCCCACATGTGTGAATACACAATGTAAAACCAGTGGCAAGATACAGAAGAAAAGGCCGACAAAAAAAGAAAAATATACATTGCAGAGGGCTAAGAGGCACATTAAAAATTATACAAAGTAAATGCACCTTTTCTGAATGGCTCTCCATGTAGTTTAAGGTGTAGTCATCAGCATTGAGCAAACGAAACAGGTAGCCATTCACATTCAATGTGGTTCCAATATATAGCTCTTCGGGCTTGATATATTCTGATGGTTCACTTTTAAAGAGTTCTTGCCCAGGCTTCCTAACACGACTTCTTTTCAAGAACAGCCCACCAGCATTCCCTGAAACAAAAGAGGGAGAAGTGTCAATGGGTAACATTAGTTTTAATAGAGCAGTGTAAGTCAGATGCTAGTGGCTTACATCTGAAATCTTAGCTACTCAGGAAGCTGAGATCTGAGGATCACAGTTCAAAGCCAGCCTGGGCAGCAAAGTTCATGAGATTTATATCTCCAATTAACTACCAAAACGGCCAAATTGGAGCTGTGGCTTAAGGGATACAGCACTAGACAAGCAATAAAAGCTTAAGGACAACTCCCAGACCCTGAGTTCAAGTGCTAGGAACAACACACACACACACACACACACACACACACACACACACACACACACACACACACACACAAAAGCCTGTAACTAGTCTTTAGTTACTTTATCTTCAAACACAAGACTGTACAAGTTATCTGTGAATTCACATTGCATGTACATACACATATACACACAATGTGGAATTTTGGAATAATAAAATATAAAAATGAAAAGGACAAGAAAGTAAAAAAGGAAACTCTTAGAGAAAGAGAAAAGATGAGGAGGAAATGTAAGTGTAATTAGAGGTGATTAATATGATCAAATAAAGGTACTTTTTATAACATACATTATATGCACATATGGAAATAGTATAATGAAATTCATGTATTACATAGTTAGTTTGAAAAAGACTTCATAAGTGAGTGTGCTAAAGTAAAAAAAAGTAATATTCCAGCCTTTCCCTTCCTTTCTTCTTAATAAACTCTAAACAAAGACCTGATCGATATGATTTACAGCATAGTAGAAGTGTGGGACATCAGGAGAGTCCTAATTTTTAGTGCATGCTTAAATAATTCCACTTAGAAATTCCTTTCTTGTATTATTTACCACCGGTTTGTTCACATTTAATTAACTTCATATATAGATTAAAGGCAAGATACCCTACTTCTAAAAAGGAGACTATTTTAAGTGTTGGAAGATAGTTATGGAGGTTCCCCTTAGGTCTCTTTTTTACAGGTAAAATATTTTTGCTTCTTTTAATAAAGCCTCATATTGCATGCTTTCCAGATTGGCAACACTTCATTTGTTCTCTTCTGTGCATTATTTTTTAACCTCTTATAAAGCATCAAGCACAGTTGAACAAAGGACGCCAGTACCTTCTGCTATATGAATACAGCCTGAGACCACATGAGCTTTTGTGGGGAGCTCCAGCCCTCTCTTCTGTCCAAATTCAGACACCATAGGTGGTGGAAAAACAGACTCAGTAGCCAATTAGAGATGCATTCCATCCAGGTTTGTCTGCTTGGGTGGAGTGTGTGTGTGTGTGTGTGTGTGTGTGTGTGTGTGTGTGTGTGTGTATGCCTGTCCTGGGGCTTGAACTCAAGGCTCACTTAGATGCTGTGCTTGAGCCTCTGTGCTTAAGGCTACCAGTTGTTCACAGCACCACTTCTGGCTTTTTCTGGAGATCCAAGTCTCATGGACGTTTGTGCCTGGGCTGTCAGAGAATAGCAATCCTCAGATCTTTGCTTCCTGAATAGCTAGGATTACAGGCATGAGCCACTAGCTTAAGAGGTTTGTTTCTGGTTTTGTGTCTTTTAACATCTCGGCATGTCTATGAGTCTCACTGGTAAAAATGGGATAAACTTTGTGGAGAAGCCATGAACGTGTACTTCTCAGATCACCTGCTAAGGGAACATAACTGATGGAAGACTCCATCTGCCATATTCTGAAGTCCAACTTTAGGTGTGTCAAGTTCATCTTTAGCCTGTCAATCACAGGCTGCTGTCAACAAGTCACTGTGTAAGACAGAGACAATAAAACTGTCTCATTTTTATAAAGACAAGGACTATTCTGAGAACTAAGAACTTTGACTTAGTTTTGCACAAATTTCTTAAAATTCCATTTGTAAGAGGAGTATAGGAATCAGGACTGTAGTGGGATGGCTCCTCAGGCTTCCTTTGGCTCCCTCTACAATTTCCCTTACCAGCCTTATATCCAACTCAATCTCTTGCATTTATGATCCTGTTCCATATTTGCATCCTAGAGGACCTGGCCTATCCTGCACCTTAAAAAATCCTATAAGGTCCTTGTAAGGATAACAGGAGATTCTCAATGATGGCTGTAATTATAAGCTTGTAGTTGATTACCATCACTGTTCTACTTTACATATACTAGCATTTGCTTGGCCACATTTTCCTTATTCTAGAGGCACGGGTTTTGGAGTTGTTGTCTGTTTGCCATTCAGAGCATGATTTATATTCATTCTTATTCAATGTCCTATTATGAGATTAAACCACTACTCAAATAACTGTTAAGTTTGACTTAATTATCCAAGTTAGTCATTACTTATTGGTGTGATGGTAGCTCATATGAGATTTTACAAGTCAGTATCTAAACAATTGACTTCTTGGAATTAGCCATGAATTCACATCATGTAGACTGGCAAACAGTAATGAACAAAGCTTTCTATTTTTTTCAAAGAAAAATTAACCAACATATCAGTGATTATTCTCCTCAAATGTGTGTCTTACCACAGCTAACAGTTATAAATATGAACAGCCAAAGAGTGGAGCCCTATGGTTCCATAATTTCCTAAGTCAATAGCCACTCACAGTAACAGTGACAGGATCACATCAATGCCAAGACCATGTCATAAGCCTGGAGACCGGAACCTTGACAATGCCCCAACAGACAGAAGGGATAGAGAAATGTGGGTTCTGAAGATTAAATTTGTCTATCTGGGATTCTTAATTATAAAGCAAAAAATTGTAAGCTATGTTAGTGAATGTTCTCTCAGCTTGTTGGTTGTATGTGGCACTTAGCCAGACCATGACATTGAAGCCCCTGAATTTCATAAGTGCCTCAGAAAAAGAAGGAATAGTGACAAAGAGTATGTATTCCTGGTTCTCCAGCTCAGAAGGAAATGGTGTTCCTTGTTCATCATTTTATACATCTGGGTTTCTATTTAACCAAAACTATTTTATCACTTATGCTATATGATCAGAAAATATTCCTTTCAAAATAATGAAGCAGTTAAATATTCTGAGGAAAATATTCTAGGAGAAATAACTCTTACCTGAGTTCCTCTCTATAGGTTCAAACACTGAAAGTGTATCATCACTGAGAAAGAAAGAAATAACAAACATCCTGTCCATATCTGCACATTTGTGCGTGATAAATTTTGCAAAAAATCGGAGTATGTTGCTTATCGGGCCATAGCTGTAGTAGAGAAACAGGGAATAAATTATTATACAAGTAATCTCCCACATATCATATTTATAATATCTTTCAAAAAGAACCTATTAAAAGTATATCATAGGAACTTTTTCTATAGTGAACAAGTTCAAATATCATCTGAAGGTTTTAATTCTAGATACAGAAGGAATATCTCAGTATATTCGGCATCTCATTCTTTTATAACCTAGAAATCACATCAGGAATGGATTCAACACAAATATCATAAACATACCACTCACATTTATCAATTATTTTCTTTTTTGCCAGTCCTGAACACCAGCTTCAACACAGGATATTGGTCTGCCACTTGAGTCACAGCACCACTTCTGGCTTTTATCTATGTATGTGGAGGAATCGAACCCAGGTATTCGTCCATGCTAAGCAAGCACTCTACCACTAGGCCAAACTCCTGGCCCTAATCAATTATTTTCTAGTCATAAGACTAGCTAACAATCTTGATCATTGTGTCAGACAGGAGAACAACTACATCTATGGCCTGAGTCAATCCAGGGGGCCATGTTCTACTCAGGCCTGGGCCTATCTCCCCTGTTTCACCACCCACTATCTCATGCCCCCTACCTTGAAACCCATCTTCCCTCTCCCTGAGATCTTCTTCCATCTCCCTGGCAATTCCTTTCAGTGAAAACAAATTAACCTTTCTCTTCCAAATGCTGAGCCAATATTATAGGCTTTTATATGCATATTTTATAGTACTTATTACCTGTATTGTAAATCACCATTAATGAGTTGCTATATCTTATTAAGAGTCACTGCTATAATATTTTACAAGTATTATATCAAGAAATGTTTTCAGAAACATTTGTAGAAATGTCTATCGAAACAAAGATTGGAAGTCATGCTCAGAATTCTATGCAGTAATATAGGATGAAGATGAGATCAAATCACAGAAATAAAAGTTCTGTAGGGATGGCATTGATCAAAATATATTGTATTCATAACTTGTTTTGTTAAATGACAACTCCTTTGTACAACTACTTAAAGATGATCATAAAAAGAATTTAAAAAAACAACATTCCCTAGGCTGGAGTGCAGTGAGCACCTATAATCTCAGCACTTAATTTGGAAGACAGAGATAGGAAGATTGGAAGTTCAAGATAGCTTGAGCTATATAGCAATACACTGTCTAAAAACAAAACAAAACAAAGTAACAACAAAGAAATTACTTCCCAAAGGTGATTATTTTTGTCACTGAAGTAATTCATATTCTCTCAGTAGAAGCATGTCAGCATATAGGTGTCAAATGGTGACATGTAGCCCTTATAACAAATAGACCTTGGGGAAGTCTTTCAAAAATCAAAATCATTACACAATAAAAATCAACTGTGTATTTTACCACATTTCTATCATAAATCTAAATAGAATGGTCTTCCCACATTTGCTTAAGCTCATTCTTTGTGATCAGAGTACTGAAAATCAAAGTATTGGTGGCTCACACCTACAATCCTACCTATTCAGCAAGTCTACTTCTGAGGATCATGGTTCAAAGTCAAGCCTGGGACAAATCTATAGAACTCAAATGAAGAAGTTGGTAGTGGATGCTGGCTCAATAAACTTGAATGGAAAAACTAAGGGATAATACCCAGACCCTGAGTGCAAACCTCAGTACACACACACACACACACACACACACACACACACACACACACACATTTTATTTTTATTTACACAGGCAAAAGTTGCTTTTCTCTACCCTTTCCTTGAATTATCCATGAAGCTAGGCTGAAAATGCATAGCACCAAGGTACCCAGCTTGAAGTCTCCAATGAGACACAACCTAGGACTCTGTAAAACTAGCTGTGGGGTAGCCTGGGAAAAAATAGAATGTCACAGCTGTTTTTTTTTTCTTGGTGCCTAGCCACCAGGCTGTAGAATTAGCCTCAGACTGTTATGAGGCCAGATTTACTGTCAAACATCATCTTTGGTACATAAAAGAATTGATACATAATGTATCCAACAGCTTCTTCATGTGAAATATATATATATATATAACTTTTACAGAGAGCTGAATTATGATTGGAACAATTGAATAAATTCTAATCTCAGGATGAATTAGTCCTACTGGAAATTTAACTCCTTAGAACTTCAATTTCAGCAAGTCATTTTTTTCTCCCTGTTCTAGTGTTCTGGAGATCTCATCAATTGCAAAACAACCTTCTGAATAAAATCTTTAGACTAACAGTTCACAAGGCTTATTGTATATAAAAGTCACCAGGGAAACTTGTTAAATATGCAGAAACTAGAGTCTTACCCCCAGAGATATGATCTCAGTAGTTAGCTTGTATTTCTGGAAAGCTGCATTATAAATAAGTACACCAGGAAATTCTGCTGAGAAGGTTCCCCCAGAGCAAAATGCAAGAAACACTCCAAGTGGCTTCAAATATTTCTTTGGCTAATAAACTCATTATCAAAATCAAACTTCTCTGAAAAATACTTTTTATAATAATCTCCACCCTTACAGCTGATAGCCTACCCATACCTCCTGATCAACCATGATATCATACACCATTTAGCTCTACATAGACTTTTACTCTTGGCTGGTTGTCCTAAAATTATGTTGATTCCCACTTTCCACCACATAAATTCCTAGATTGAGAAGCCATGTCTTACATTTGCTATATAGAGCCCCAGATTTGCCCACTCTCTTTTCTCCCATGATGGAACCTAGAGCCTCCTGCATGCTTGAATCACATCTCCATGCCTCCACTTTCTCTTAAACCCAATGGAGTTTATTATCCCACCTAAACTGCTCTTGTAGGGACCATAATAAAAATTCTAATATTTAAGTTCACAGAGACTGAGAGATGCATCGAGTCACTGATTGCTATTTTCCAGAGGTATGCTGGAAAGGATGGAAACAACTCAACTCTATCCAAGACAGAGTTCCTCAGGTTCATGAATTCAGAACTGGCTTCCCTCACAAAGAACCAGAAGAACCCTGGTGTCCTTAACCACATGATGAAGAAGCTGGACCTCAACACTGATGATCAGCTAAGTTTCCAAGAATTTCTTAATCTTATTTGTGGCTTAGCCCTAGCTTGCCATGACAGCTTCCTCAGGAGCCATCCTTAGAAGCATATCTGAGTATCCATGGGTGTGGCGTCGGACCCTTGTGTTTCCCTCATGCCACCGAGCTGTCATATTCGTCTCCCAGCCCTCATTTACCCCAAGCCTAATACACTTGCCACAATGTGTAGATCATTAAAAAAAAAGAAAAGTAAAACAGTAAGGCCGATGGATGAGGGAACCCACAAATGTTACAAATGAGTGATCCCCAAGCCCTGTGATAAATATCAACTCCATAATAAGAAAGGAACTCTACAAGTCAAATATCTCTGAATTTAAAACCTAGTTTAACTAAAAATCAAGTAGAAGTTTGACAAGCTGCAGCACCTCTCAGCACCTCTGCTTCCTCAAATCAAAAATGGATGGGCCAGGTGCTGGTGGTTCATCCCTAAAATCCTTAGCTACTCAGGAAGCTAAGACTCAAAGACAGCCTGGGGGCCAGGAGTGTAGCGTAGTGAGAGTGTTTGCCTTGCATGAATGAAGCCCTGGGTTCCATTCCTTGGTACCACACACACAGAAAAAGCCAAAAATGTTACTGTGGCTCAAGTGGTAGAGTAGTAGCCTTGGGAAAGCTCAAGAACAGTGCCCAGGCCATGAGTTCCAGCACCAGGACTGGCAAAAAAACCAGCCTGGGCAGAACAATTCTATAGCACTCTTATCTCTAATTTACCAGCAAAAACCCAGAAGTAGAGAGCTATGGCTTAAGTGAAAATAAAAACAAAAACAATCAAGAGTGTGGACTCTAAGTTCAAGTCCCAGGACCAGCATATACACATACACACACTAAGAATGGATGAAATAACACTAGCTTCCCAGGCTGTCTTAAGTATTGAACAAGATCAAGTGTTTTAAAGTAATGAATACATATTAATCACTAGTGACTTATTAATAGCAATATTACTATTAGAGAAATATTCAGCATGACATTGTAGGCACACAGAATGAAGTAACTCATTCAACCCCATACTCTAAAAAGATATTCAGTAAGATATTCTGATTCTCCCAAGACACACTTGATAATCTCCCCACCAGGCCATTATACTAATGTTTATCCAGACAGTAAATAAGAGCTCCATTTCCATCAAAACCTCTTACATGTCTTAATTTGAAATGATTTCTTCAGTGACTCAAAGTAGCAGCATTAACCTCAGAATAATAGGACCCAGTAAATTTGTTTCATAACAATATATAAAATCAATTAATCATGTACAATTTCATGTCATGAGCCAGTTTCTTCATTTTTGTAAAGAAACTATCCTTTGTATGTTCTGTGAGATCATCTTCCTTAAGTTCTCACAGTTTTGAAACCTTAGGTCATTTAAACTCCTGCATGAGTCTCCAGCCAAAAGTGCCAGTTACTATGGAAACAAGGTCACTGTGTGGGAGGAGCCTGACGTGTATTACTGGCACAAAACAAGCAGTGGACAGAAAGAAATGAAATTAGACACATTTATGCCTATAGCCACCATTCTCCAGCTGGGATAACATGACACATATATAGAATGCTGTCTGTTGTCAGAGATCTGTGGGCCAGTTTATATAGTGTAGAGGAAGAGAAACTAAGTCAACTACCCACAAAGAACTGTTTCCTCTTGGGTTCCAGAAGCAACACCCTGGATAATATTTCATGTTGTTTACTTATAAGAAAACTTCCCTCTCTTCTTACAATAGGGACATTCTTCCTTCCCATCTCCTCAGAGAGGCTCCCCCTACCAACAGCAGTTAGTGAAAGTCATCTATCAAAAGTCCCACCATGGAAGCTCATTATTAACAGTATCATTAGGAGAATAAGTTGGTGTCTCTTGCATATCAAAATCAGTGATTTTCAAACACCAGGGTATCTCAGAATTCCCTGGAGGCCTTGGGAGAACATAAGAGCCCTAGTGGGACTTCCCTCCATCCCCAAGTTTCTTCTCAATTGGTCTGGAGGAAGACCCCCAAAGTAGCATTTGTAACAAGTATGAGGACCACAGGAATAGCACTGAATTTACAATTTAAATAAAACCTTTAAGCCCTTAGGAAAATAAAAGATTATTTCTTGAAAGACAAAGTCTGGTAAAGGCAGACTTTAGAACAATTTGTATAATTCTCAACGAGAGAACCAGACCACTTTTACAGATAGAGTACAATTATTGCTATCTTTTCTTTAAATTCTCAACAATGACCATGTGACATAGTCAACACAACTGAATTTACAATGCTGTCTTTTTTTCTCTTTGTCTTACTACACATTCCTTTAATCATTCACCAACCCCCTCCAGGATCTCCTTACACATTTTCTCCTTAACACAGGACTGAAAATTGTATACCACATCCTATCCAACCCTGCCCTAGCAACGTTTCCCCTAACTTTTTCCTATAAAGCCTGTTCTCTCTGCAGAAGCAAAAAAAATAGCACTTAGCAGTGTCCACAGATTTTGCATCATGTGTATTGAAATACTTTGGAAAAATCCATCAGTCACATGAGCAATCTATTGTTACGGAACTTAACCAAAGCTCTCAAGTCAAAACAACATTAATTGCCAAAATAACATTTTGAAAAATACTTATAAAACACTGAAATATCTAAAGCAGGGGTTGCCAAACTATATAGTTTATGGCCAGATCCAGCCAGCCACCTGTGTTTATATGGCTTTGCAAAGAAGAGTGGTTTGTATATTTTTAAATGGTTGAAAAAATTTAAAAGAATAATAATATTATGTGACATGCAAAAAGTAAATGAAACTCAAATACCAATGTCTATAAAAAGTTCTAATGGAACACATTCAAGCATGTGTATTCCCTCATTGCATTCATACTAATTGGCACATCTAAGTGGTTATGACAGAGGTCTTAGAGCCTAACAAGCCCAAATTATCTGACCCTCACAAAATTTACAAAATAGACATGTATAAAGACAGCACAGGCAATAATATAACTACAGATGACACATTAAACACTCAAGTAAGAAGCTGGTGATACCTTCATGCTAAGCAACTTCATTTTAAAAGCTACAAAGCTGAATGCAAATGGCACACATCTGTAATCCTAGCCACTCAGGAGGCTGAAATGTGAGGATCAAGGTTTAAAGCCACTTCAGGCAGACAAATCCATCAGACTCCTATCCACAATTAACCAGCAATGAACCAGAACTGGAGACATGCCTCAGTGGTGAGGCACCAGTTGTGAGCTGAAAAGGTTAAGCAAGGGATCAAGGCCCTGGGTTCAAGCTCTAGTATCAGTACCAAAAAAAAAAACTTCAATAATGTATTCCTGAGCTATGTGACACCTGTTTTAGTATGAGGACTATATTATAAATTCCAAACAACATATTGGGGAATTATAGGATTACAATTATAGTTCCCTAATCACCTGTCATCTTCCATGAACTTCTTGAAGTTCTTCCGGTGAGGTGTGGGCCTGAGGCCTATGCAAGAACGAAGAGAATCCTCTTCAGATCCAAAGCCATTGTAAGGTGGAAATTTCCTTTCTATTTTTGGAGGAGGGGCAGGAGGATCACATGGAATGGAGGGAAAGTTCTCTAGAACAAAACAAAGGCAAGCAAAACATCAATATTTTTTTTGCCCTGGGTATAGCTGTTTTGAAAGGCTTGTTATGATTTCTAGATGAGCATGGAGATCTTGGTAGACTATTTTAAACTCTTTCAAATAACATGACAAAATCATATGAGAGAGAGTAAGTTTTTATCATGTTTCCCAAAACCACAGAATTAATTAAATAATCACCATTGTTTCCAAAGAAAAAAATCCACTTTCAAATAAGTAAATATTTCTCTTTGGTCATCACATATCATTTCTGAATGTTATTTAGTTCTTTCTGTGCTTTTTTCCCAATGATATGAAAATTCAAACTTCAAAACTGTGTCACCAAATCCTCTATTTTTAACCTGTAATAAATTTAGCCCTCTTTTGTCTTCAACATTCACGAGTAAAATTCCTTTCCAAATGGGACTGACTTCTGACCATTTCCCCTTTAACCTTATTCACTGGCCTGGTCCCCCCCACACCTCCTACACCCTTTCCCAAACTATACCTTGCCTCTAATTCAACTCTAGGACAAGGACATGACACTTGACTAGTTCAAAACAAACACAAAAATAAAACTTCTTTCTTCTCACCAGCCACTGCCCCAGGTCACTCTGCTACTGCTCAAAAAAAAAAAAAATAAAGACTGTACTTATACTTAAAATGGAACAAAAACAAAACAGAACAACAACAAAAAAAACCTTAAAACACCCACCTCTCCATTCTCTCCAAGGGAGCACCAAGTGGTAAATGTAATCGAATATATTTACTTATCACCTGTGAGGAAGAACTGGGAGAGACCTGGAAACTTATTTGTCATAGTGTGAAAATTCATTTGCAAAGCTGTGCAACCCTGCTTTCTAGGACAAATAACACATTGACCAGATCTATTCAAGTCACTATTTGTCCCAACAAATGCTGAAAGAAAAGATGCCAGGATCCTTCCTGAGACAAAATGAAACCAAACCGCATAATCCACTTTCCACATCTTCTCCAAACTTGATAGGTATTTCATTTGTGAACAAAAGGATTTCCCCTGTCAAAGTCCTAAGTACATAACACAATAAGAGAGAAATGGGCATCAATGTGTCATTTAAAATAATCTAACTCTAAAAAATTGAGGAGGTTTTTTTGGGGGGGTTAATGCATTGATTCAAAGGCTAAAGGTTTGAAACCATTTCTAACTCTTAATTTGATACCATTTTCAGTTTTCATCTTTCTTAAGATTTCTTAAGCAGATTTTGTGTGAAATTTCCCCAAGCACAATCCCTAAAGTGTATTGTTCCAGCCTAACAGAAACTGTTCACAGCAGAAATGCTGACAAAGAGAATGTCATCCAAGATTTTGCACTGGCTCACTGAAAGGGAGTGGCCAGTCTTCCAGTGCAGAAAAGACTTGTAAGCCTCCCTATTGCTATTTTTTGTGGTGATTAAAGAGATTTCTTGGTAATAAAGAGAAAAATTCAAACCTTGGAATTAGAATTGCTATAAATTCTATCATGGCTCACTATTGCGTTAAACACACCACTGGCTGGGCCATTCATTTCAGGGCAGCACCACGATGATAGCAGGACAGCTCTATGTGATTATTAGAAAATTGGGAAATGAGCCATTCCTCCACCAGGAGACATACACATATAACTGTACGTACTACTCTGCGCAGTCTTACCAAAAGAGGACACACACTGCATCACAAAATAATTTAAAAAATGTTCCACACTACTATTACAGGTCCTATAACACAATGTTGTTTTCGCAACTACATAATTTTTGCAACAGATTTAAATAACAAAAGACCCAATTTAGGACTTTCCACTGCACCCACAGTGCCATCTAGTGTATAAAATCGGAGAATTATTCCACTCAATCACCTCTGACTTCAGGCATACCGAATTTACCTATTTGGAAACTTTAGCTCAAGATCCAACTTGAAATCACATTTTTCTGGGTATTTTAATATATTTACAAGGATGTGAACTCACACCGGAATGTTAAGTTGAGTTTTTCATCATCCTAGCATTTTGCATGTTTCAGGCATTCAAAAATATTCATTAGATAAATGAAAAGGCACACATTTTTGTGTGTGCAAAGCATCTTCCCAAATGTCTTCTGGAACTGGCATTCTGCTAGAGCCGCATGTAACTTTCAGATGTTCTGATTCCTCTAATTTCAAATCACTTGTGAACATGCATGGACTGAATGTCTATCTGTGATTAACTAAATATGAACAAATCGCAGAGAGTCTCATGTTTCCTTGCAGTGATATTCTATTCAACATTTCAGGGATACTCGCTGCTGAGAAAAGTTTTATGTTCCAGTAACCCCAGAGATGGATCCAGGGTTTGGGAGGACTGAAGCCAAATTATGTAAGTATTTCAAAACAGAGAATGTCGAGTTATTGCTTCAAAATTAGGCCAGTGCTTTGGTCTGGAGCCTTTGTAAAAAAGAGAACCTTGTAAGGTAAAGCTTCATTATCTCTAGGTAAATCTATCTCCCCTTATACTTAAAACCTACATAAAATTATTTCAAGGAAGCATTTATTTTAGGGTCAAGTAATTAATTAGTGAATTGCACACTGAGATCTATAAGACCTTTATGGACCTTCTAATCCTCAGCCATCTTTATACCGGTGAAGGAGAGGGATAAAAGAAATAAAACTTTCCAATCAAGGACACAAGGTAAGATCCCAAGCCAATTCTTTTCCCAGTTGCCTGGGGTGGCCAATTTCCTCAAGTGATCATTAAACCCATATCTTGGATGTCCTGCTGTTTCTCATCACACTTGGCCAGAAATGATGGCAGAAAATTAAATGTGCTTTAAGATTTTTGTGCATCTTTAATCTAGTAAATGTTCAAAAGCCATGGGAATTGGTGATCTTGTTGCTGGTTTGCTTGTCCTAGCCACTAACAAGGAATATGAAGATAAAAAAAAAAGACAGAGAAAAGTACTTCGTAGGAAAGAAGAGCTTACCTATATATTTCTGTCCTTTTATGGAAAAAAAAGTCTGCTGGAGCCTTGAGCCTTTTTCAACCTCCATACCAGTCTGCATTTAACCATTTCAACTAATGGAATGACCAGCTATAGCCCAGCAGGCAAGCTAAAGCCAGCAGGATGGCTCTACTGCCTAATGGAGGGCTCGCACTGGACTGTGATGTGCGAAACATCTATGGAACAACCCTCTCCTCAGTATCCTTAAATTCATGAACCAATCTAATCTTTCTAAGGGACAGATTGGGTCTCACACAGGGAATCAATTGTCTTGCAATTCTAACAAGTCACCTGCTTCTACTAAATAGAAAGTTTTCTATGCACCTTTCTTGGGACTGTGGCCAATTCCTCTTTGTTATTTTTATCTCCCGCAAAATAAGATGGGAAGCCATCAGGTAGGTAAAGGTTCTAAAGCACCAAGAGTGAGTGTTGCATGGAAACTGTCCTGCTGGATTCCTGCTTCAGAAGTCCCTTAGAAGTGTGGCTGTTACTTGTCAGCTCCTTTCTGTTTGCTGCACAGTGGAGGCTCTCAGGTACTCTCCTGGCCACAATTACTGCCAAGGGAGGCAATGTGACCACAATTTATTGACAAGACCACAAATTACTGATAGCACTTTGTTCTGGTCTAGACTTCAAAGCTAAGAAATGTAATATATAAAATTTTGTCCATCTTAACAAATTTTTAGGAGCAGATCAATTGTGCATATAATTAAAAGCCCCCACCTAACATCACATACAGTATAAAATCCTCACATATTTGTTTAATGGTAACAGTATATGACTGAATTGTCTCCTCCTTACAAATACTTTCCACCATGCTCACAGCCACTAACAAAGAAAACTAAAGATCACGGATTCAAATCTTTTTAATATAAGAAATAACTATGTCTAGCTAGCATGAGGTACATTAATTTAACCTTACAAGAAAAATCAGCAAAATCAGTCTCTGTAGACTATCAGATAATATTGATCCACTCACTGCTTCTCCATCACAGATACATTTCTAGTCATTAGTTACATTAAGTACACTCAAGAAACATTTAATAGCATCTGTTAAACAGAATATTTTAACATATGTTCTGCAGAAATGTAAAAAGTCAGCCTGACTATGAAATGCATCATAAATTTTCATTTGCATAATTTTCTCTCTTAATGCTGTTATATTAACTTTAAAGGCACAGAGGTACTCTTTTTTTCCTAATATGCAAGCCTATAGTGAAAACAAAAGAAGTAGAAACAAATTAAGGACAAGAACTCAACTGAAATAGACTAACAGGCATTTGAATCTGATAGAATTACCCAGAATAGCTAGATCGGATGCATGCTGGGTACTCACATTGCTTCAGAAAATTCTCTGTAGAAACTGCCAAGGCATGACCAATGGACCAAGTCCCTTCAACACATTTATTTTCCCAAAAGCAAATTTTACATTCAAAGGTTGGACTTCATGTGTAAGAAACTGCGTGAAATTTAAGAATGTTTATTATATCCTTTATATGAATCTACATCTAATTATAATCATCTCTCAACACAGCATTCATTTGAAGGTAATCTTCAGGTGCAAGTTACCCATCAAATTTCAAATCTGAATGGAAGATTTACTGATTGGAAACAGATATCTACATTTATCAAAGGGCAAAACATTCTTCCCAATGATATAAAAGCCATTAGCAGCTTCTTTAGAACAGCTGCCACCTGCACATTCCTGGCTGCCTCTTATCTACAGTCCCCAAAGCAGATATGTTCAACTGTGTCCACTGAAAAGGGACCAATTTTAGAAATTAAAATAAGAGGCCATCAATTGGGCCCGATAGGGCCCATACATTTTTGCTAATCTGGCACGCAGATGCAGTGGAACAAATTCTCTTAATGAACCTAACAATGAAACTGAAAGTCTTTTTTATTCTAACCCTTTTGTGTGCTTTGTGTGCCTTCTGTCACAATACACAGATACTAGGAGGCTAGGAATGCTACACAATGGGGACAACCAGGACACATAGGTGGGCCTCCTCTCATTCTAGAGACAAAGCATCTTGTCTTTAAGAAGCTGTAGTTGCTCTGGCTTCCATCTTACCCCTCACTGATTGTGTTCATTGAATAGTCCTATGTGCAGATGGGAATACAAAGCAATCCTCCAGATCGATAGTTTATGCATGCTCCTCAAATGCAACGAACCATGGATTAAAAACACTCAAGGGAAGGGAAGTGGGGGTGGGGGGAGGATACACCACAATGATAACTGCATCTGCACTGAACATTTTTAGATTTTTTTCTTGTTCTTTTCCAGCAATAGAGACTAGCAATCATTTAGATAACATTTATATTGCATTAGGTATCAAAATTAATCTAAAGATAATTTAGCCAGGAACAGTGGCACATGCTTGTAAACCCCAGCTATTCAGGAGGATAAAGTGAGAGGATTGTATGAGTCCAAGGTACCTAGGAAACTTAGTGAGACAGGGCAAGAGGATTTATGTAGGTTTTATGGAAATATCCTCTTTCATATCAGGGACTTAAGCATTTCTCAGATTTGAGATGTGGAGTTTGGAACCAGTCCTTCAAAGATACTGTAGGGACTCCTTCTTAGGACTAGGAACTCTAACACCTGGGCACTCTTAGCAGCAGCAAAGTTCCTAGAGTATGGGTAAAAGGCCTAGGAACAGAAACAGAGCTGGTTGGTAGATCCTCAAGAGAATGATTGTGGAAGTTTAACAAATGGCAGTTCACATCCACTGTATGTTTCTAGACTCCCATAATGTGTGAATGTCCCAGCATCTCAGCTACAAGTCACCAGCTCCACTCCAGTGTCTGAAACTTTTGTATGATTCTGTATCTCTATAGGGTAGACAATGAATCACTAGTTTCCATTCTGAACTGAGTTAATTTAAATGGAATTGCTATTTATGAAGAAAATACTCAAACCCAAATAAGCCTCCCCAGGAGAGGTAGGGAAGATTGGCAGATGAGAATTCCCTAGAGCACTCAACAAAGTATATCTGAAAAACCATAAATCTAAGAAAAACATATTTAGATTTCCACTTCAAACATACTATATTGAAGCAGAGAATTATGGGAAAATGGAAGAAAACATACTGGCACCAGGCAGAAAAGTTCAAATCTTGGTTGACTGTGTTTGTTGCATGACTTTGATTTCTTCACTTCAAAAGTGAAGTTAATGAGCCTACCCACTGAGGGCTGTGAGGATGTGTAAAATCACAAATGGCTCAAGATAGAAAATGGGCAATAAATGGTAGCAGTTTCAAGCTAAACATCTGAACTCAAAAGTCAAAGTTTGTAATATTTTCTACTTGGTAGACATATCACTTACCAACTCCATATTTAGTCTTATAATAACACTTCGTATAGTTATCACAATCACAGAGGAGCACTTTCCTTCCCCACACATTGATGGTGGTTCCGACGGCCAGGTCACTATCTTTGTAAAAGTGTTCTTCTGGTTTTCCCAGCTAATATAGACAAGAAACATAGCATTGGCACCAGTGACCTTCCAAAGAACTACACACCCCTTTCCTAAAGAAAAAGAACTTGGGAAAAAAAACCTTCAATAACATCATTTGTGACTACATTCTAAATCAAATACAAAAGCAATTAAAGTTAATATTCTAAAGGATTATTTTAGCACTAGAGTGTTGGCAAATAGCAATGTAATGAATATATTTTCTGTATGCACTCAAGCCTCTTTATGTATTTGTCTATTTATTGATCTAATTCACAGTCTCACAAGAACAGAGTATGTAATTGTCCCCACTATTTAGTTTTCAAGGAAATCATCTTAGAAACCGTAATAAATTGTGAGAGTCCTCACGTGGTATTTATCGAACAGGTAAGCATCTGGTCGCTGCTCTTTCGCATCACCATACACATTCAGAATCGCTCGTTCCACTAATTGGCCTGGTTGATAGATTCCAGCTGGGCCATACTAAAAAAACGAAAGCAAAAGAAGATGTGATAGATACCTCCAAACATAAGAGATAGTGCACTTATGGAACACTAGGGACACTTGTGGAAAGTATGTGTTATAGGGCTCTTCTCTCACCCAATGCAATGCATACAGTTCTCCATCCCTTCCTATGCCACAACCCCCTCTGAAGGCAGTCCTACATTCCATGCATCCTTCAAGGTCCTGATAAAACTTCTTCTTTTCTTAGGCCCCACCCATCCTACAGGTAACTATACAATAATTTTTCCACTAAGCCAGTAGATACCTTGAGAACTATTCAATTCATTACCTGTCCTCAAACCATATATCCCCAGCACCCACCACAGGGTTCAACCACTTTATGTGGCTCCTCAGTTGTTTGATCTGCAGTTATCTTTTCTCTTCACTGAGCTTCAAACCTCCCTAAGAAGAAGCACTTTGTTCCTTGCTTTCTTCACTTTGTTCCTCCTAGAACACTTTCTGATCTTCACCTTTCCTAATGCTAAGTATGTTAAGCACCTACAGGCCAACTTTATAAGTGTGGGGAGGTAGAGAGCAGTAGAGAAGGGTCAGCCTTTAAGAGAAAATACTGCCTAGAACAGGCTAGGGCCCAGCTCAGTTCCACATGCAGCTGAGGTGGTTCTAAGCAGTTGTACAATCTACAGAGAATGTCTAATGTTTTATCTAAATAGTGGCCTGAAGTAGCACATAAGAGATGAGACACAGGAATCATTCCTGATATGTGTGACATAAAATTAAAGCCTAAATATGCGGAATTTATGAGGCCTGCAACCTAATCAGGGCATATAGAATAGAACAGTATACTTGGATTCGAATTTACTCTTCATCACTCACTACAGATAGACCTGGGACAAAGTACTTATTTTCTTTTTTTCCATATATTTTTATTGTAATTAATAGAAAGGTTACATTATATTCACCAGATAGAAGGTGCATCACTTCATGAATTTTGACACCATTTCTCATGTCTTGGTCCCCATTTCCCTCCCTCACCCCCGCCCCTCACCTTGTTTTCCCCCTTTCCCTATACTATTTAAAATAACCAAATATGCATATATACAATATATCTGATAACAAGGTGAAACACTGTAACAATATGAGATATCTAAGGGACAGCAAAAGAGATGAGAGATAACATAGTACATTAAGGACAACAATCACTCATTATATGGCTTTTGTCTCTATATCATGGAAGTCCTTTCATTTAGCGTCATACTATGTGGCCTTATGTATCTCTGCTAGGAGAGCCCAAGGTTTCTACTGATTATGACAAATGAGGGAAAGCATTCAGCCTATGTTCCTTTGAGTCTGGCTTACTTCACTGAAGATTTTTTCTAAGTCTTTCCATTTCCTTACAAATGGGGAGGGATGTTGTTCTTTCTGATAGCAGCATAGAATTCCCTTGTGTATAAATACCACATCTTGTTGATCCACTCATCAACTGAGGGACATCTGGGTTGGTTCCATATCTTTGCTATGGTAAATAATGCTGCAATGAACATTGTGCTAGTGGATTTAGTATGTCCTTGTTTCTGGACGATTGAGTAAATGCCAAGTAGTGGAATTGCTGGGTCATAGGGGAGTTCTATATTTAGTCTTTTGGGGAACTGCCATACTGCTTTCCATAGTGGTTGAACGAGTTTGCACTCCTACCAACAGTGTAGTAGTGATCCCTCCTGGCCACATCCACTCCAGCATCTGTTGTTTTTAGATTTCTTGATCATGGCCATTCTAACTGGAGTGAGGTGGAATCTTAGAGTTGTTTTGATTTGCATTTCTTTTATGACCAGAGATGTCGAGCGTTTCTTCATGTGTCTATAGGCCATTCTTATTTCTTCTTCAGAGAAGACTCTCTTTAAGTCTTTGGCCCATCTTTTAATGGGATGGTTGTTTCTTTGGAGATTAGTTTTGGAGTGATTCAATTTGTTGAGCTGTTGATATATTTTACATATGAGGCTTTTGTCTGTTGTATGGTTAGTGAAGATCTTCTCCTACTCTGTAAGCTTTCTAGTTAATTTGCTAGCTATGTCCTTTTGCCATTCAGAAGCTCTGCAGTTTAATGCAGTCCCACTTATCCAGCCTTTCTCTGATCTGTTGTGTTTCTTGATCCTTATTAAGAAAGTTTCGACCTGTGCCAAGGAAACCTAGTATATCTCCTATTCCTTATTGTAAATTATTCAGGGTATCTACTTTTACCTCCAGGTCAAAGTACTTATTTTATCAGAACTTTAGTCTCTTCACTTACCGCAACAATCTTGCTTTTTAGTTCCTCAAAATTATAAATATATATGTAAACACATACAGGGTCATGCATATATACCCAATCATATTATCTAAAATATGATATATGCATGGGACAAGTCCAGTAGTGTAACTCCTTTGAACAACGATTTACAGTTTAACAAAATGAATACCAGGAAACTGGAACGTGTATTGTTGGGGTAGGAGGTCAAGTAGATGGGATCCAGATAAATGGAGAGAGAAAGGGTGTGTGGATGCAGTCACTATATTTACATATGTGTGTGTGTGTGTGTGTGTGTGTGTGTGTGTGTGTGTATAGTGAAGCTAGTAACTAAGGGAATGGGTGGAGTTGGGAGCAATGTGGAAGAATAGATGAAAAGTGTGACACTGATCACAGTGATATTTTGAGTTGAAATTATTTCATAAAGCTACTTAATGATAATTTTTGAAAAACACAGTATCAAGGAAACATCCATCCCTATTGTACCTCTCCCCCATAAGAACCTAAATTCCACAGCAGGACTTAATCCATTTCTCACTATAATTTCTGAACAAGCACTCAACTGTACTCACTCTCTAGACATTTGTCGAATAAATGAATTAAACAAAATAAATGATGGGGAAAATCACAGCAAACCAATTTTCAAAGACATTTTAAAACCAGATTTCCTTGGTACATCCTAACCACCTGCTGTGCATATACCAGAGATCCCTCTGGTCAAACTCCTTATGTCTTCAAGCAACACATTAGGAATTCTGGTAGTGAGATCCAAATCTGGGAATCCAATGGTCAGTGGTTGCTCACATAAGAAGTGTTACATTCTGAGAATTTGGCTTAGTGGTAGAGTGCTTGCTTAGTGTGCATGAAGCCCTGGGTTTGATTGCTCAGTACCACATAAACAAAAAAGTTCAAACGTGGTGCTGTGGCTCAAGTAGTAGAGTGCTAGCCTTGAATGAAAGAAGCTCAGGGGCAGTGCCCAGGCCCTGAGTTCCAGCAGCAGGACTGGCAATAAAGTAAGTGTTATAGGTTAGCTTTTCTTGAACACAAAGAACTAAGCTAAAAATGCGTTAGCAGCCAGGTACTGGTTGCTCACACCTGTACTCTTAGCTACTCAGGAGTTTGAGATCTAAGGATTACAGTTCAAAACCAGCCTTGGTAGGAAACTCCATGAAATCCTTGTCTCTAATTAAACCACCAGAAAACCAGAAGTGGCACTGTGACTCAAAGTGGTAGAGCACTAACCTTGAGCAGAAAGAGTTGAGGACAATGCCCAGGCCCTAAGTTCAAGCCCCACAATCAACAATAACAATAAAAAATTTGCTTTAATTTAAAAGTGAAATGTAACATAAAACTATAAAAATGCCTGTATATATTACTATAGATGTTAGTAAGTCCTTTGGTAGTATTTTTTTTTGCTATGCTGTATCATTCAACCCTGACAATTACCTCAAGAAGAAGGCATGATTTACTGCATTTTAGAGATTAAAAAAAACTTTAAAAAGGTTAAATGATTTGCACACGGTCACACTGCAGATCCACATTTGTAACTCAAGTCTTCTGTCTGATCCATTCTTGCTACTCCTAAATTATGTAGGTCTCAAGTGACTATAAAAATCAATTGATAGTTTCTTGTAATAATGAATAAAATGCAAAATCACTACTGCCACTAGCCAGTGGCTAGTTGATGACTAGTCGGTTACACATATAAAAGCTACTCCTGAGCATAAACATTGTGTACCTGTTCATGTGCATGTGTACATACACATGTGGGTGTATGAATGTATCATTCATAATCCAGACCAACATCATGGGATCTCCTCGGTAGGCTGCAGGTACCATATGCCAGTGTCCCATCAAATGCCAGGAGAAATTCTTTTATTAAGGGGTCCCTTACTTCTGTAAGACTGATTATGAACTCAACATATAAGTTTGTTCCCTTGTATTGCTTTTTTTCCTTTATTTGCCTTAATTTCAAAATGTTTCAACTCTGACTTGTCAGAGTTGGATTAATTTTAAAGCCATGGGATTATGATGGCACAAAATGGAATCCTTATCAAGACTTTACTAGTACATGGAAACGTCATCAGTAATAGCACAGCACTCAAAAAAATGGCACAGGTCTCTTGGCCCACAGCGAACTTGGAAAGTGGGTGAATTCACAGCTCACCTTGGGTAGCTTACTCCGCCGGAGGAATAATGACATAGCATCTCTGCCTGAGTTGTGAGGCAATAACTCTTTGATTTCAATGGTATCATCAGCCAAGAAATAATGCAGGACCAGTTCTCTACGGTCTCCAAACAGTGAGGCTGAGTCATCCCATAAGCAGAAGAAACGCAAAACCTTCCCATCATACTCAAGGAATTGTTTGAGGGTGTCAACAGCCAAATAGGGTCGCAAGGGCTCCACAGCCTCTAATACCTGTAAATAGAGAAAATGTGAGAAAAAGTTGCTGGTACATCAGAGATACAAACCATCGATTTGTATAAAGATAAAAAATGTATGGCCATATAGTATGACACTAAATGAAAGGACCTCGAGGATATAGAAACAAAAGCCATATAATGAGTGATTGTTGTCCTTAATGTACTATGTTATCTCTCGTCTCTTTTGCTGTCCCTTGGTTATCTCATATTGTTACAGTATCTCACTTTGTTATCAGATATATTGGATATATTTGTATTTGGTTATTTGAAATTGGATAGGGAAGGGGGGAAAACAAGCTGAGGGGTGGGGGTGGGGAGGAGGGAAATGGGGACCAAGACATGAGAAAGGGTATCAATGTATGTGAATTAATGCACCTTCTATCTGGCAAATATCATGTAACCCTTCCATTAATTACAATAAAAAATATTGAAAAAAATGAGAAGGGGTATGAATGTGTGAAAAGTAATGTACCTACTACCTGACGAATATAACTGTTACCCCTCTATACATTACCCCGACAATAAAAAAATTTTAAAAAAAGAAAAAAATGTATGGCCATTCTATCATTATATTTTAAAATTTTCAGTTGATATTATGACATATAAATAATATATGCAGTTTTAATTAAGTATACAGACAAGCAAGTAGTAGGAGCAAGCTTTTATATAGTTTACTAAACATTTTTAAATACTAAATTCTATTCCTATCATATTTTTAAATGTAATATCTCAACATTTCAAGGTTATTGTTTAAGAGTAGGGCCAGGTGCCAGTGGCTCACACCTGTAATCCTAGCTACTTAAGGAGACTGATACCTGAGGATCATAGTTCTAAGCTTGCCCAGGTAGGAAAGTCCATAAGACACCTACCTTCCATTAATAATCAAAAAACTAGGAGTGGAGGAGTGGCTCAAGTGGTAGCATACTAGTCAAGCCAAAAAGCATCCAGGGACAGCATTCACGCCCTAAGTTCATACCCCAGGATAGGAATAAAAAAAAGAATAGGAAAAACTAATCTAAGGTAATAGAAAACAGACCAGATACTGCAGATACTGCCTCTGAGTATGGGATCTGACCAGAAATAGGGACACAGGAATTTTCTGGGGTGATGAAAATCCTGTATTATTTTTTTCAAAAAGATATATCTGGGGTTGCAATCTGAGATCTTGAACATGCTAAACAAATAATACTCTACCACTGAGCTTATACACATCCCAAGCCCAAAATGATTGTATCTTGACTTTTATGCTTATAAGTGTTGTTCTTTTTTTTTTGGCAGTCCCTGGCTTGATCTCAGGGCCTGAGCACTGTCTTTAGGATTTCTCAAGGCAAGAGCTCTACCACGAGTCTCAGCATCACTTCCAGCATTTTTTTCTATGTATGTGGTACCAAGGAATCAAACCTGGGTCTTCGTGCATGCTAAGCAAGCACTCTACCACTAGGCCAAACTCTCAATCCTTACAAAGCATTTTTAACACTCATTGACCTAGTTACAATCCATTCATTTGACTATCTGCTAAGTATAAATCAATGAAAAAAATGTATCTTTGTACTGGAAATTCATAACTGATCACATTTGCATGAAAATAAAAGAAAAGAACTATAAGCCTAAGTTTATTTTGCTCAAAAAGTTCTAGCTATCAAGGCTATTGAAGCCCAGTGGAAATGGGAGCAGAGAAAATGGAGACTTTCTGATCCATGAAGAAGCCCATATCAGCCACCCCAGGAACAGGGAGAAGTACTCATGCTGCAGCTCTTCCCATGATTTCCATGCTCTCAGCCCTGTCTCCAAACATAAGGGTCTTCACCCTATCTGATGTGGCCAAATAGGATTGCTGCTTAAGGAAAGATTCATTGGCAAGGAAATATTAACCCAAATTGGGCTGTATATTCTTTTTTGGAAATTCTTGGAATTATATCTGTCAAGGCCAATCGAGGTGTAGTCTTACCTGCCCCACCAAGACAAGGAGGAAAACTAATGTTTAACTAGAGACTTTTCAGCCTTACCCTTGCTATTTTGATAAAATTGTAACACCTGTATAGACTCTCTCTTTTTTCCTCTCTCTTCCTTTCTATCTGTCTGTCTCTCCTTCTCTCTCAAGTTCTTTTCTGTGCCAATACTGGGACTTGAACTCAGTGCCTAGAAACTGTCCCTTGGGGTGTTTTTTTAGCTCAAGGCTGGCACTCTACCACTTGAACCATAGCTCTACTTCTGGCTTTTCTTGGGGGTTCATTGAAGAGTCTCAGATCTCAGCCACTTGAGTAGCTAGGATGACATGCAGTAGTACCTATCATGGACCTCGACTTTCCTCAATTAAAAAAACATTTCTTCTGTATTCTCAGACCTCTGAGAAATGAATTATTGATTATATACCATTGGGATACTTTTCAGTTTAAGTTAAATTGTCTAATTTACTTTACATTTCGAAGTAGCAAACACTAGAGAACTAAATGCACCAAAAGTCAATATAAAAACCTCTTATTAAACTTCTAATTTTCCAAAGGTTTCTATCTTTATGGAAGAGTTTTACACCTGAGGGAATAAATGCTAAAATGAATCTCTCAATCTGAAAGAAAATTATTTAAAACATTTCTTGGCTGTTCTTGATACTTATACTCTATTCCTGGCACAAGCCTCTTTTCCTTTATAAATGTATGAAATCTCAGAGCATTATTTGCAATTTTATATAATACATCATCATGCACAATCACTATCCTATAATGCCAACTGCAAGTGAATAAGTGCAGCCATACACAAGGGATGGTAATTCAAATGGATCTATTTCCTTCACGCTCTCCCTGGGGATTCTGAAGACTTTATATTTGTCATCCAGGGCATTTGGAAGGAATAAAAATGAACCCAAATCAAAAAGCTTCTTTAGTTCTTATATATAGGCATTTACCTTCTTAGATATTCCAGGATCAAGAATGTAATATATATGCATATATATAGGAGAACTGTATGCTTACAATATTAAAGATTAATTCTGTTGAGGCTAGAAGATAGGAATAAATGAATGACTTGACATGCAGCTTTTAATAAGATTAAAACAATACATTTTGAAAAACTTTCTAATTTTTAATAAGTTTAAAAGGAGAATTGTGTTCTAAACTTTTTGTTGTCTTACTGCAAACAAATGAAATCTATGTTTTTTTAAGTTTTAAAATAAAAAAATCAGCTGAAACTAATCTATGGGAAAAGAAATGAGATTAGTTTCCTTTGGGTAGTGAGAAGGACAAGCTTAAAAATGCATGTGATGGAGCTGGGCGTTTTGCCTAGCAGTAGAGTGCTAGCCTAGCATGCATGAAGACTGGGGTTCTATTCCTCAGTACCACATACATAGAAAAAGCCAGAAGTGGTGCTGTGGCTCAAATGGTAGAGCTCTAGCCTTGAGAAAGCCCAAGGACAGTGCTTAGGCCCTGAGTTCAAGCCCCAGAATTGGCAAATGCATGTGAGGGGGCTGGGAGTTTGGCCTAGTGGTAGAGTGTTTGCCTAGTATGCACAAAGACCTGGGTTCAATTCCTCGGTACCACATACATAGAAAAAAAGCCAGAGGTGGTGCTGAGGCTCAAGTGGTAGAGCTCTAGCCTTGAGAAAGTCCAAGGACAGTGCTCAGGCCCTGAGCTCAAGCCGAGGACTGGCAAAAAAAATGCATGTGAGGACGTTCAGGGGAATGGAAATGGTCTACATCTTGATCTGGATGTAGATTATATGAGTATATGGGAATATGGATTTGTTAAGACTCATGTAAAAGCTTGCATAATGTATATATATTTTACTGTATGCTGTCATGTGCCAACAAAAAGAGAAAAGCCAGGCCTGGTGTCATATGCCTATAATCTTAGCACTCAAGACCCTTGGTCAAGCCTGGGGTCCAATAGTGAGAGCTGTCTCAAAAATAAGAATGCAAAAACAAAAAAGAAAAAAGGTAACAAATGACAATTATGAAAGTCAAAGGAAGAATCAGAGATTTGTGTTCTAATGCCAACAAGGAGACTGTGTGTGTGTGTGTGTGTGTGTGTGTGTGTGTGTGTGTGTGTGTGTGTGTGTGAGTCTGTGTCTGTGTCTGTGTGTCTGTGTGTGTGACCTTCCACATGGCATTTCTCTTTTAAGGATTCAGGTTCTTCTGGAAAATAGAAAATATGGGTCAAAAAAACTTCAGGAAGATTTTAAAAACTACAGTAATAATACTGAGTCTTTTTACACTACTTGTGGTCACACTTGGAAGACAATCATAAAACAGGGGAGAGAAAGGATTAAATATATATATATATATGTAAAAGGATTAAATATATATATATATGTGTACTCAAGGTTTAGTTAACTAAATCATTATACAGCAGCAAGATTTCCCCAATCAGATTAACTAAAACTGGAAAACATAAGCCAGGGAAATGTGAGTCAACTAAAGTACTCTCGAAGACTGTAAGACTAATCAGAAGTAGCTAGAAATATTCCTGCTCCCTAGAGAGAGAGAATGTAGAAGAAACTAAGAATAAGATCGGGAGTAGTAAGCAAGGAGGGAAGCAAAGGAGTCATTCCTCCCCTGAGGCAAGCACTCAATCTTTCCTCCAATGAAACAGAGAATAGGACAACTTGAATAATTATGACATCAGTAATAATGTCACACTTTACTGACTCTTGCACTGAATTCTTGCACTGATTCTTGCACTGAAGATAAGAACTCTGTAAGGATCAACTTCTTACCTCCTTGCGCATCTTCATATAAGGATCTTCTGGACATTGTTTGGGGGGACCAACTTTGACTCCAATTTTCCTCAAAAAGTTTTTTGTGAATGGATCACAATCAAAAATCTTAAATTTCCGACCATAGAAGACAACCTCCTCACCAATATTGAAATAATGCACATTGTAAAATTGATCCTCATCCGGAGGTGGGAGGGAAATTCGATGGCGTCGAATATAAATCCCTGTGGCATAAAGTAAAATACAATTCTTTTATCATGTGGCTAAGAAGAAAGAAGTTACCCCATATCTCAGCAACAACTCTGAATGCTTTCCCACAACAGGAAAGTTGGCAACAGGTTTGTTCTTGGAGACAATTATTAGCACTCTCAAACTCTGAGTTGGAAACCAAGATTTTTGTGCTTGATTGAGTTCATAAAGTATAGCCTGGCATGGAATTAGAGCTGCCTAAGTGTTGTTAGTTAAGTATTTTAATAAACTATGAGGACTGGGGCAGCAGTGGGAGATGGAAGTGGAGACACGAGGCCAGTGAGCAAAAATGCCACTGCCATCATGCACTTTTCCAAGAACAAACAGGGTCATTTTCAGCCCCAAGTTGACACATTGAGTAACTTTCAAATGAACAAGCCATTAATACTCATTTAAAAAACTAGTATGCTCTATTACATAGAGGCCAGAACTATCATCTTTACCTTCAACATACATGAATGACTCTAAGCTTTGAAGTTCCATGGAATCTTTTTCTCCTATACCTATTTATTCTCTTCTCTTCCTCTACAACCTCTGTACATGTCTACCCAGCTACCCCTGACAAATTGGAATGGCTAAAGTTTCATAATATTAGATAGCACTCTGGGTCAAGGGTCAGTGTTCCACTACCAACCCTGTGATGTCTATTCACTTATGGTTAGAGATAAAAGGAACTGTATGTCTCCATAGCAATAATGGTAGCAATATTTTCATTTCTGCACCAGTTGCTTAAGCTTCATTTCCCATGGGAATGAGGTACAAGACACTGGATCAGAAAACTCTCCTTTATATAGACTAAATGACAAGAGAGGACCTCTAATGTTAGGAAATCTAAATTTACAGAGCCAATAATCAGCTTTATTGATTATACTTGTCCATAACCATGCTTGCCCTTTGTTCTTCAGGGAAATATTACCTTTTGTGTTCCAAGATTATAAGCAAACATTTACTTTGCTCTAGTGGAAGAGATTATTTTTGTCTTTCCAAAGCTGTTTATAGATACACACACACACACACACACACACACACACACACACACACACAGAAAGCTCAGAATAAGGAGCAGTCAATACTTCTGCTTGCACTACTTTTGCTTTCAATGTGAACAGAAATGCAAGATGCCCATGGAGAATTATCTCCCAACACCTGCAAATGTCTTAAAACTGAAAGCCTACTCCAATTTCAAAGCAAAACATCAGAGCACCCGAGGAGGTAATAATTCAATAACGACTGGCTTATGTGACCTCTGTGTAGAGGTATTTTAGTATAAAGTTGTTAACCTCTATTCATTTACTTTATTTAATATTCAGAATGATTTCTTTCTCCAAAGTCTAGAAATACTTCAAAATTATTCATTCCATATTCATTAAGGAACATTTAATGAATATCTTTATGTGCCAGAAATTGTGTTGGGCTCTGTTCCATTACTCCACTTATCTTTTCAGTTTGTTGAGGGAAAATTAACTAAAATCATTTTCATCTTCATTTCTTTGTAGCAATTTTTAATTATTTGGTACATTAAATTAAAACAATAAAACCGTAAAATTAGAACTGCCCTGGAATATTTTTAAATGTACTATATAAGAGATTATATAATTTTACTGCAAAAAATTAAGCTTCAATTAGCCTTTAATTCCTTCCACTGAAAACAGTATAAAATTATTTAATCATTAAAGTTTATACATTTGGAACAAATGGAAAACTTAAAACACCATAAAAGGATAGGCATTTCAGCTATTTTCAAGAAGTAGTGTATATCTCTTTAAAAATACTTATATGTGATAGCTTTTTAAACATGTAAGATTTATTCAACAGGAGCACAGTAAAAGCAATTCTACCTTACCTTTATATTTCATTATAAAAATTCTCAAAATAAATTATAATTTTTGTTCCATAGATACTAAGGGTACTATATTTTTCTAGGTATGAAGAACCAGACCACCCAATGAGTTTTTAAGTAATCCTAATCACAATCATCAGAATAGCTATAGAGTAGATTTAGATTTTTTCATTTAATCCTCAATAGTGCCTCCAGACAAGTATTATCTGATAGGAATATTTCATTTGTAGATGAGAAAACCCAAGCTCAAAATACATACATGTGCCTGCCCATTTGTTAGGTAACCGCCAAACAAATGGCAGAAAGGAATTTAGAACTCAAGATATTAGATTCTAAATAAATACTATTACTTTCCATACTTTTTATTGAAATATCTCTCACTATACAGCAGCCACAAATTAAATGAAAGAAGGAAAGTCAGGCCATTGGCAAAATAAGACAGAAACAGCTAAAAAAAAGATGACAATAACCAGGAAGAGGAAAGAGATTGACGTTACTACCCTTTCGAAACAGCCTGTCTCTATTCTAAGAGCAAATTTCAAAGCAGTCATTTGCCACCTGCAACAATCCAACCTATTCTTCAGATTCTGCATCAAAGCCCATTACATGCTTCCTTAACTTGACTTCCACATTTTTCTCACTTTTCTCACTAGAGTACTCATAAAAGGCCAGGTAAGTTCTTGTGGTAACAAAAGTCTCCACAATTCATAGCTGGAAAAATAACAAGGTTAATAGATTTAACAATAAACGAGAAAATTTTGTTCACAAGAAATCTAATATCACAATTCTGTGTTACTCAGAAAACCAATGTGGAGCATTTGAAATATGTACTTGTGCATGAGCACATCCAGTCATATATTCCTGAGATTTCTTAACTATGCCCTCTAGGGATTACAAATTCTATTTATTGGTATTTGTGCAATTATAGTTTTTCAAGATAAATAACAACTGTACCAGCAGAAATTTCTTCTAAAATATCAAGGACATAAGCAGGATGCCTTGTTATTGGCCTATACTTGAAGAGCACCAAAAGTCATCAAGGTAGACAATGTTAGAAATGTCTGGGCTGGGAGTTTGGCCTAGTAGTAGAGTGCTTGCCTAGCATGCACAAAGACCCTGGTTCAATTACTCAGTACCACATACATAGAAAAAAAAAGTTGGAAGTGATGCTGAGGCTCAAGTGATAGAGCTGTAGTCTTGAGAAAGTCCAAGGACAGTGCTCAGGCCCTGAGCTCAAGCCCAGGACTGACAAAAAAAAAAAAACGGAAGTGGTGTGGTGGCTCAAGTGATAGAGTGCAGTGCTAGCCTTGAGGAAAAAGCCCAAGGACAGTGCTGAGGCCCTGAGTTCCAGCCCCAGGACTAGCAAAAAAAGACCCTAAAATTTACCTCTAACTTAGTTTCATTGCATCTTACTAACACTAAGGTACATCCAAGATTAGAAGCAGGTTATTTCTTAGGCAAATGAATATAAAAATAAAATTGGTACTTGTCACTGTGTCTGCTAAATTTTTGTCTTAGAAATACTAAGAGCCTTAATGTGGATCAGACATGATCCACATTCTTTTCTTCCCTTGTGTTTACATATTAATCCTCTACAAAAATAATCATTCCAGTTTCTGACACTTTTCTAAATGTCACTTTGGAATACAGGTTTCATATGAATAACTCTTTTGTGCCAATCCTAGGGATTGAACTCAGGGCCTAGGCACTGTCACTGGGCTTTTGCTCAAGACTAGCACTCTACCAGTGGAGCCACAGCTCTACTTCTAGCTTTTATGGTAGTTAATTGAAGGTAAGAGTCTGATGCACTTTCCTGTGAAGGCTATCTTCAACTGAGCTACCTAGATCTCAACTTCCTGAATAGCTAAGATTACAGACATGAGACACCAGCATCCAACAAGAATAACTTTTAATGCAGATTTTCTGGCACCCATCTTGAAACAAATAAATATTTAAAATACCACATCTCTATCCAGGTGTTGGTGGCATATGCCTATAATCCTAGCTTCTCAGGAAGTTGAGATCCAGAAGACTACAGCTCAAAGCCAAGTCAGGCTGTGAGACACTACTCTCTAAAATAATCAATCAAAAGCAAGTCTGGAGATGAAGCTGAAGTGGTAGAGCACCAGCTAAACAAGCAAGCTAAGCAAGTTTGCATTCAAACTGCATTAACCCCCCCCAAAAAAACCCTCTCATCATAATGAAAAATAAGTCAATACATGTGCACTTAACCATTGAATGAGTACGTTACCCTAACGTCCTCTTATATTACCACCTTCTCTAGTCTTATTTATATACACTTAATCTACTCTTGCAAACTCTCAACTCCAACTTGAAAGTGATCTTCAATCCACCACTTTCTGCAATTTTTTTCATGTTGTTCATTTCTCTTTTTCTCCCTTCTCTTCCACATTTATTTGTGGAAATTTGTAAGGCACCACTCAAATGCATCTTCTCTAGTGTACACTGACTTTCCTTCTTATTCCTGAAGTACATGATTCCTGCCTTGTATTATAGCCATTGTGTACCACCTGCCCTTACCCTCCCTTGCTTCTTCCCTTCATTTTCTCACAATATTTATTTAGCAGCAGCCATTGCATACCCAGTACCTATCTTCGCAGACTATTGATTTCCTTCCACTTTAAAATTCTATGCCACTCCATTCAGTGAAATTTTCTGTCCCAATGTCTACCCTCCAGATGTCAGATTTAGTAAATTGAAATAAAGGATATCCAGTTAAATTTGAACATTGTTACAGTATCTCACTTTGTTATCTGATATATTGAATTTATTTGTATTTGGTTATTTGAAAATTGATAGGGAAGGGGGGAAAACCAAGACGGGGGGTGGGTGGTGGGTGGAGGGGAGGGTAATGGGTACCAAGACATGTGAAAGGGTATCAATGTATGTGAATTATTGTACCTTCTATCTGGAAAATATCATGTAACCCTTTTATTAATTACAATAAAAAAATATTAAAAAATAAAAAAAATAAATTTGAGCCCCAGAAAGAAAAAAAGGTTTTTACTGTAATAACATACAATATTTGGCATACGGTCATACTAAAACTTCTTAGTTGTTCATGTGATATTCAAATTTAATGTTTAATCTAATATTTTACTGCTACCCCTCTTCTATCTAATGGGATATATTTAATATAGTTTATAAACAATATCAATTAATGGCTAATACATATTTGTAATTAAATTTGTTTCACTGAGGTAAGTTAGACTGCTATTTAAAAGTGTGAAAAATACTTCCTGATTAAATGACCAAAACAAGTCATCAATAATTAGTGTTTTTAACCAAGTTTTTAACCTGGTTGCTTTATTCATGATTATGAAAATCCAGATCTTGACCTTAGGCAAATGTTTGGAGTGAGTTAGGAGATTCTGGTGATCACATCTCAACTGATAATAGCAGTATGGACCATATAACACGTATATTTCTTACCATTCTTTATTCTTTGGCATAAATTAATTTAGACAGCAATAATTTTTGTTGTTGTTTTTCTTTTTGTTTTTAGTGTCAGTATTGGGTTTGAAGTCAGAGTCTTGGCATTGTTCCTTAGCTTTTTCACTCAAGGCTGGTACTCAACCACTTTAGCCACAGCTCACTTCCGGCTTTTTGGAGGTTAATTGGAGATATGAGTCTCACATATACTCTCCTGCCCAGATTAGCTTTGAACTGTGATCCTCAGATATTAGTCACAAGGATTACATGCATGAGCCATTGGTGCCAGCCTAGATATGGTAATATTGGACTTTTATTCTGCTAGAGAGTTAAGGGGGAAAACTTAACATGTAGGCTCTGATACAAAATTCTTTAAACACATCCCAGCAAAAAAAGCTAACATAGGGCTGGAGTTGGGTCTAGTGGTAAAGTACTTGCCTGGCATTCACGAAGACTGGGATTCAATTCCTCTATACCACATACATAGAAAAAGCTGGAAGTGGCACTGTGGCTCAAGTGATAGAGCTCTAGACTTGAGAAGGCCCAAGGGCAGTACTCAGGCCCTGAGTTCAAGCCCCAGGGCTGGCAAAAAATGCCAACATATTATATAAATATATTAAACCCAAAAGAAAATAATGTCATCAAAAGTGATGAAAGCAAGTCTTCAATTGTGATGTTGACTTAATGGCACACAAAACACACAGATCTGACAATAAGAACTTGTAAGTCTTAAAGAGATGTTATTCTGACTACAAGCTACATGTAATCCAAAGCCTATTGTGATACTATACAAATGGATGTCTCTTCTGTTTCTGGGTTTTTTTTCCCAAACTCCAATAACTGGAAAAAATAATACATGATAGTAGAAACAACTAAAATGGTGGAGCAAGTTCCTGTCAATTCACCCAGCTGCACTGATTTCTTGAGTGGTCAGGTTTACAAGTAACAAGTGCATGTTTCTTAGATTCTTGGGAAAATAACAAAGCAGTATGAAGTGAAAGGAACACCAGCAATATGTAGTACCTAAATTTGACCCCCTGCCTCTTCTTCAGGCTTGATGGACACATGGAAGGAAGGCCCTGGCCACTGAAGACACAATTAAAAAAGAAATGTTATGTACCCCATCTATGAAGGTCTGAATCATTGGCTCACTGTGTTCATTTTTTTATTCCTCCCCCTAATCACTTAATTTAGGAAACTATGCATTGTCCAAACAGATTTTCTTCAATAAGAATCATCACACTAAATATTTCAAGAGAGACTGGTTTCTTTATAAACAAAGCTTGATGACAGTGTTTTTTCATGTCTGCTTTCAACAGGATTTGTTACAGCCCTCTAGGTTTTTCCACTCTGTTGACAAACTCAATGTCATTAAAAAGTGTGATTATTCAATAGAAACCTTGGGCTGTACTAGCAGAGATCTACAATAGAGCAAAACCTTGATACATAAGGCCATATAGTATGAAGCTAATTGAAAGGACCTCCAGGATATTGAAACAAAAGCCATATAACGAATGATTGTTGTCCTTAATGTACTATGTTATCTCTCATCTCTTTTGATGTCCCTTGGTTATCTCATATTGTTACAGTATCTCACTTTGTTGTCTGATATATTGGATTTATTTGTATTTGGTTATTTGAAATTGGATAGGGAAGGGGGGAAAACCAAGACGGGGCGGGGGGGGTGGAGGGGAGGGTAATGGGGACCAAGACATGTGAAAGGGTATCAATATATGTGAATTAATGCACCTTCTATCTGGCAAATATCATGTAACCCTTTTATAAATTACAATAAAAAATAAATTAAAAAAAAACAAAGTATGATTATTGGGCACTGTTCTCAGACTCTTTGGGCTGTACCTCCATTTAGAGAAATGTCTTGGCCACAGTAAGCCAATCAAAATTTCTGAAAATTTCCAAAGACTTTAAGTCTTTACTCTTGTTCTTTCTTTTCCCCTGAGTCTTTATAAATAATATGAATTGTTCATTACCTAAAAAATGATTTTCAAATGCAACATTAAGACAATCTTTGAAACTGTCGTTGTAAGAATTGAAATCAAGAGACTGAGAAAATTAAAGTCTTAATAAGAGCCATCACAAGATAATACTAGCAAGAAATGCTTATAGAACATCATAGCAAGGTGTCTAAATTAAAACCTGTAAGGAAATATATTTTACAGGTTGGATAATGGTAGTCAACTGGTAGACTACAAGTCTAGTAAGCATAAAGGTCTGAGTTCAATCACCAGTACCACGAAAAATAAAGATTTCCACAGCAGTCACTCACCTAATAAAATACACTTAAATAAAACACATATTTATGAAAATGAAAAGTTATAAATTTTCTTTAAATTCTTTTATTCAAGTAAGTTCTAACATATTCTTACATTTTTTAAAAAAAATATCCTATTTATGCTTAAAATCACTTCCAAGGGCCGGGAGCATAGCCTAGTGGCAGAGTGTTTGCCTAGCATGCATGAAGCCCTGGGTTCAATTCCTCAGTACCACATACACAGAAAAAGCCAGAAGTGGTGCTATGGCTCAAGTGGTAAAGCACTAGCCTTGAGAAAGCCCAAGGACAGTGCCCAGGCCTTGAGTTAAAGCTCTAAGACTGGCAAAACAAAGGAAAATAATAACTTCCAAGAGCTTGGAACTCATTATGATATATCACCATGGATGTATGAAACCTAAATAACTAATGAGCAAAACCTGTTCAATATAGACAGAAATCATAATAATAATTTAAAAAGTCAAGTAGGATATGTTTGTTAAGCATAGAAGGAAAGGAATAGAAAAGCCAAAAGACAGCTAATTTTTAGTAGGTATTAAATATACATGAGACACCTGGGCCTTACATATTCATGATATACTAAAATACCTAAATATTCATGAGTACTCAATATTCATGAGGCATTAATTTGGCCACTCATTCATTGGCAACACCCACACTTGCTCCATGTATCCTCTGTTCAAGAAACACAAACAAGCCCATTATTATTCAGCAGGGTTACTGTTGAGCTATAGCTATAGCCAAGCATATTCGACCCTGCATGTTGCCAATGAGCAAATTTATGTTCTTGGTCTTGGGCTCTTTCTCTCTGTTTTCTCCTTGCTTGTGGTTCGCCAAACCACACTACTCACAAGCAAGACTGCTGAAGCAGTCTACCACAGAATTCAAGCAGAGTCAACCCTGCACTGAACTTGCTGGATGTAAATCTACTCTGTCTCTTTGCCCTTGCTTTTTCACTGTGCTTTTTCACTGTTTAAACTTTTTATTTTGTTTTGCAGTACTAGTAGTAGAATATAAGTCCTTACATATATTAAGCAAGGGCTCTTCCAATGAAATACCTTCTGGTCCATCACTATATACATTTTGAATTCTATTAATCTATCATGTGATTCAAGCATTTTAATTTGGCCCCTGAACCATCTGTTCTGTGGGGAGGAGGGAAATGGGGACCAAGACATGTGAAAGGGTATCAATATATGTGAATTAATGCACCTTCTATCTGGCAAATATCATGTAACCCTTTTATTAATTACAATAAAATTATTTTAAAAAATCCTAAAGTAATAGGGAGGAAGGCATAGCTCAAGTGGTGGAGTATGCCTGCTTAGTAAATAGCAGATTTTAATCCAAACCCAAGTACTGCAAAAATAAATAAATAAACAAATACTAAGAGAACAGTTTAGTTGTGGATAACAGTAATGGGGTCCAAACGACAGGGGATCCCACTCCAAAAATCCAACTCCTTGTGCAACCTCCAAACCCACAAAAAGGCCTGTGCCCCTTGCTGGCACAGCAAGCTTATTGGGGAAAAAAAGCCTATTGGGAAAGAAGCCTATTGTGGGAGGAAAGCCTATTGGGAAAAAAGCCTACTGGGAAAAAAAAGCCTATTGAGGAAAAAAAACATGGGATGGATCCACTATAGATTTTCTTAATAGAATGGAAAAAATGGATGGCATTCAGTTATGAGCAATCAAGGAAAGTAAAAAGGAAAAGACTGTTGTCAGAGAAGGCAATTTCTAAGTTTGAGATACTGAAAATGATAATACTACAAAACTCAAACAACGATGCTATATCCAAAAATTATAGACCCTTGGGCAACAAAAGACTCTAGAAATGCATTTCAATAAACCACCAAAAACCCCCACTAAACTCTCCTCCTATACCTATACCAATGAAGAAGCAAACATATGGCTCCCACTAGTCCACTTAACACTTTAAATCCATCTTATGTCAGCAACTACAATTTTTGGCAGATCCTGTTACAAATTTCTTCCTTTTACTATACTGAATTCTGAACCCTGGATGTCATGCTAGAGAATATAAAAAAATAAATAAGATATTTCCTTACTTATCTAAAGGCATTCATCGAGGACACTTGAGTCTTCCCATTACAAACAAATAGCATTTTCCATTGCTCTATCTTGCACATAACCAATTTTTAATCCTTTCAGCATTATGGTTGCTGTCCCATGAAGGTATCAAGAACTTGGTATCATCCCAAAGGAAGGAGCCACAGCACAAATGGAAGAAATAAATCACCTCTTTTAATATTTTATGTAGTCTAATGCAACATAGGATTGGTTTCCCTAGTGGCCATGTCACAGAATTAAGATTTACCTATGGCTAAACTGGATTACAAATAAATATAGACTGGAATGTATGAAGTAAAGGAACAAGAATTGTCTGTTGAGGTACTATAAAAGTTAATTTTTATTATCAACTTTATTCAGAATGGCCTAGGATATTATTAGTAAAACACATCTGGCTGTATCTATGAGGGTATTTCAAGAGACAATTACATAATAAGGTCTCTGACATAAATCTTAATCCACTAATGGATTCAAAATGTGAAGACTGTGTTGGTATAACTGTAGAAGGTGGGGCTAGACTGATTGAAGTCGCTGGGAATAGGTTCTTGCCATACTGTAGCTTCTTCCTGTTATTATTCTCCTTTACTTCCTGTCTGCCATGCTGTGTACTATTCTACTAGTCTATCACACTCTTCCTGACAAAAAGGACTGAAACCTCTGATACTGTGACCCAAAATAAACCTTTCCCACTTAAAATTGTTTCTACCAGGTATTCGGTGACAATAAAATAAAATTAACATAGGCTATAGATTATTTTTAATTACAATAAATGTTATTCATTAACTTTATGAAGATGAGAAAGGGATGGTTGAAATATTAGAGATTTTAAGAAAGAGACAATATCAATCTGGAAATAGCAACGGAGAACAACTTTTTCTACTCCAGAAGGTATTAAGAAGCAATGCAGTCCTGGCAAAGAGAACAAAGAATTTGAGAACAAAGTCAAGGACAAAGGAAATTTGCTTATATTAGAGCAGCACCCAAAATAAAATACACATAGAAAGGGCCAATGCTGAGGAGCAAGGGTTAGAAGGCTAATAAGTCACTATTAACTACTTGTTAACTATGTGTTTATATTCACCATTACCAAATATCTAACTATTTTGGAAAAGGAAAAGCATTATTTAGGAATGTGCCAAATACCTATTAGCATGTTTTTTTTTAAGTTGAAGAAAGGTCAGGCTATGTGGCTCATATTTGTAATCCTAGTTACATGGGAAGCTAAGAAAAACATTCAAGAAACCCTTTCTCAATAAAGAGCTGGGTACAGTGGTCAGCGCCTGTTTTCCTCACTCACAGGAAACTCACTAACATAGGTGGATCATCCCCAGAAGTGTGCCTGGACAGGAAACAAGAGCTTATCTCAAAAATAGAGAAAAATCAGGGCGGGAAGCATGACTCATCAGAAAGACTAGCTGCTTAGTCAACAGTAAAGCCCTAAGCTAACACTTCAACATTGCCAAATTATAATTTATAATAAATATCTGGGCACATAGTGGCTTGTTTGAAATCCCAACTTGTCAGGAGGCTGAGATGTGAGGATTGCTGCCCAAAGGCAGCCTGAGCAGGAAAGTCCATGAAATTCTTATTTCCTGGGGCAGTACTCATGCCCTGAGTTCAGGCTCCAGGACTAGCACAAAACAAACAAATAAAATATCAATATTAATCATAAATAAATATAATAATAATAAATGGCTAAAAATGTCTATAAAGGCACAGAATGATACCGCTGTAAAAAGATACCTTGAAGCAGTCCACTATTTGGCAACTGTGGCTCATTTACTTCAATTGTGTCATCTTCAGGATAGAAGTAGATTTTATAGACTCTTATTCTATACTCTTCTTGTCTTTTATCAGGTACTTCATCTTCCATATAGGCATCAAAAGACAATGCCTGTTGGAAACATAATTTGAAACCATGAAAACATTCAGCAAATATAAAATCAATAAAACTGTTACTTGTATACTTTTGGTGAGTAAAAATAAAGTTGAGAGGATTTTTTCCAAGATGACATTCTATACATAAGAAATAGAGAATGGAGATATAATCATCGTTATACTACATGGAGTTATTTCAACCTTTGTGGTATCTTGGTTCAAACAAGGAAGTTATATTCAGGAAATAAAATCATCCTTTAGATCTATCAGAAAGTTAACTGCTGTCTACCTTTGGAATTTCACCATGGGACTCTAAATTCATATGTTAGTCAAGCAAAATATCTTTTCTCACACTGTGGAAACAAGTTTTGTTACATTACTTAATGTGTGCACGTGAAAAAATGAACCAGGTATCTTGACAGGATGAGTAGGTTTGGAATTGCTGATGGAACAGAATGATGGAAGTGGTGACACTGAACAAGATGCATTGAACTTATAAGTTGACATGTTGAATTGAAACTCCTTGTACAGCTGTTTAAAGATAAGTACATTTGGTAAAACAGCAAAGCAGAAGAAATTAAAATATAAAAATAGCACAGGTACCAGTGGCCCATGTTTTAATCCTAGATCCTCAGAAGGCAGAGATCTACAAGATTACAATTTGAGGATTCCATAGGCTCCATTCCGAAAATAACTAGCAAAACTCTGGACTGGAGGTGTGGCTCAAGTGCTAGAGCATTAACTGAATATGCAAGCCGGGCAAGCAAAACTCCAAAGTTGAGTTAAACCCAGGTATTGCACACACACACACACACACACACACACACACACACACACACACACACACAGCGCTACAAAGCTACTTTGATTCTGGTTAAAATCAGATATTGTAGAATACTCCAAAGCAGAAAGCTATCTGCCCCTTTTTAAAGGCCAGCTGATATAGTCTTTATGAGTAGGTGCTATGTGCCATGAACCTTTTAACCTTAGGAAACATTCTCAATAGGGCAACCCGCTCACATAATGAGGACGACACTGTGATTGAGAACATTTGCGAGAACAGTATATTTACATTACCATTTCAAGCTTGACCTGGGATACAGACTTTTTGAGAATGCCTGTACCTATTTTGCTTTCTCAATTTTTATCATTTTATGACTAAAGTTAAAAATGTAATCATGCATATTAAATAATTCTAAGATTATTCAATATGGGAAATTTACATACAAATCAACCCCATAGGGGTAGCCAGTTACTCTGAGAATATAAATCCCAGAAATGCTTAGAACTTTCCCATATTTCAAAGTGACTAACAAAAAAATGCTTGGTCAGCACTATAAATTTTGTTAATTATGATATTATAAATGAGTTTTAGTAATTGGGAGATTCCAAAATGAATAGATTAGTCACCAATATTGGCTACTGTTCCTTACAGGAACAGGATCTACGAAGCCAGTGATCCCAGGGATCTACTATTTATAATAAAACTTTTGGCTAAAAGGAGAGGGCAGACTGGGGGAAGATATAATACTAGCAAAGTATGTTATATGCATGTATGAAGATAGAGTAATGAAGCTGAGCACTGGCAGCTCACACCTATAATCCTGGATACTCAGGCGGCTGTGATCTGAGAATTACCGTTCAAAGCCATTCAGGGCAAGAAAATCCATGGACTCATTTCCAAGTAACTACCAAAAAGCCAGAATTGTAGTTGTGGTTCAAGAGAAAAAGTGCCAGCTTTGAGTGAACAGGCTAAAGGGCAGTGTCCAGACCCTAAATTTAAGGTCCAATACAAAGAAAAGAAAGGAAGGAAGAAAGAAAGAGAGAGAAGGAAGGAAGGGAGGGAGGGAGGGAAGGAGGGAGGGAGGGAGGGAGGAAGATATTTGTTAAAAATTGTTACAAGCCCCAGTAGTTCATGTTTATACCTATCAGAAGTCTGAGACCTGAAGATTGTATTGTTGTTCAAAGTCAGCCAAAGTCAGTCAAAGCAAGAAAGTCCATGGGACTCTTATATCCAATTAATCACCAAAAAACAGAAGTGGAGCTGTGGCTCAAATGGGAAGAAGAAGAAGAAGAAGAAGAAGAAGAAGAAGAAGAAGAAGAAGAAGAAGAAGAAGAAGAAGAAGAAGAAGAAGAAGAAGAAGAAGAAGAAGAAGAAGAAGAAAAAGAAGAAGAAGAGATAGCACCAAGGCCCTGAGTTCAAACTCCAGGCCTGGTACCCTCACTAATAAAAATTGTTTAAGCCTTGTTCCAGTGACTTACACCTATAATTCTAACTATTCAGGAGGTTGAGATCTGAGGATCATGGGTCAGAACCAGCCAGGGCAGTCAGAGTCAGTTGACCAGCAAAAAGTGGGGAGTGAAAGTATAGCTCAAATGGCAGAATACCAGGTGAGAGCCAAAAACAAACAAAAAAGCAAGAGTACAAGGCCCTGAGCTCAAGCTCTAGTACTGGGACACACACACACACACACACACACACACACACACACACACACACACAAACACACACACACTACTTAAACGAAGGTATATAAGAAATTAATGAAATGAATATAATCACAGTGTTTTAGATGCATGTGTTAAAATATCACAGTGAAACCCTTTTGCACAATTAATACACAATTTTAATGCATCTTTGATGTCACTCCAAAACGATGCTATGTGTAGCTACTTTCTAGAGGAAATGTACTTGTCCAAATTCCAGGGTTAGAATTCTGTTGTATTTGAATTGAATGAGTAATTCAGGTAAAATATTGTTGAGTGAACATAGAGGTTTTAGTTATTTTATTCTGCAGTGATGAAAATGTTTTGGAACATTGTACTAAGTGTAAATGTACTAAGTGTCACTGAATCTCCTATTTTAAATAGCTAATTGTTGACTTCATTGTTATGGAAGTTTCACCTTACTTAGAAAAAATATTATAAGCTGAATTCTGAATTCTGTAGGACAATTTTAAATGGCTCTTGACTATGATCCTAGCTATTCAAGGGGCTGAGATCTCAGGATCATGTGCAGAAAAATTTGCAAAACTTCACCACCAATCAACTAGCAAAAAGAAATTGGAGGTGTAAGTCAAGTTGTAAACTCCCAACCTTGAATAAAAAATCTAAGGCAAAGCTTAATCTTGACTTCATGCCTCAGAACTGCCACGGATTATATCTCAATAAAAACTAGCTTAAGCCAGGTGTCGGTAGCTCATACCTGTAATCCTAGCTACTCAGGAGTATCTGAGGCTCTGAGGATGGAGATTCAAAGCCAGCCTGGGCACAAAAGTCCATGAGACTCTTATCTCCAACTAACCATCAGAAAACCGGAAGTGGGCACTGTGGCTCAAAGTGGTAGTGCTAGCCTTGAGCTGAAAAGCTCAGAGACAGCACCCAGACCCAGAGTTCAAGCCACACGACCAAAAAAAAATCAACAACTAGCACAGGCTGGACTCTAGTTGCCTACACCTGTAATTCTAACTGTGCAGGGGGCAGAGACCTAGAGGACTACAGTACATAGCTAGCATGGCAGAAAAGTCCACGAGATTCCATCTCCAAAATACCAGCAAAAGACAGAGCTGGAGGTATGTCTCAAGTTCCCAAAAGTCAGTCAAGCAGGCAAGCTAAGCAAGCAAGAAAAACAACCTGAAGGCCCCAAGTTCAAACCTAATGCTGAAAAAGAAATCATAAATTGAAGAAGAATAATATTGCAGAATCTGAAATCTCAGAGAGCTGGGCCTTGATTGACTTTTCAAAAGAGAGAGTATTCAATATGAGATGTTTTTTCCTTCCTGTCTGAACATGAAACTGAAGAAAACATTCTTAGCTCTCATCCAAGGGATATGTAGAAAGTTATTGGCATAAAATTGTCAATGAGTAAACTGGAATAGGTCAGGTGAAAACAATTATCATAGATAGACTCATTATACAGTATTAAGTCAAATGATACATTTAATGAAAAGATGCCCAGCCCTGGTGGCTCCAGCTGCAGATCCAGCTACATATAAAACCAAAATAAAAGATAACAGCTAAAGGCTACACCGGGCAAAAAAGTTAGTAAAACCCCTCACACAGACTTCAGAAAACAAGCTTGGTAAAGTGGCACATACTTTAATCGCAGCTTCTAATAAGGAGGCAGTAATAGGATGGCAGTTCAAGACAGACAGACCTCAGAGAAACTGCAAAACCTACCTGAAAAAAATAATTAAAAATGCAAGACTCATGGCTCTGGGTCAAGATTCTACAAGGTGCTGAGTTCTAACTCTATTAGCATTTAGAGAGAGGTAGATACGAAGTGAGATGTAATAAAATTAGAAGAAAGGGGATAAGTACATAGCTCAAGAAACAGCACAGTTGCCTGTGTATGAGGGACCTCAGTTCAGGCTCAAATACTGCAGGAAGGGGAGAAGGAAGAAAGGTGGAGAGAAGGGAAGAGGAAGGGAGAAAGAAAGAGACAGAGAGGGGAAAAATAGAAATACATTTTTTAAAGACAGACTGGGTATCAGTATGTATAGAAAAGAGAGAGACTGATAGATTGAATTTTCATTTTCTGGTCCCAGGAGAATAAAAATTGCCAAACTCCAACACATAAATACAGAACGAGTCATATAATTGTCAGTGTGGAAAGACAAGGTGAACAAAAAGAGGAAGAACAAACTGTAAAATATAGGGGAAAAGACACTAAATAGACTTAATCTTGCAAATGACCTAAATGGCAATACAACTTGATGCATCAGAGAACTCAGAAGAAAAATATATAACCTAAATTTAAAATTTCTAGAAGTAAAAAAAAATTATAGAAACACATGATGTCATGTTTTCTCATAATTTCTAAGTCAAGCAGATGTTGCATAGTAAGTACAGTCCTAAAGGATGCATTTAGCTGCATTTTCCTTGAAAAGAAAATGTAAATGTCATTTGGAAGGGTGTGTAATCTTCAGTTCTCCACAGGCCTCCATAAGTCCAACAGTATTTATAATATACAAGGCTACATACCTGCTTCAGCATCAAGCTAATTGGAATTTTGATTCTAGCCTAGAGAATATAAAATATGAAATCAATTAACTTATACTAATAGGCAAATGGCTTCCTCGAGTATCTTCAAATGTTATGTATTTCTGAATTTAGGGTCATTTGACAAAACCAAAAGAAGGACTCAAGTGTATTTTTAAACAAAACTAGTTACCACATAAGATGCAGTACTGTCTTCTTGACCTCTCTTTTTCCTTTCTATAATTATGGGATAAAGCCTTTAAGTTCCCTCACAAAGAAGAAGAAGAAGAAATAGAAGAAGAAGAAGAAGAAGAAGAAGAAGAAGAAGAAGAAGAAGAAGAAGAAGAAGAAGAAGAAGAAGAAGAAGAAGAAGAAGAAGAAAGAAGGAAGAAGAAGAAGAAGAAGAAGGAAGAAGAAGAAGAAGAAGAAGAAGAAGAAGAAGAAGAAGAAGAAGAAGAAGAAGAAGAAGAAGAAGAAGAAGGTGGAAGAGGAGGAGGAGGAGGAAGAGAAGGAGGAGAAGGAGGAGGAGGAGGAGAAGGAGAAGAAGGAGAAGAAGGAGAAGGAGCAGTACAAACTGAGCTTTGAAAAGAAAGAGTTAATTCTTGTTACTTGCTTTGCATTACATATCCCAAATGGCTGGAGTTGAGAATTTCAATTACTAATTTTCATTTAAAATGCTATCAAAATGGCCAAGTGCCAGTGGCTTATGCCTGTAATCCTAGATACTTCAGAGGCTGAAATCTGAGGACAGTGTCTCAAAGCCAGCCCTGGAAGGAAAGCCAGTGAGACCCTACTCTCCAGTTAACCACTCAAAAAGCTGAAAGTAGAGTTGTCTCTCAAGTAGTAGAGTGCTAGCTTTGAACATAAAAGCTCAAAGGCAGCACTAAAGCCCCAAATTCAAGCTCCAGGACCAGTACCAAAAAAAGGTTATCAGACATTATTTTCTGGTGCTGAACTGCCACACTGATTTATGCACAATAAAATTCATGCAAAAGGCTGTCTTCCCAGATTAAGTGGCACAATCCTAAAACTAAAGCAAATGCTTAATCTCTCAGACTAAATCATAGAAATTTTCAAGATGAAAAGGCTGAAACAATCAATACATCAGTGGCTGAGGAGCCAAACATCAAAGCCAAGCATGGTGGTACAGGCCTGTATTGTCAGCACTTACAGGGCTGAGGCAGGAAGATAGTGGGTTTGATGTTGGCCCCAGTTACATAGTGAGACCGTGTGTGTGTGTGTGTGTGTGTGTGAGAGAGAGAGAGAGAGAGAGAGAGAGAGAGAGAGAGAGAGAGAGAAAGAGAGAGACAGAGAGAGAGAGAGAGAGAGAGAGAGAGAGAGAGAGAGAGAGAGAGAGAGAGAGAGAGAGAGAGAGAGAGAGCGCAATGTGGGTAGAGTGTGGGTAGAGGGTATCAAAACTTACACATTAGCCAAGCATGGTGACTCATACCTGTAATTCAGCTCTTCAGGAGATACAAGTAGAAAAACTTCATGGAGCAAGATCAAGCACAGGCAAAAACACAAGACAGTATCTGGAAAAATAACCTAAAGCCAAAAGGCCTGCCGGCATGGCACTCAAGCAGTATAGCACCTGACAGCACCTGTCTACCCAGTGTGAGGCCCTGCCTGAGTTCAAATCCAAGGATAAAAACAAGAACAAAAACAAAAAGAAGAAAATCTTGGTTGGTTTATATCTGTAATCCTAGCTACTCAGGATGCTGAGATCAGGCAGGAGGATCACAGATAAGGGTCCAAGCAGAAAAGTGTGGTAGACTCTATCTCAAAAATAACCAGCAAAAAGCCATGCTGGAGGTTTGGCTAAAGTGGTACAGTGCCAGTCTTTAGAAAGTGTGAGGCCCTGCATTCAAACTTCATACATCAATTCCTAGAGAAGATAGATGTTAGGAAAGAAAGAAACATCAGCAATGTTCACTCCAGTTTGTGAGTTTAATTTAAACCATTAGAAGGTGGGCACAGTGGCATGAACCTATAGGTGTCACTACTTGGGACACCTATAGGTTAAGCATAAGAATTGCTTAAGCCTAGGAGTTTAAGACAAGCCTGAACAATAAAGTCAGATGGTATCTTTAAAAAAAAAGCAGGGGGGGGGTCAATCATTGCTTAGTGGTAGAATGCTTGCCTAGTATGCAAAAAGCCCTGGATTTGATTCCTCAGTACCACATACACAGAAAAAGCCAGAAGTGATGCTGTGGCTCAAGTGGTAGAGGGCTAGCCATGAGAAAGCCCAAGGACAGTGTCCAGGCCCTGAGTTCAAGACCCGGGACTGGCAAAAAAAGAGTGCTTTGAATAAATTACAGCGAAGTGACAAGTAAATGCCTAGCTTGGATGAAGTCCTAAATTCCATCCTTAGCACCACAAAAATAAATAAGCTGAGTATCAGTGACTCACACCTAAAATCCTAGATACTGAGATTCAGAGAACTATAGTTTAAAGAAAGTCTAGGGATATAAAAGCTCATCTCCAACATAGCCAATCAAAAAGCAGAGCTGCAGGCTGGAAGTATAGGCTAGTTGTAGCATGCTTGCCTAGCATGTGCAAAGCCCTGAGTTCAATTTCTTAGTACTACATATACAGAAAAAGACAAAAGTGGCACTGTGGCTCAAGTGGCAGAGGGCTAGCCTTGAGCAAAAAATGTCCAAGGACAGTGCCCGGGTTCTGAGTTCAAGCCCCAGGGCTGACAAAAGTAACAGAGCTGCAGGCATGGCTCAAGTGGTAAAACATCAGCTGAGGAAGCAAGCAGAGTGAGGATGAGGCCCTGAATTCAAACTTTCATACTGCCAAAATAAAAGAATGTTTTATTGCTATTCTTATTAGTATTGTCATAATATTTAATATGAGCTATCCTTAGCAAATTTTCATATATACAATAAATGATTTTTGCAGTAGTTCTCAAGGTCCTCAGTTCTTATCCTGGTACTTTGATAAGAAATAAATAAAAGGTTTAGTCTACAGTTTGCAAAATGGGCTCACATTTAAATTTTAAGGTTCAACAGAAGTTAGAGCATAGTAAGGAAAAGTGTATACTCTTTTTTTATGTGTATGCCATAACTTGGGCTTGAATTCGGGGCCTTGTGCTCTGGCTTGGCTTCCTCACTCAAGAATGAGACAATTCATACAGATATAACACTAAGACAAATCATCATTAAATTATATAAACATACTTTATATAAGAGATATATAGCCGGGAGTTTGGCCTAGTGGTTAAAGTGCTTGCCTAACATGCATGAAGACCCAGGTTCGATTCCTCGGTTCCACATATAGAAAAAAGCTGGAAGTGGTGCTGAGGATCAAGTGGTAGAGCTCTAGCCTTGATAAAGTCCAAGGACAGTGCTCAGGCCCTGAGCTCAAGCCCAGGACTGGCAAAAAAAAAAGAGAGATATATACATTCATATAGTACTGGGGCTTGAATGACTCTGTACTTTACACTGACTTGGCTTTTTTTTTTTTGCTCAAAGCTGGTGCTATACCACTTGAGCCATGCCTCCATTATTTCTGTTTTTTGCTAATTCACTAGAAACAAGTCTCAAGAATTTGTCTGCCTAGACTGGCTTTAAAACACAATTCTCAAATGTCAGCTTCTTGAGAAGCTAGGATTATAGGCAAGAGCAACTGGTGGCTAGTATGTTCTAAGTTGTTTTTATTCTTATTATTTTTTTGTCAGTCATGGGACTTGAAGTCTGATCCTGGGTGCTGGCCCTGAGTTTTGTGGCTCAAGGTTAGCACTCTACCACCTTGAGCCACAGCTCCACTTCTAGTTTTCTGGTGGTTAATTGAAGATAATTGTCTCATGGACTTTTCTGCACAAGTCTCCTGAGTACCTAGGATTACAGACATGAGCCACCAGTACCCTGCTGTTCTAGTTATTTTTTAAAATAGTCTTCTTTTATGCCTACCATAATCCTTCCATTTATGCTTCCACATCATAGCCTGTATGACAACTGCTTGCCATTACACCCAGCCTTTTCATTTGAGACATTTCGGTTGTGGTTTTGTGAACTTTACTTTATTTATCTATCTATCTATCTATCTATCTATCTATCTATCTATCTATCTATCTATCTATTGTCAGTCATGGGAATTGATCTCTGGGTCTGGGCCTTGCCCCTGAGCTCTTCATCTCAAGGTTACCACCCTACCCCTTGAGCCACAGCTCCATTTCCCGTTTTCTGGTGATTAATTGGAGTTTCACAGGCTTTGTAGTGCTGGGGCTGGCTTTGAACAGCGATCCTCAGATGTCAGCTTCCTGAGTAGCTGAGATTACAGGTGTGAGCCACAGCCCCCAGCCTTGTGAGCTTTCTATTGCCTGGAATGGTCCCTTACACATATCTGAAATGACAGGTTAAGATGAGGGCTCTCAAACTTTGGACCTATACTGGCTTTGAATTCTGACTCTGAAGATTTCTGACTTTAAGTAGCTAACCTTATAGGTGTGAGCCACCAGTGTTTAGACTAGGTTGGCAGTGATGATTTTTAAAGATCCCAAAATGATTATCAAATGCAAGCCCATATTGAGAATTACTGTTAGAGAACATTTTCAGTAACTTCAATTGAAAAATTATAACTCAAAAACAAGAAACACTATTTAATAGCCCCATTAATAGTCATAAGCCATCTATTTTTTTGAAAAGCAGCATTTTCCTTATAGGTGCAAGGATAGTTCCAAATTAAGAAACTTGAGAAAATGTGTAAAGACGTCATAATATTTCCTACCACATATATTTTAAAATGCAAGATTTTCTTGTTATATTCCTTAACAAGATTACAAAATATGTGCTTTAAAACAACAGTCTAAACAGACACCATTATATTTAATTAAACTATGTAGAATTAATATCAGGAGCAAAATAATAATGCCACTACCAGCATTGTTATTTAACTATTTTTAGAAGTTCTGGACAATGTAAAAATTATGAAATAAAATGCTTCCAAACAAGAGACAGAAACACAAAGTGATAGATAAAATAATGGTAGAAATAAAATCTAAGAATAAATTATTTAAACTTTAAAAATTAATGTGAAGCTGGGTGCCAGTAGCTCACACCTGTACTCCTAGCTATTCAGGAGGATGAGATCTGAAGGTCACCCAGCCCAGGCACAAAAGTCTGTAAGACTCTCCAATCAACTACTGACAAAAAAGCTCAAAATGGCACTGTGGTTCAAGACTGTTAGCCTACAGCACAAAGAGGCTCCAGGACAGTGCCCAAGACCTGAGTTCAAGGACTGAACAAAAAACATAAAGTGAAAAATTAAAAATAAAGCAAACAATTTCAGTATAACCACATCTAAATTTAAAAATTCAAAATCACACCTACATTTTTTTAAATTCAAGTTAGGAAATACATTGGGAATAAATGTAATTTCTCAAAGAAGTAAAAAATAATTACAAAATACAACTTTAATTAAAAGTATGACCTTTATGACGGCCGGCGCGGCGTCCAGCCCCCTCCCCTCGGATGTGACTGGAGCTGAGAGCCTGCGGGCCGGAGACGCTGCTTCTGCATGATCACGACCGTGAGCTCTGAGTAATAGCTCATCAAGTCTACAATTAAAAATGGCCTCTAACAAAACTACATTGCAAAAAATGGGAACGAAACAGAACGGAAAGAGTAAAAAAGTTGAAGAAGCAGAGCCTGAAGAATTTGTTGTGGAAAAAATACTGGACCGGCGTGTAGTGAATGGGAAGGTGGAATATTTCCTGAAGTGGAAGGAATTTACAGATGCTGATAATACTTGGGAACCTGAAGAAAATTTAGATTGTCCAGAATTAATTGAAGCATTTCTTAAGTCTCAAAAAGCTGGTAAAGAAAAGGATGGTACAAAAAGAAAATATCAGACAGTGAATCTGATGACAGCAAATCAAAGAAAAAAAAGAGATACTGCTAAAAAGTAAGGGGCTTTGATGGAGGTCTAGATCCTGAACGAATAATTGGTGCCACAGACAGCAGTAGAGAATTGCTGTTTCTCATGAAATGGAAAGATTCAGATGAAGCTGACTTAGTGCTGGCAAAAGAGGCAAATATGAAGTGTCTTCAGATTGTAATTGCTTTTTATGAAGAGAGACTAACTTGACATTCTTGTCCAGAAGATGAGGCTCAATAATTGTTTGCATTGTTTTTTGTATATATTTATACATACATACATACATATAAATATATATATAAAATCTGAGTCTTGGTTTTTGAATTAATGGTGTGAAACAACTACATTCTAATGAAAATCAAGTTTGATATGTTGGCTTTGAAAATAGTATATGGAGTTGTTGAGTTTGTTTTTTTTTCCCTCAATAGCACTAGTTATTTTGAACAAATATAATTAAGGCTTTCTGTAGTTGCTTCCTTTATCAGAAAAAAAATATTTAATACCATGGTACATTTCCTTTGTATTCGGGAACAGATTAGTTTTTTTTTAACAAGGCAACTTTTTCTGGCCATTACTTAATCAGAACAACTTGTCTTTAACTGCTATGCTGAAGGACCATCCTGAATTTTTGGGGGGTGTTTGTGTGTATGTAAACAAAATATTTACATAGGTAGTTTTTTTGTTTTGGGGATTTTGCTTGTTTAGAGGTGTTGGGCCAGAGGCTTGCATATGTAGGCAAATGATGTATCACTGTGTTGCATCCCTGGCCCTTGTTTTATTTTGTTGTTATTTAAGACAGGTCACTAGGCAGCTCAGGCTGGCCTTGAACTTACTAGGTAGCCAGGCTAGCCTCAACTTTAGGTCCTCCTGCCTCTGCCATAGATAGCAAATGCAATACGTTTGCAAAATGTCTTGAAAGGAAAAGTATCTATCAACAGCTTCCCTCGCCCAGATGAGACAACTAAGATAAATTTTGATTTCCTTTAATTAAAAGTTTGTGTAATGAGCCATCCTTTACAGAGTATTAGAATCTGTATACTAAAAGCTCATAGATCATGAGCTAAGACTCTACTCATGGAAATGTAAAGTCAACTGGTTAGAGATTTCGACTATTTAGGACCTGCTGGCCTAAATGATTGGACAAAATTTTATCATTGTTGACCTGCATGCTTTTTCTTTACCCTAACTCATTCCTAACATGTAGGCTCAATTTTTTTTTTCAGTTTTGGGTTACTGGTTCCACAAAAGCCAGAAAAACAACTTTGTAGTAACCAGAATGTTATCCAGCCGTATATTGTTTACTTTATTGTAAATAATGGTGAACAGTGGTCAATAAACAGTTTTATATTCCTTTAAAAAAAGTATGACCCAGATAAAACTAAAAATGTTTACTACAAAATATACAAGTGTTTGGGGCCCGGAGTTTGGCCTAGTGGTAGAGTGCTTGCCTAGCATGCATGAAGACCAGGGTTCAATTCCTTGGTACCACATACTTAGAAAAAGCCAGAAGTGGTCTGAGGCTCAAGTGGTAGAGTTCTAGCCTTGAGAAAAATCCAGGGGCAGTCCTCAGGCCCTGAGCGTAAGTCCAGGACTAGCAAAAAAATATATACAAGTGTTTGACTAAACAGATTGGGTATATATTCTTGATACACAGAGTAAAAATAATACATTTCAAGTGGCATATTATTAGTGTTTTGGTTGACCTTAACTGTAAATGAATCTGACCAAAAATAAGCAACTCAGCTTATTAAATACAGCTGCAAAATTTAAGACTAATGGAAGTCTAGATTTTATACCTAAATAATGCATTAATTACTCAAAAGTGGAACACCAGAATACCTGAGATATACTAGTAGATGTAAGAGTAGTAGATGGATAATTTGAAAATAAACTGTACAAAAATTAAACATATACTCAGAGAATAACTGCATAGAATTAAAAGCAAAACAGAAAAAATGTACTTACTTGGAAAATCTGGATGAATAGCCCCAAATTAAAATATCAGATGGATGATCAGCTTGAATGTAACTAATCATCTCCTTTTGGCCATCATAGAGGAAAAGATGACGAAAGTCTCTGAGGGTACAGAGAAGTGAAGGTATGGCGGAAGTGGACTTGGTGGCAAGGAAATGGAAAGGGTGAGAGAGTGAGACGGCAGGGGGCAGTGGCATGGTAGAGGCGCATGAGAGATAGAGGCCATGGAACATGTGGGAAGGAGGAGAGAAAGCAGGAAGAGGTGGAGGGTGAGGAGCCAGGGCGCAGGAGCATCAGAACTGCGTGGAAGAGAGGGGCATGGAAAGGGGGAGTAGATTCATAGTGGCATGGATATAGAGGGTGGCACAGAAAATATTCAAGAAAAATTTAAATCTCGCTATTAATGGAAAGTTAGGAAATATGACAAAATTGTATTACATTTCAAATTAATTTTTTCCAGTCCTGGGGCTTGAACTCAGGGCCTGAGCACTGTCCTTGGACTTTTCTCAAGACTAGAGCTCTACCACACTTGAGTCACAGCACCACTTATGGCTTTTTCTATGTATGTGGTACCGAGGAATCGAATCCAGGGCTTCATGCATGCTAGGCAAGCACTCTACCACTAGGCCATACTTCCGGCCCCTAATTTTTAAACATCCTAAAAGAGAAGAAAAGAGCACGAACAAAATTCAATAAAGCATTCAGTCTAATAAATTATCAGGTAAATGTAAATTAAACTTACAATAAAGGCAGATTTGATTTCGTCTCTCCTATTGAAAGTACCCTTCATGACAGGGCGAAGTTTGTTTTAAAACCAAATTCTCGCTCCGCACCTCTGAATGTTGTGAAAGCCTGGGGCTGAGTGACCTTCCTATCTCAGTTTCCCAAATTGAGCAGCAACTAGCATTTTTACCTCGGAGAGCACCTTTGCTGCTACCTGCAATTTCAAGGCAATTTTAAATCACTGCAATTCATGAGCAATGAACTCCATTTCTGAGTCCAGGAAAGCAAATTAAACTATGGCAAGAGGGAAAAAAAACAACGGAGTTTGTAGCTTCATTAAAAAGAAAAAGGGAAAGCTATAAAGAAGGGACCTGATGAGTTAAAAATACACGTTTGGTAAAAATTACAGTTTAACTATTAAGTAATCCCTGGAATATTGTGAAATATTTCATATACTTCTTGGGAGCAGGCTGGAGTGCTCCCCCAACCCACCGGATGGAGGGCACGCAGGTAGGGGAGACACGTGCATGGGGAAGTACTACAGGACTGGGGTACACAAGTGGGCAGGGTGTGGGCAGGTTGGCTGTGGAACAGTGGGTACATACAGGTGAGCCCTGCAGGACCGGGTGGGGGTGAGGGCTTACAGACAGAACGGAAGTCTGGGATTGGAGGGGTGCATGTGGGGCCAAGAAGCCCCCTGTGGGACTAGGGGATATACAAGTAGGAGGGACCCTGCAAGACTGGAGGGAGGAACGTGCATGGGAGGGGCAACGCCTGCGGGATGGGAGGATTTGCAGGCAAGAAGGACCCCATGAGATGGGGGAGTCATGTGGGTTGGGGGGGAGACATGTGGTCAGGAGCAACCCCGTGGGACTGGGAGATCACATGTGGCAGGGAAGCCCCCCCATGGGGGAATGTGTGGGCAGAAGGGACCCCATGAGACAGGGGGTGGACAGGATATGGAAGCCCCCTGTGGGGTGGGGAGACATGAGGGTGGGAAGGATCATGTTAGACTGAGGGACATGCGGGTGGGAGGGACCCCTTGGGACTAGGGGTGAGGCAGGGCAGGGAGGCCACCCCAATGGGACATGTGGACCCTGTAGGATTGGGCCCTGTAGGATGGGGGATGTGCGGGCATGACGGACCAGGAAAGACGGGGTAGGGGGGGCACAGGCAGTGTAAAGGATGCAAGCAGGTGTGGGAGAACTATGGGGCAATAAGAAAATATACGGCCCATGTCTTGACTCATCTAACTGTAACCCCTCTGTCCATCACCTTTACAATAAAAAAATTTAAAAAGAAAATATGCAGCATTAAGGAAAGCACTTTAGATATTCAATAAAGCTAAGTAAAAAGAGCACAGGACCAAAAATGGTTAGATATCAAAATAATGCTTTTAAATGTATGCATACTTTAAAATGCAATGAGTACTTCCTTGAATGTATTTAGCAAAAATGCATCCTGTCTACATTTTTTAAAGAAATCTGTATGTATGAGTACGTAAAGTATGTATATTATAGGATAGATTAGAAGCCATGACAGTGCTTGTCAATGAGGGTACAAGAGTACAATGGCAAGGGAAGGGGGGAGTCGCAGGCATGAGCGTGCACACAATGTGGGACATAGACATATAAAATGGTGGCTACAATGGCCGCGGCACACGTGAATGCCTCCGCCAGGCTGAACAACGAAAAAGACGGAAGTGATGCAATGGACGGCAGTGGGGAGGGGCCTTAGAAGGATGTGCCCTGAGAGGCAGGCTGTTCTAGTTTAGTGAAAGGATGGGGGCTGGGCTGGCTGATTTTCTCAGTCCCATCGTCTTGCTTTCCATAAGAACAACTATCTTGATCTAGAAACTATATGTGACATCTAAAGCAGTTGATGGTTGTCTTTGGTATCCCAAATGCCAATTTTTCTATATGTGTGCCGATCCCAAGGCTTGAACTCAGGGCCTGGACACTGACTTTGAGCATTTTTTGTCTGTTTTTCTTTTGCGTTCTTTTTGCTCAAGGTCAGTGATATACTACTTGAGCTACAGGCCCACTCTCTGGGGCTGAGCAGCCTTATCTCAGCCTCCGAAGCCAAGCAGCTACCTGCACCTTTGCGTCGAGCGCATCTTTGCCCAGCCTTCCTTAACATCCGGCTTCTCAACGTCCATTTTTGGTGTCCCGGAAGTACTTTGCTATGACCCTGAGGAAGCTCGTGGGTGGAACAGCAAGAAAGCAAGGCATTGTGGGAAGTGCTTGGTATTGTGGGAAGTGAGCTTCCGGAGCCAGACGCCATTGCAGGTGTCGGAGGTCCGTGAGCTCTGTGCGTTCTCCAGAGCTCTTCGGAATCCCACTTGGAAAGAGTCTGGTATCTCTACAACGCTTAAAGGGATGACCAGCAGTTGAAAAGGTTCTGAAAGTGTCGGAACTGGTCAACTTCCAGCAGCACAGGATTGGCCCTTAGGTGAGTTCCCCTCGTGAGTATGGCAGCGGCAGCCGGCACCTGCTGAGGTGGGCAGTGGGGAGAGGAGAGTAAGCTAAGCAGTACAAAGGCCGTAAAGGTGTCCTGTAGTGAGAGATTGGGCACTAAAGCTCTACAAACCCACAGTTAAGGAAAAGCCCCATGCAAACATGGGGGCAGGCCGCACCTGCTGCCTGAGGTGGGAAGTGGGGGAGGAGAGGCCTACTGGGGAACGGGAGGGGGTAAGGGGCTTGGAAGGGTACAGGGTTGCCCTGTAGTGGGAATGGGGAGTGGGAAGGGTCTACAAGCCCACCATTAAGAAAGAGCTCCTCAGGAAGATGGCGGGCGAGTGGCTTCAGCTGCCTGAGGTGGGAGGTGGGGGGAGGGGAATGGGCGAAGTGGTTTTGAAGGCTGCACAAATGTCTTACAGTGGGGACTTGGGCACTAAGCACCTAAAAACCCACCCTTAGTTAAGAGCACCTCGAGAATATGATGGTGGCTGCCAAAGCCAAATGCCTTACGGGGTAGGCTGGGTGGCAAAGGAGCGTTAGTGAGGCGGTTGTAAAGGCTATAGAGGTGTCGTCTTATGGGGTGTCGGGCACTAAAAGCCCACCGGGAACATGGAGGCGTGCGGCGTCCGCTGCCTGAGGGGAGGAAGGGGGTAGGGGAGTGGGCAAAGCGGTTGTGAAGGCTACCGAGGTGTCTTATTATGGGGTGTCGGGCACCAGAAGCCCTTGGGAACATGGCTGCATGCGGCGTCCGCTGCCTGAGGTGGGGGAGGGGAAAGGACATGGCGGTTGTGAAGGATTCTGAGGTGTCTTATGTGGTGTCGGGCACCAAAAGCCCTTGGGAACATGGCGGTGTGCGGCGTCTGCTGCCTGAGGTGGGGGAGGGGAAAGGACATGGCGGTTGTGAAGGATTCCGAGGTGTCTTATGGGGTGTCGGGCACTAAAAGGCCTCAGGAACATGGCGGCGTGCGGCGTCCACTGCCTGAGGTGTGGGAGGGGAAAAGACATGGCGGTTGTGAAGGCTACCGAGGTGTCTTATGGGGTGTCGGGCACCAGAAGCCCTTGGGAACATGGCGGCGTGTGGCGTCCGCTGCCTGAGGTGGGGGAGGGGAAAGGATATGGCGGTTGTGAAGGATTCCGAGGTGTCTTATGGGGTGTCGGGCACCAGAAGCCCTTGGGAACATGGCGGCGTGCGGCGTCCGCTGCCTGAAGTGGGGGACGGGAAAGGACATGGCGGTTGTGAAGGATTCCGAGGTGTCTTATGGGGTGTCGGGCTCCAGAAGCCCTTGGGAACATGGCGGCGTGCGGCGTCCGCTGCCTGAGGTGGGGGAGGGGAAAGGATATGGCGGTTGTGAAGGATTCTGAGGTGTCTTATGGGGTGTCGGGCACTAGAAGCCCTTGGGAACATGGCGGCGTGCGGCGTCCACTGCCTGAGGTGGGGGAGGGGAAAGGACATGGCGGTTGTGAAGGATTCCGAGGTGTCTTATGGGGTGTCGGGCACCAGAAGCCCTTGGGAACATGGCGGTGTGCGGCGTCCACTGCCTGAGGTGGGGGAGGGGAAAGGACATGGCGGTTGTGAAGGCTACCGAGGTGTCTTATGGGGTGTCGGGCACTAAAAGGCCTCAGGAACATGGCTGCATGCGGCGTCTGCTGCCTGAGGTGGGGGAGGGGAAAGGACAAAGCGGTTGTGAAGGATTCCGAGGTGTCTTATGGGGTGTCGGGCACCAAAAGCCCTTGGGAACATGGCGGCGTGTGGCGTCCGCTGCCTGAGGTGGGGGAGGGGAAAGGACATGGCGGTTGTGAAGGATTCTGAGGTGTCTTATGGGGTGTCGGGCACTAAAAGCCCTTGGGACCGTGGCGGCGTGCGGCATCTGCTACCTGAGGTGGGGGACAGGTGTGGGTGAAACAGCTTGGAAGACCGCAAAATTGTCCTGTAGTTGACAGTCGGGCACTAAAGTCCTAAAAACCCGCCATTAAGAGATGCTCGCAAACATGGCGGCAGGCGGCAGCAGCTTCCTGAGGCAAGGGTAGGGTTGCAAAGGCTACATAGTGGCTTGGAATGCTGCAAGGGTTTCCAACACCAAAGACCTACAAGCCTTGTTACATAGTACCTGACAAACATGGTGGCAGGCAGCACGAACTGCTTAAGGTGGGGGAGAGAAGGGCGCCAACTAGCTTGGAAGGCTGCAAAGATGTCCTGTAGTGAGGTTTGAAACACTTAACGATTTACAAGTCCCTCACGAACATGGCCGGCGGGCCGTGCAAGCTGCCTGATATGGGGGAGGGGCAAAGAGTTTGGGGTGGTCGGCGAAGGGGGGTGGCCCAAAAGAGCTTGAAGGGCCGTAGAGGTGTCCTGTAGTGGGGAATTGGGTGCTGTGCTAAAGATCTAAGAGCCCACAGTAAGAAAAGAGCGCCTGAGGAACATGGTGGCAGGGCTAGCTGTGGAGGCGGGAGGTGGGGGAGGGGCGTTAGCGAAGCAAAGTGAAAGACCGCAAGGGTGTCCTGTAGTAGGGAGTTAGGTGCTAAAGATCTTAAAAGTACACCGTTAAGATAGAGATGCTCACAAACATGGCGGCAGGAGATGAGGAAGAGACTGAGGGGGTGGGGGGAGTGGGGAATGTGGTTTCAAAGGACACAAGACATCTTGTAGTGGGGATTTGGGTACTAAAGACCTTTAAAAGCCCATGATTAGGAAAGAATGCCTGACGTACATGGCAGCGGGCGGTGCAAGTTGCCTGAAGTGGGCGGTGGGGGACAGGCGGCTGGGTGGAGAGGGGAGTGGGCAAAGAACTTTCAAAAGCCGAAGGAGTGTCATGTAGTGGGAATTCGGACGCAAAGGATTTAAAAGCCCATAGTTAGGAAAGAACAAGGTGACGGGCGGTGCCAGTTGCCTGAGATGGGGATGGGAGGCCTGGTGGGGGAGGGGTGTGGGTGGAGCAGTTTTGAAGGCCACTAGGGTGTCTAGTAGTGGGGATTCGCTTGCAAATGACCTGAAAGCCCACCGTTAAGAAAGAGCACCTTAGGAGCATAGTGGTGGATGCCGTCAGGTGTCTAAGGAAGAAGGTGGGAGAGGGGAGGGGACTTGGAGGAGTAAGTTTCAAGGCTGTAAGGGTGTCTTGTAGTGGAGAATCAGGCACTAAAGATGTAAAAGCCCACCGTTAAGTAATAGCCTCTTGCAAGCAAACATGGTGTTGGGAGGGACCAACTGGCAGGGATGGCCTGGAAAGCTACAGGGATGCGCTGCAGTAGGGAGTTAGGCACTTAGGACCTAAATGCCCACCCTTAGGTAAGAACCCCTCACAAAAATGATGGTGGTGGCTGCAAGTGGCAGCTGCATGAGGGGAGAGGGAAGCCAGGTGGTGGGGGGGGGAGTTAACAAACGGGGACTTGGAAGGCTGCAGAGGAGTCTTATAGTGGGAAGTTGGGCCCTAAAGACCTAAAAACTCACGATTAGGTAAGAATAAGAACCCCTTGGTGGTGGCTGCAGCAGCAGTCACAGTCAGCTGCCTAAGGTGGGGGAAAGGGAGTCAGTGTAGTAGTTTTGGAGGCTGCAGGGGTGCCCTGTAGCGAGGAGTCTGGCACTAAGGACCTAAAAGAACATGGTTAGAAAAGAGCTTCTTACACGCATGGCAGCTGGCAGCATTGGGAAAGAGGTGGGCAGAAGGGACTTAGTGAAGCAGTTTCAAAGGTAAGGGGGTGTCCTGTAGTGGGGAGTCAGACAGTGGAGACTGACATTAAGAAGGAGCCCACCCACAAACATGATGGGAGCCATCTGCACAGGCTCCCTGGGGTGGGGGAGGTCAGGGAAAGGGGAATCAGTGAAGTGGTTTGGAAGGCCACAGGGGTGTCCAGTAGTCATGGTCAGACATTAAGGACCTAAAATACCATCCTTAGGTTAAAGCTCCTAACAAACCTGGCAGTGGCTGGCCTTGTGTGCCTGATGGGAGTAGGGGAGTCAGTGATAAGTTTTGGAAAGCAGTAGGGGTGTCCTGTAGTAGGGTAGGGTGGGGTCAGGCACTAAAGACCTGAAATCCCATGAGGACTTTGTAGACTGCACCCAGAGGTTTTCCTTTTTCCTGAGGGTTATTAAGCCATGGAAGTGCCCCCTATCCACCTGCCCAAAAATACTTTTTTCTTTTTCTTTTAACCACCAGAAAACCAGAAGTGGAGCTGTGGCTCAAAGTGACAGAGCACTAGCCTTGAGCTGAAGAGCTCAGGGACAGTGCCCAAGCCCAGAGTTGAATCCCTATTCTCTACAAAGAAAAAAAACGCATTCATTAAACTACTTACTAATTTTTAAAAACTTATCTGAGGTTTAGGAATGTACTTCAGTATTAATACTAAAAAAAAATTAGATGAGATACAAACAAGTTCCCCAAATATGGGCATAGTTCAAGACGAACAATCTTCCACTAATACTGTACTTTATTGTGCATTTACAGCTGAGATTGAGGGTCAAAATAAGATGGAGGATCCAAATCAATTCCAGAAAAGTATGGGCACAGTTCAAGACCAACGGTCTTCCACCAACACTGGCCCTTACTCTGCATCCGCAGCTGAGATTGATCAAGATAATCTGGAAAACCCAAATCAATCTCAGAAAAGTATTGGCACAGTTCAAGACCAACGGTCTTCCACCAATACTGGCCCCTACTCTGCATCTGCAGCTGAGATTGATGATCAAGATAAGATGGGAAATCCAAACCAATCCCAGAAAAGTATGGGCACAGTTCGAGACCAACGGTCTTCCACCAATACTGGCCCTTACTCTGCATCTGCAGCTGAGATTGATGATCAAGATAACATGGGAGATCCAAACCAATCCCAGAAAAGTATGGGCACAGTTGGAGACCAACAGTCTTCCACCAACACTGGCCCTTACTTTGCATCTGCAGCTGAGACTGATGATCAAGATAACGTGGAAGATCCAAACCAATCCCAGAAAAGTGTGGGCACAGTTGGAGACCAACGGTCTTCCACCAATACTAGCCCTTACTCTGCATCTGCAGCTGAGATTGATGATCAAGATAACGTGGGAGATCCAAACCAATCCCAGAAAAGTGTGGGCACAGTTGAAGACCAACAGTCTTCCACCAACACTGGCCCTTACTCTGCATCTGCAGCTGAGATTGATGGTCGAGATAACGTGGGAGATGCAAACCAATCCCAGAAAAGTGTGGGCACAGTTGAAGACCAATGGTCTTCCACCAATACTGGTCCTTACTCTGCATCTATACCCCAGCCTGAGGGTCAAGATAAGATGGAGAAGTCAAACCTGGTCCAGAAGACACAGGCCATAATTCAAGACCCTGGGGTTTCTACCACCCAGTATTCTGAATTTGAATCTAACACTGAGGGGAAAAGTATGACTGAAGTTTCGAACATGACCCAGAAAAGTACAGACAGAATTCAAGATCAACAGGCTTCCACTAGTTATGTTCCTTACTCTGTAGTTGTAGCTAAGACTGACAGTCAAAGAAGAGATGAAGAACCAAACAAGTCCAAGAACTGGGGTGACAGATGTGAGGAGGAAGAGTCTTTCAGTAATGCTGCTCCTTATCCTGAAGTTTCAGCCGAGACTGACAGTCAAAATAAGAAAAGGTTCCAGAACAGAAGGGGCAGATTTCAAGATAATTGGTTCTCTGACCAACACTCTGAGTTTCCATCTACAACTGAAGGTCAGAATAAGACCGAGGAACCACACAGGTTCCATAAAACCAAGGTCAGATTTCAAGACTATAAGTTTAGTTCCCAGTACTCTCAATTGGCAGCTAAGCCTGAGAGCCCAACTAAGCTCGAGGAGCCAGACAATTTCCAGAAAATGAGGGGCAGAGTTCCAAACCAAGGGTCTTCTACAGTTGCTGCCAGCTACTCTGAAGTTGTAGCTAAGTCTGAGCGTCAAAATAAAGAACCAAACAGTTTCCAGAAAGGGAGCAATAGATTTCAAGATCAAAGATCTTCTATAATTTACCAGAAGGATGTTGAGGGCATCATGAGAAAGCCAGCACCAAAGAGAGAGGAGTCTGCTACTACTGCAAAGTCAAGCATGGTAGAGAAATCAGCCTGGTCCATCTCCTCTATTTCTCAAAAAAATAAAGTATCAGCACCAAAGCTGGGCAACTTCAGTGAGAATATGTTTATAAAATCTAGTAAGAAAATCACTGAAGATCAACTTTCTGATGAAAAGATTCATGAAAAAAGCCTCCCATCCTTTCAATTTCCAGGTGACAGTAACTCCCAGCAAGTACAGGGAAAGCCTGCCTCTTCAAATGACTGGTCTGATAGATGTAAGATCTCAACAATCAGAGGCTCTCAGAATGACCCATTTTCAATAGATTTCCCAGAAGTTTCACAGCCCACATCCATCAAGAGTGATCATAGCACACACAAATCTAATATGTACTATGGTCCTTGGAATGACTACACCAGCTCTTGGACTGGCAGTACCAGGTTTTCTCGAGGTGTCTCAAACAACAGCAGTACCACTACCAGATTCCCGACTGGGAGAGGAAGCCAGAGCTTCCGCAATAAATATCAGTACTATACAGGAGGCGAATCTCAGGATGTTCGTTCATTTTCTGTCTCCAAATATTCGGAAGCAAATGCAGCAAAGAAAACCTATCAAGAAGAACTGGTGCGATATCCTCTTGCATCATATACATCTGGCTTCCAGTCAGTGAGCAACTGGCAGCCAAAGCTAGGTTTCATTGATACCCACTGTCATTTGGACATGCTATATTCCAAGTTGTCCTTCAATGGAAACTTCACAATGTTCAGAAAACTTTATAGCAGCTCCTTCCCCGAAGAATTTCAGGGTTGCATCACTGATTTCTGTGATCCTCGGAGCCTAAGAGATGGCCTGTGGGAAGAAATGCTGAAAGAAGATCTGGTTTGGGGGGCCTTTGGCTGTCACCCTCACTTTGCACGTTACTACAATGATTATCAAGAAAGAAGGGTCTTGTATGCCTTACGGCACCCCAAGGCTGTGGCATTTGGGGAAATGGGTTTAGATTACTCCTACAAGTGCACCACGCCTGTCCCAGAGCAATTCCGGGTATTTGAGAGGCAGCTGCAACTGGCAGTGTCTCTCAAGATGCCCTTGGTGATCCACTGTCGAGATGCTGATGAAGATCTTCTGAACATCATGAAAAGACTTGTGCCTTTTGACTATAAAATCCACAGGCATTGCTTCACTGGCACCTATCCAGTCATTGAGCCCCTGCTACAGTACTTTCCCAACATGTCTGTGGGCTTCACAGCAGTCCTGACCTACTCTTCTGCCTGGCAGGCCCGAGATGCTGTGAAGAAAATCCCACTGGAGAGAATTGTCGTTGAAACCGATGCTCCATATTTCCTCCCTCGCTGGGTACCTAGAAGCCTTTGCCAGTATTCCCACCCAGGCTTTGCGATGCACACAGTGCAAGAGATTGCCAGAATCAAAGAGCAGCCGCTTTCCCGGGTTTTGTCTACTTTGCGTGAGAATACTACTCATCTCTACAATGTTTAAAGCAGAAAGGACACAAAGTTTTCCAGAACAGGGAAACCACTAACCTAAAACTTACGATAGACTTCATTTCAACTGTTCCTGTGTCTCAGATCAGTTTTGCATTGACAGTCCATTGGAACTCCAACAACATCTCTACAAAATCTGTTAAGACTTTTGCTTCCAGCTTGTTAGGTGAAATACAGCAGGAAAGAGAAGAGGGCTAAGAACTGTTTTTGCTGTTACTAATGTTTTTCCCTTCTAGCCCAAAATGCTAGTTGATAAAGAATTCTGACTTTGCATTCTGTATTTCTAAATAGTTGCTGAAAACATTTTCTTCATTTTTTTAAGTAATACTGAATTTTTTAATGAGTTAGTTTGTTCCAGACAATGTACATTATAGGAATTTTGATGTTATTTAGTTAGCTTATTAAAATCATAACTGTATTATCTGCTCAATTTGAAACAGGTTTAAAGATAAAAAGGTTTATCTAAAAAAAGAATTTAGTGAAAATAAGTAGTCATGGCAAGTTAAGGGAGCTGTGGAGGTGTATAGAAGGATGAGTGGTGAGAGCCAAATAAGGCTGACTCAGCCACTAAATTTCCAATACTTTTGGAATTTTGGAGCTTTTGATAGACCAGTACAATGCAATAACATTTGTTCCTTTCATTGTCAGCCTTATTCACCACTTACTCCTCAGTGCTAATTAGTGTGGTACCTGGAACAAGAGCAAGCAGTAACCAAAGATTTCTAAATGGTTGCATATATAAATAACAACTGACTTTATTAACACTTGGAAGATTAATGACAGTATGTCATTGAACTAAGGATTTTATACATTATATAGTATGCTTCTTAACCCATGAGATTATTGAGGTGAGCTTCCAAAGGATTATACAGAGTAGGGCTTCAGGGATGAAAGTTGATAGAGAATACATTAAGACAAAGTTGATAGAGATAGAAGACAAAATGTTATAGATTAGATAGAGATTAGGATAGGACAAAATTGATAGGCAAAAATGCTATAGATTAATAGATAAGATTAGATAAAGTTGTTAGAGATATAAACCAAAATGCTATAGATAAGACAAAGTTGCTAGAGATAAGCAATATTATAGATTAGATAGGTGATAGGTAGGTAATAGATAGATAGATACTTGGGACCTTTGTTTTTTGTACTGAGGATATAAATTCAGGACTGTACCTTTACTGGGAAGCTGGGGGGCTGTTTACTGGGTTTTGAACTTTGTCAAATTTTCTGTAGGGGATGGCTTTAAACCTCTAGATCTCAGCCTCCTAAAGAGCTAGATTTACAGGTATAAGCCACCAGCTACCAGCTTTTTTTTTGGTAGCTTCAGTATTTGACATGTCCTTTGGATTTCATGGGTACCGTAAGTACTCAGAGATGGTTGTTTCTTCATTATTAGTATAAGATACAACTGAAATTCCATTTCCCCTGAAAATACCAGCTTGGAAAATGCTTCAGTTAGGCACACTTGATTTCAAGTGCCTTATTGCTTTTTGTACATATCTCTCTACTCACTTTATATTCCAGTATCTTTTCTTTTCTGTTTCCTTTTAGTAAAACAACCTTTTCTATTGAGATAAATACTTGCCTCACCTACTCTTCTCTCCACACATTTTTATGGCAAATGTGTGTGTTACATACTTGTAAAGTTTCTAACATACACAAGAGCACTTCATTATTCAATTTTATTTCTTTAGAAATGGGTGTGAGCAATATAATCCTATATTGAGTAGCCTAAATCAGAAACCATGAATAAGTAAAGAATACTTCCCTTATTCATGTTAACAATAAGAACCCTAGTGATTTGAATGTGTGAGATTGGAGGGACCTTGTAAATAGTTTGCTATATAAGTGATAGCTATCCCATTGAGCCTTAAAGAATTATTATTAATTCCGTATTTATCTGTTCATATAGCACTTCGTGTGGTGTGTCTACTTGGTTGTTCTAGAGGTATCAGAGAACTGTGAAGGCAGCTATTGGTCTAGAAACTGAATTTGCAACTAGTGGTCACTAAGCCATTTTTTCACTTAATCAGATTCATGGGACCTCTCAGGACCATTAACAGGCTTCCTGAACCCTAGCAATCATTTGGAGCTCATTAATACTTTGCTTCACTTAAATTTTAGAAAGGCAGTGCTAGAAGGTATATAGCTCAGTGGGAAAGTAGTTGTGTGACATTAGCATGGAGGAGATCCTGAGTTCCATCCCTAGCATTGACACTGACACACACACACACACATAAAATAGCAACTATTTTTACCTGTAGGGCTCAAATGTAGCAAATTGACAACTGTTTTAAAAGAAGGCTTTTGATTTTGTATTCTTCATTGATAGCTAAACTGAGAATTCATAACTGTTTACTGTAGAATTTTGGAGACTCCTAAAACTGTACAAAAGCAGGAGGGACAACAGCCCATAGTCCTACCACATTTGGAATGGTTCTCCAATATTTCCATAATTATTGGCCAATTCTAGTAGTATATTCTGTGAATATTATGATATTCAATTTTTCCAAATATTACAGTAGAAACCACAATGAACAAGCTATGCAATTTATTTCCACTAAATTTATAATTTTAAATAGATTAGTGTATTTTTGTTTTCTTCTGAAAACAAGATAGAATTTTTATTTTGTTTTGAACAATGATATCTTAGACTACTGGTGTTTCTTAATCTGTTCTTCATATTGATTTATAAAATTAGACAAAATTTTTGTATATCATGAAATCAGCATCATTGTGCTTTATCTAATGTCCTAAGCCCTAATTTTAATTCCGGTGTATACATAAGAATATTTTTGATAATTTCTATAAATTGTAATGTACTGTATATGTGAAAGTATGTCCCAATTTTATTGCCTCTATAGAGCCTACTGTTGGTGATGTTCTTAATATGACTGACTGTAGTAGCTATATTAAATTGCATGTAGTCTTAATTAACTCAGGTTTTTGAAATTACAAAAATATTCACATTCATACTTAAGATTTATATGCTTCGCCACATCTCACCATGTAATCTATAAGATATTAATGTAATGGTGTATTTTTGGTTATATTCATTTTTTTTCTTGTTGGTCATGGGGCTTGATCTCTGGGCCTGGGCGTTGTCCTTGAGCTCTTCAACTCAAGGCTAGCATTCTACCACTTCAGCCATAGCATGCCACCTTTGTTTTCTAGTGGTTAATTGGAGGTAAGAGGCTCACAGACGTTTTGTGCCTGGGATGGTTTTGAACTACCATCCTCGGATCTCAGCTTCCTGAGTAGCTAGGATTACAAGCATGAGCTACCGGCACCTGGCCTTATGCCCATTTTTTTTGAATAGTTCAAAATTACGCTTTTTATGCATTTTAGGTACTAAAGATAATATGTGAAAAAGATTGGCAATTTTTCCTCTTAATTGATAGTTTATAAATTTAAACATTTAAAGATGTTGAGCTGGTGGCTCACTCCTGTAATCCTAACAACTCAGTAGGCTGAGATGTGAGAATTGCAATTCAAAGTCCAGTCAGGAAAATTCTGGAGCCTCTTACCTCCAATTAAACATCACATTTTTTTTAATGGCCAGGAGTTTAGCCTAGTGGTAGAGTACTCACCTAGCATGCACGAAGCTATGGGTTCAATTCCTCGGTTACCATGTACACAAGAAAAGCTGGAAGTGGACCTGTGACACAAGTAGTAGAGTGCTAACTTTGAGCAAAAAAGCATAGGAATATTACCCATGCACTAAAAGCCCCAGAACCAGCATACACACAAACACAATAGTCAAAATATTAAATCTGTAACCAGAATAATGAAAATTAATTTGCTTTTTTACCTGTCCCCACCCAAAATATCAAGTCTGTAATCTGAATAATGAAAATTAATATGCTTTTTTATTGTCCCTGTCTTGTATTTGGAGTCCCTTTATTAGTGTTCAAGCTTTTATCTTGGAATAAATACTTTAAAATGTTTGTATTGTGTTTTTTAAATTTGTATTTCATCTTATTATTTTTATTTCTCTGCTTACCATTAATCCTTCTGTTTCATTATTTTCCCATGTGAACTGTTCAATTTTATTTTTTCGTTCACTAGAGTATATGGGAGCACAATTTATTTTATGGTAAATTACACAACTGAGGTCATTTTTCTCCTGCTTTCACTAATGAATAATATGATTGGTGACTGGAATTTCTAGGTCACAAATATTTTCCCTTAAAAACTCTGTACTTGGCTTCACTGTCTTGTAGTTTTTAACAGAGGTTTTCTTTTGGAGGACGTTAACTACTTTTTCTATCAGGATATTTTTTCTTTTTTCATTTTTATTGTCAATAATATATAGAGGAGTTACAGTTACATTCACCAGATAATAGGTGCATTACTTCCCACACATTGATACCCCTTCTCATGTTTTTGTCCCCATTTCCCATCCCCTGCCCTGTCCCAATTAGGATATTTTTTCTTTGTTTCATTCTTGAAATTATAAAATTTGCACAAGTATAGCTAATTATTGGCCTACTTGGAATCTCCTGTCTACACAGTATTTGATTTGCAGACCAATGCCTTTCTATGCTTTAGAAATTCTGTGTTGTTTGCATGCTCAGTGTGTTTGCTGTGTGTGTGTGTGTGTGTGTGTGTGTGTCCTGGGCCTTGAACTCAGGGCCTGGGCACTGTCCCTGATATTTTTGCTCTTTTTGATCTTGTTGTTCTACCACTTGAGCAACTGTTCCATTTCCAGCTTTTTTGTTAATTGGAGATTAAGAGTCCCACACACTTTACTGCCTGGGCTGGCTTCAAAATGTTTCTCACATCTCAGCCTCCTGGGTAGCTAGGACTGTCTGCGTGAGCTCTGGCACCTGACCAATTTGGTTTTAATATAACCACTAATATTTTAGGAATTTTTTCCATGTGAGTACTCTGTATGTCTTATCTTCCATTATGTCTCTTACACATGCCTTTTTTCTACATTTTGGGATTTTTTTTGAGCTTTCGCTTTCCCATCTCATTCATGCTTTATAATGCTTTTTTTGTTTTCTCACATTCCTTATTGAACACGCTCTGTCATTTAGCATTTTTTAAAATTTATTCGTACTCTGTTTACTCTTTCCAGCTCTCACATCACAGGGATGTTCTTTCACTGTTTACTTAATATTAAACACTTCGTACTCAACAGAAAATACAAAGCACACCGTTATTAAAAATACTCATTTCCTACCAAAACATACTTAAATAAGTTTTCTTTCTTTGCCTCTTGAACATTTACATTCTCCATTTATGTTTCAGGATCTCTTCAGAAATCTTACAATAGATTACTTTGTTCACTTTTGAAAGAAGACCACTCTATCCAAGGATGATTCTCCCCCAAAAGTTCCTTTCTTCTTTAATCCCTTACCATCCATCCCAATGTTCTTAGATCCCTCTTCCCAGTGGAAAACTGGATGACAGAAATTCATATATGAGCCTGGTAAGAATGAGATATCAGCAGACATGGATAGTCCCAAGCAGGTACACTTTAAAATTTCCCACATAAACATTTATAAATTGACTTTCCCTCCACTCCAGGAACAGAATGGCCAGTCCCACCTCTGTGTCATTGCTTGTGTGCCACAGAAAAAGCTTCCCCCCATGCAGGGTATACTTTGACCTATTTCTGAGCCTCTGACCTATTTCTGAGCCTCTGAGTGACAATCCATCAACAGGAAAGTAAGTCAATTAAAAGGCCCTGCAATCCAGGCTTCAGTGGCTCTCTTCCTGTAATCCTAGCAGTTCAGGAGGCTGAGCTCTGGAGCTCATAGTTCAAAGCCACCTGAACAGACAAATCTGAGAAACTCATCTTCAGTCAACCAGAAAAAAAATATAGCTGAAAGTGGAGCTGTTGCTCAAATGGTAGCAGCCTTAAGTGAAAAAAAATCCCTGAGGAACAGTGCCAGGCCCTGAGTTCAAGCCCTAGTACAAGCAAGCATGTGCACACATGCTTGCACACACAAATACATCCAATTCCCTACGTATTGTCTTAACATCATTCAATTCACTTTCTCAGAAAGTGAAGCTTCACGTTGGCTTTGGTAAATTTATCTGCACTGCAGAGAGTGGAATTTCTTCCAGGTTTTCAGCATGAGGAGGAAATGCTACCCTGGCCTACAACACCATTTTAATATGTTAAAATTTCAGTCATTTGAATTCAGGAGGTGGGAATACATCTAAATACCAATGCTCAAATCATACTCTCCAAATTTCATTTGTCCTTACTTCGTATTTTGATAAATTTATGTTCCTATGGATACTGTATTTAAACAGGCATATATTATTTTAAGAAAAAAATAAAAGCTATAAAAACCTGACTCATTTATCTTGTTGAACTAAGTGGCAATAAATTGAATAAATGATTATTATTATGACAAATTATAGGTTAATTTCCAAAGAATTTTTGTATTACAAAAACATTACAGTTTGGAATCAATTTAAAATTTATCTTGCTTTCATGGTTAAATTTAGGTTTAAGGTGAAATGCATATATATGAGCAACATTCATAATAATTCATGAAATTATTTTTACTACTGCTTCAAAATACTTTATAAAATATAAAAGAGGAAAGGGAGTGGCTAGAATATTATTGTAAAGCTTTATCACTAGTCAGCTGATACAAACCACTCAAACCTTTCATTTGCTGGTTAACCTTTCAGCAAAAATTAGAAAATCATACTTGCTAACCACAAGATACTGCAGCACTATTTAAAGGATTAAGAAGAAAAAGAAGAAAAATATATCTTTATATATACACATATATATGTAGCAGAGCTTTGGAGAGAAAATGAAATGTATAAAAATACTGAATAATATATAAATCAGTGTAGGATGCAAAGCTGGAAGCTTTAAAAAATACTGTCAAAATCATATCTAAACTAAGACTATTGGGTTGGGCATTTGACCAAGTGGTTGAGTGCTTTCCTGGCATGCACAAAGACCTGAGTTTGATTCCTTGGAACCACGTACATAGAAAAGGCCAGAAGTGGTACTGTGACTCAAGTGGTATAGCTCTAGTCTAGAGAAAGCCCAAGGACAGTGCTCAGGCCCTGAGTGCAAGCCCTAAAACTGGGGGAAAATATATTTTTTCACATAGTCTACTGAACAAGACAATTTAAGAAACATCAGATATGAATAAGAAAATAGGAGGTTCTCTCCAGGATATTGAAACAAAAGCCATATAACGAATGATTGTTGTCCTTAATGTACTATGTTGTCTCTCATCTCCTTTGCTGTCCTTTGGTTATCTCATATTGTTACAGTATCTCACTTTGTTATCTGATATATTGAATTTATTTGTATTTGGTTATTTGAAATTTGATAGGGAAGGGGGGAAAACCAAGATGGGTGGGGGGTGTGGGGGGGAGGGTAATGGGTACCAAGACATGTGAAAGGGTATCAATGTATGTGAATTAACGCACTTTCTTCCTGGCAAATATCATGTAACCCTTTTACTAACTACAATAAAAAAAGAAAAGAAAAAAAAATAGGAGGTTCAAGAAAAGAGAAGGTTCAAAAACCACTGTATAATAGGATTTGTGTATATGTATACACATGCACATGTGTGCACAGGCAGTACACTAGGGCTTGAACTCAGGACCTGGGCCACTGTCCTTTAGCTTTTATATTCAGCCACATCTCCACTTCCAGCAATTTTGCTTGCTCGTTAAATACAATAGTCTCACAAAGCTTTGAACTATAATCCTCAGGTCTCAGTCAACTCAGTGCCTGGCTTCAGATTTTGTTTTTTAAGTCATGCAGGGGAGAAAATACAGTATAAGTTATAAAGGAAATAGAGTTTTTAAACATAGAATTGCTGGTTACAGCCAGGCACTCCTGGCTCCCTAGCTACTCAGGAAGATGAGATCTGATGAGCTCAGTTTGATTCCAGCCCAAGCAGAAAAGTCCATGAGGCTCAAGTGGTAGAGCTCTAGCCTTGAGAAAGTCCAAGGACAGTATTCAGGCCCTGAGCTCAAGCCCAGGACTGGCAAAAAAAACCCCAAAACATGGCTAATATAAAATAGGGAATGAGTGCCAAATTTTGATTGTTTTCAACCCTACTCTAGCTGACTGAAAATCCTTGCTCTTCTCAACTATATCCAATAGCCTCACTTTAGGGAGGTGTTATAGGAGGGTTATGTTCCCAAAGGACCTCCATCCATGATACATGAAGTTAATTTCAGACACTTTCATTTAGGGAGATTTATGCACACTGGGTCCAGCCCTAGGGCAGAAAGGAAAGGGAAAGACACTGGTCTATTGATGATGGTGGTGGTGGTAGTGCTAATATTCTCTTAAGAAGCAAACTCAGCAACTCCAAAGCCTGAGAGAGGAGAACAAAGATGGATGAGGAAAAGACAAGGAGGTTGAGAGAAATGGGACAAAATACAAGGAAATGGAACAATATTGGGGGAAAAAGGAACAAGATAAAAGCATTTCTGTGTACTTTTAAATAATGTGGGAGGCATCGCCTTGCCAGTCATCTTCCCATTCCTATTGTTCTAGAATGAACAGTCTTGCTCCCTCAATTATTTATACCACTGAGAAAAGGTTTATGAAAGTGTCATATAACCCTGGATAACCTCTTTAAGAAAAGGATTAATAGTACACTAAACAAAATGATGAATGTCCTAATCCTAACAGGAATTTAAATAGAATAGCATGATAAAAGTAAGCTCAAAGACAATTTTAACCTCTGAGGAGGTTAGAAAAGAGAAGTACTTGAAAAGTGTAACATGTTTTAAAACAAATAGATATCACTGAAGAACACTAAAAATTACATACAAATAGCCAGAAATTCTTCCATGGTGGATTATATGAATTGGCCATACATGAGTGTTGGAGTCTGACCTTCATCTCTGAGGCCTGATCATCATCCTGGCTCAGCTGCCATTAAAGGGCTTTGGCCAGGCATTCCTCGTGCTCCTTGCATACCTCTCTTAAGGCACCTCTGTGTATGTGATTCTACTGAGTCCCCGCAGCAGCGCAGCTCTCAGGTCTCGCGAGCTTTCCTGCAATGGTCCCGCCCAGTACTTAAAAGTTTGCCCCGGACCCTTAGTGATAGAATGGTGGCCCTCTTCCTATTGGGTAGCTTCCCACTTCCCACCTTTTCTTTCCCCAACAGTATATAACTAATTGTCTGACACAATAAAAGAGAGATCTGCTGGGCTTTCATGGTTGGCACAGCTCCTGACTCAGTGTTTTTTCTTCCCCGGTAATTGGGGGGGGGCTGTGTCATTGATACTTACCATCTTGCTCGGGTCCGGGGAACTTCAGGCTGGCCCTAGGTGTCCCTCCCCATACTCGTGTTGCTCCACAGTAGCAACAGCTGGTGCCCCATGTGAGGAAACTTTGCGGCCTATGTGAGGGCTCTACGTGCTCAAGAACTCACCGCCGATGAGCCAAGAGGACTGTGGGTAAGTATACTGCCATAAAATATAGAAAAGGCTTTTTCTAAGAATGATCCTTCCCTTGATTCTCCTAAGATCTTCCTTAAGAGTTGAGGGTTAGAGATTTTAGCTGCACAGACAGCTAAAGCTTGGGATACTTTAGTTAAAATCGCCCCATGGCTGCCAGCTAGCAACATGTATGACTGGAATACTTGGGACAAAATTGAGCATCTAATCAGAAAAGCCCAGATTAATCAAGGCAAGATTCCTCCACTAGGAGTTTATCCAGTCTTGTCAGCTCTGAAGATTTGTTTTCCTCCTTGGCCCTCCAAGGAGATGTCCAAATCCCCCAGAGGCACAGTTAACAAAGAGAGGCCTGATGCCTCCCTTACTCCCTGCAGAGATCCTAATCTCTCATTGTCTACAGAAAGGCCAGACTCCTCTCAGGGAGATGTGAAAGAGCTCCATAAGACACCACCCTCTGCTCCACCCCCATCATACCCAGACCCTGAGGCCTCAGCAGTTTTGCATAAGAGTCTGGGCCTGGGCTGCCCTGCTAGCTTCCCAAACCCCACGGTACCAGGACTCCACCCACCATCTGGTTGGGAGTCCTGCCAGCTATTCCCTGTTAATGTAAACCCAGGCGGTAACCATCCTGCAGCCTGGTATCCATGGGAGCCTGGTGACCTTAAGGAACTCAAAAAGACTGCCTTAGAAGATGGCCCTAATGCTCCTTGGACGGAAACAATCTTCCAGGGCCTTGCTCATCGACCATGTACTGCGGCTGATTGGATGGCTCTGGCCAAAGCAGTTCTTCCAGGCCCCCTTTTTATTAAGTGGTGTGCCCTGTATAAGGAAGAATGCTGCCAACAGGCTGAGAGGAACCAGCATGCCCAACCTGTAATCCCCATTATTTGGGGATGCTTACAGGGTTCTCTGATCAATACTCAATGGGGTTCCAGCAGGCAGCCATACCCCTCCCTATCAGGATCAGATTGCAGCTCTGGGCCTACCAGCCTGGAGAAAACTTGAGGAAGGTCCCTCTGAGTCTCCAATAGCAGGAATTAACCAAAGACCAGGAGAGGACCTGTCCAGTTTTATTGATAGAGTTGAGGGGAGCATAAAAAAATGTTCCCCCCTGGTGAGCTTAGGGACCAGTTTGTAAAGATGATGGTTTGGGAGGGTATGAACAATGAGCACAAAATGGCTTGCTCAGGATTAAAAAGCATTCAAGCAAGAAGAGATTGGAAGCATACATGTCATGCCCTTAAGTCAAATAACTACCAACCAAGAATACTGTACCCAGCTAAGCTCTCATTCATAACTGAGGGAACAATAAAAACATTCCATTTCAGGGAAAAGCTGCAACATTATATAGCAACCAAACCAACATTACAGAAAATTCTCAAAGATGTTCTACACGAATAGAAAACCAACACAAATGTAATACAGAGAAAGAAAAGACACCTAAATATCATACCATCTAAGTACCACAAGAACTGTCAAGACACAGGCCCTAATGAAAGCTTTTAAAAATGGTAGGAACTAATAAATATTTCTCAAACCTAACTCTCAATATCAGTGGACTTAACTCTCCAATTAAATGGCATAGACTGTCTAGTTGGATCAAAAAGCAAGATCCATCATTCTGCTATCTTCAAGAGACACATCTTGCCCAAAACCACAATCATCTTTTGAAAGTGAGAGGTTGAAACAAAACTTATCAAGCTGATGGCCCCCATAAACAGGCTGGAGTTGCCATCATCATATCAGATACAATAGACTTCAAACTAAAATTAGTGAGAAAAGACAAAGAAGGTTACTACATACTAATAAAGGGATATCTCTTCTAGGAGGACATAACCATCCTAAATATCTACACACCTAATCCTGGAGCACCAAATTTCATTAAGCAAATTTTACATTCTTTGAAACCATACATAGATCAAAACACAATGATTGTTGGTGACTTTAATACACCACTCTCACCTATGGACAGATCAACAAGACAAAAATTCAACAGAGAAAACCTAAAATTGAACAACTATATAGACCAACTAGATCTAACAGGTATATGCAGATTATTTCACCCAGCAACAACACAATATATATTTTTTTTCAGCAGCACATGGAACATTTTCCAAAATAAATCACATTTTAGGGCATAAAACAAACCTGGGCAGATTCAGAAACACTGAAATTATTCCCTGCACACTCTCAGACCACAAGGGATCAAATTAGAACTGAACACCCATCTCCACCAACGGAAACCCTATAACTCATGGAGATTGAACAACACATTGTTGAATCACCAATGGGTCATTGAAAAGATCAGAACAAAAATCCAATAGTTTATGAAATTTAACAAAAAGGAGCACACAAAATACCAGCTCCTTTGGGACACAGCAAAGGCAGAATTCAGAGGAAAATTTATAGCTCTGAGTGCCTACAATAACCAATTGGAAAAATCTCAAACCAACAATTTAACATGTCACCTTAAACGCCTGGAAAAAGAGAAACAAACCAACTCTAATCCTCAGCAGAACAAACCAAATTATTACAATCAAAGCAGAATTAAATGAATTGGAGTCCAAACATCTATAGAAAAAATCAACAAAACAAGGAGTTGCCCTTAGCAAATCTTACCAAAAAAAGAAGGGAGAATACCGAAATAAACAAAATCACAGATGAGAATGGTAATATCACGCCAGAAATTACCAAAATTCAGAGGATCATGAGGGAATACTTTTCAAACTTTTATGCCAAAAAATTTGAGAATCTAGAAGAAATGGATGAATTTTTAGCCATTATTAACATACCCACACTGAACCAAGAAGACCTAAACCAAATAAACAGGCCTATTTCAAGCACTGAAATAGAAATGGCAATAAGAGAACTTCCACCTAAGAAAAGCCCAGGGCCAGATGGATTCACAGCTGAATTCTATGAAGTCTTCAAAACAGAGCTCACACCAATACTCCTCAAGCTCTTCAACGAAATTGAAAACAAAGGCTCTTTGCCAAACTCATTCTACGAAGCCTGTATAACCCTCATCCCCAAACCAGACAGAGATCCATCAAAGAAAGAGAATTATAGACCCATTTCCTTGATGAATATTGATGCAAAACTTCTCAACAAAATACTGGCCAACAACTCATCAAAAAAATTATACACTATGATCAGACAGGATTCAGCACAGGGAGGGAAAGCTGGTTCAACATATGCAAATCAATTAATATAATTCAACACATCAACAGGAGTAAGGACAAAAATCACATGATTATCTCAATAGATGCATAAAAGGCATTTGACAAGATCCAACACCCCTTTATGCTAAAAGCTCTGGAGAAACTAGGAATCCATGGAACATTCCTCAGTATAATAAAGGCTGTGTATGACAAACCCACAGCTAGTATTACACTTAATGGCGAAAAGCTAAATCCATTTCCTCTAAAATCAGGAAGGAGGCAAGGATGCCCACTCTCTCCACTCCTCTTTAACATAGTAGTAGAATTCCTACCAGTGCAATAAGGCAAGACGCAAGCATAAAGGGGATCCAAATAGGGAACGAGGAAGTGAAACTCTCCCTCTTTGCAGATGACATGATTCTGTATTTAAAGAACTCTATAGACTCCACTCCCAAGCTCCTTGAGCTGATTCAAAACTTTGGAAAGGTAGCAGGGTACAAAATTAACCCTCAAAAATCAACTGCCTTCCTCTACGCCAACAGTGAGAGGAATGAGGCAACAATCAGGAAAGCAACTCCTGTAGCAATAGCCTCAAAGAAAATAAAGTACCTAGGAATTAGCTTAACTAAGAATGTAAAAGACCTTTTTGATGAAAACTTTAAAACCCTGCAAAAGGAAATTAAAGCAGAACTGAGAAATTGGAAAAACCTCCCATGCTCCTGGATTGGAAGAATCAACATCATGAAAATGACAATCTTGCCAAGGGCTATCTACAATTTCAATGCAATACCCATCAATATCCCAATGTCATTCTTTAAAGAAATAGAAGAGGCAATCCAAAATTTCATATGGAATAATAAAAGACCCCGTATAGCAAAAACACTTCTTAGCAGAAAGAACAGCGCAGGAGGAATTTCAATACCAAACTTTAGACTCTATTACAGAGCTATAATAATCAAAACAGCTTGGTACTGGCACAAGAACAGGCCTGAAGACCAATGGACTAGAACTGAGGACCCAGATATTAAACCACATACCTATGGCCACCTAATCTTTGACAAGAGAGCCAAAAAAATACAATGGAAGAAAGATAGCCTCTTCAACAAGTTGTACTGGCAGAACTGGTTAAGCACCTGCAGAAAACTAAAGTTGGATCCTTCTTTGTCACCCTGCACTAGACTTAACTCCAAATGGATCAAAGAGCTGGAGGTAAAAGCTGACACACTGAAAACTTTATAAGAGGGAAACTTTCTTAATAAGGAGCAAGAATCACAACAAATCAGAGAAAGGCTGGATAAATGGGACTGCATTAAACTGCAGAGCTTTTGTATGGCAAAGGACATAGCTAGTAAATTAATTAGGAAGCCTACAGAATGGGAGAAGATCTTCACTCACCATACAATGGACAAAGGCCTCATATCTGAAATATATCAACAGCTCAAAAAATTGAATCACTCCAAAACTAATCTCCAAAGGAAAAAAACATCCCATTAAAAGATGGGCCAAAGACTTAGAGTCTTCTCTGAAGAAGAAACAAAAATGGCCTATAGACACATGAAGAAATGCTCAACATCTCTGGTCATAAAAGAAATGCAAATCAAAACAACTCTAAAATTCCACCTCACTCCAGTTAGAATGGCCAGGATCAAGAAAACTAATAACAACAGATGCTGGAGGGGATGTGGCCAGGAGGGATCACTACTCCACTGTTGGTGCAAACTCATTCAACCATGATGGAAAGCAGTATGGCAGTTCCTCAAAAGACTAAACATAGAGCTCCCACTATGACCCAGCAATTCCACTACTTGGCATTTGTCCAATCATCCAGAAACAAGGACATACTAAATCCAGTAGCACAATGATGTTCATTGCAGCACTATTTAGCACAGCAAAGATATGGAACTAACCCAGATGTCTCTCAGTTGATGAGTGGATCAACAAGATGTGGTATTTGTACATAACAGAATTCTATGCTACTGTCAGAAAGAATGGCTCGGCCCCATTTGTTAGGAAATGGAAAGACTTAGAAAAAAATCATATTAAGTGAAGTAAGCCAGACTCAAAGGAACATAGTCTCAATGGTTTCCCTCATTTGTCCTAATCAGTAGAAACCTTGGGCTCTCCTAGCAGAGATTTGCAATAGAGCAAAACGTAGATACAAAAGGCCATATAGTATGACGCTAAATGAAAGGACCTCTAGGATATAGAAACAAAAGCCACATGAGTGATTGTTGTCCTTAATGTACTATATTATCTCTCATCTCTTTTGCTGTAGCTTGGTTATCTAATATTGTTACAGTATCTCACTTTGTTATCTGATATATTGGATATATGCGTATTTGGTTATTTGAAATTGGATATAAAAGGGGGAAAACGAGATGAAGGTAGGGGTGGGGGGAGGGAAATGGGGACCAAGACATGAGAAAGGGTATCAATGTATGTGAAGTAATGCACCTTCCATCTGGAGAATGTAATGTAACCCTTTTATTAATTACAATAAAAATACATGGAAAAAAATAAAATTAAAAAGCAGATCTATGGAGAGGTGGATTGTGGCCACCCAGGACCTAGATACTCATTCCCATCAGGCACAGAAGATGGCAGCTGTACTGCAGGCCTCCCGCAGAGATGATATGGCTGCCCTTGCTTGTGCCCTCAGGCTGGCACTCTCTGGTAGAGGGCATACTTGTTTTGGGTGCGGTCAAGAGGGACACTTTAAGAAAGACTGTCCCAATAAGCCACCACGCCCGCTTCCACCCAGTAAATCACAAGACTCCAGCATGCCTCGCACCCCCTGTCCTAAGTGCAGAAAAGGATTTCACTGGGCTAAAGACTGCAGATCCAAAACTGATATTCAGGGTAGGCCTTTAAACTCCAAGAAGGGCGTACCCCATCCCCGTTAAATAAGGGGAAAACTCCAGCGCTTGCGCATTGGATGGTGCCTCTCATGTCTGGGGTTAGGCCTAAGATGGTGCTTACTATAGGGGGAAAGCCCTTCAAGTGCCTCATTGATACGGGTGCGGATTGGACAGTGCTTAGAATAGAGGAAATTCCCGCTCAGTGGAAGCTGGTTGCCGGCCCACCTCTGTTGTGGGTTGGAGGACAGACAGGATTGCAGCAGATGGCTGATTGGGTAACCTGGGAGGATCCTGATGGCAACACAGGAGAAGTTCGCCCCCTAGTGGCCTCATGCTTAACCGCCAATTTGCTGGGCCAAGATGTATTAGGGGAAGCGGAGGCATTTATTACCACTGACAGTAAAGCCTTTTATGATAATCCCCTGGATGATGAGGAGTATCGGCAATACTCTCTTGAGAGTCAAAGAAATTATAGGGACCACCCTACATTTGAGATAATCAGAAGGGATCAACTGCTTTCCTGCTCTTGGCCTCACCCCCAATCCTAAGGGCCATTGCTCCTCTGGGGACACCAAAAATATGTGGTCCCCCTGTCTGGGTGGAGCAGTGGCCACTACCTCACCAAAAATAAAGCAACTTCATCATTTGGTTGACCAACAAGTCTAGTTGGGACATCTCCAACACTCTCTAAGCCCTTGGAATTCCCCAGTATTTGTGATTAAAATGCCTAATGGCAAGTGGAGACTACTCCAAGATTTGAGAAAAATAAATGAGACGATGGAACCTTTCGGGACCCCCCCCCCAAAGGGGGTGCCCTGGATACCTGCCATTCCTAATGACCAATATCTTATAGTCATAGACATCAAAGACTGTTTTTTCTCTATTCCTCTCCACCCAGAAGATACTGAGAAGTTTGCCTTCTCCCTTCCTTCATTAAATTATAAAGGCCCTGATTTGCGTTTTGAATGGACAGTACGACCTCAAGGTATGGCCAATAGTCCTCCTATATGTCAGGACTATATGTCTAGAGTCTTATCCCCTCTTAACGAGGAGACAGGCTCACTTTTCTATGTATATATGGATGATATCATTATAGGAAGCCCAGACACTCAGCATTTAGATTGCCTTTTTAATAAATGTCTCCAACTGTTAAAAGATAAAGGCTTCCAAATTGCCCCAGAAAAAAATCCAAAAGATACCCCCCTTTAAAATCCTGGGAGCTGTCCTAACACTGGATGTTGTGTCTCCTTTAAAACCCCAATTATCTATCCAAGATACTTATACCCTGCCCCAACTTCAAAAACTTCTTGGTGAAATCAATTGGATGAAGCCATGGATCCCCATAACCACTGCAACCCTCACACCTCTTTTTGATCTCTTAAAGGCTCTTGATCTGACCTCCATAGTAACATTGTCAGCTGATCATAAAGAGGTTCTAAATAAAATTCAATTAGCTATCAATAAAGCAGCCTTAAAGAGGTATGATCCTGCTATGCTCTTAATGCTCTATATCCTATCAGGACAGACCCTCCTTACTGCCCTTTTAGGCCAGGAAAGGGAACCTCTTCACTGGATTCACCTGTCAGTCGGAGGAACACCTAGAGTTTACTCCATGATTGACCAAATGGCAGATTGTATTGTCAAAGGACGAGATTTATCCACTCGTCTTTTTGGGAGTGAACCCCACTCTCTTATTGTCCCTTTTAGGATTAATGATTATCTTGGCTACAAAGAAATAATGCTAGACTAGCAATAGCCATGGAAGGCTTTCCAGGTAAAGTGGATTGTCATTATGGTCCCCATAAATGGATGAGCTCCTTTAGCCAGCTGGAGTGGCGACCTCCAAAACTTTTTCTAAGTGAAGCCAATCCCTCCTTCCCCACTGTATTCACGGATGGAGGCAAGAAGGGGGCTTCTGTTGTTATTTTCTCCCCAGGTAAAGGCAATTCTTCTCCTGCAGTGACCCTGTCTCATGAAATACAGGGTTCAGCGCAATTTAAGGAACTTTATGCGGTGGTCTTAGCTCTATCTGAGGTTACTGGTCCTCTTAACCTATTCTCAGATAGCCGGTATGTGGTCAATTTGTTACCTAACCTCATAGAAGCTCATATTAAACTTGATAGTAACTCCATCACTCCTTTAATGATTCAAACTAGAAATTTGCTCAAAGGATTGCTCCTATGTTTCTTCAACATCTGAGGGGACATCAAAGCGTTCCAAGTATTTTGACCAAAGGCAATGTCCTCGCTGACCAGTTAGCCTCTAATCCTGAATGTTACACTTTACAGGAGGCTATCTCTTTCCATCAGCTCACGCATGTCAACTAGAGGGGACTACACCACCAATTTCCCCAAGTTGCTATTAAAGACCTAAAAAAGATTATTAGGACCTGCAAGTCGTGCCACCCTTTCTTACAGGTTCCCCCACTCCAAATGGGTGGTGTTAACCCTCGAGGCCTTAGGCCTAATAATCTGTGGCAAACGGATGTTACATATTTTCCCTTTTTTGGAAAACTTAAATACATTTTTAACAATAGACACCTTTTCCATGCCTGTTGGGCTACAGCCCATTCCGGGGAGAGAGCTAAACATGCTATCAGTCATTTTCTTCAATGTTTTGCTACTCTCAGATTGCCAGACCAAATAAAAACTGATAACGGTCCGTGTTTTATAAGCAAGTCTCTTGATGACTTCTTTAAACAATGGCAAATTACCCACACTACTGGCATCCCTCATAATCCCAGAGGACAGGCAATAGTAGAAAGATATAACCATGTCCTTAAATCTCAATTAATAAAATAAAAAGGGGGAATACACTCCCCCCGCATGATCAGCTAAAGATGGCCTTGTTTACTCTCAATATTTTAATTTTGTCAAAGGGGAACATCTCTCACCCTTCCAGAAACACTGGACAACCTCTATTCCCTATTGAACTGTCTATGTCTGGTGGAAGGACACCTTAATGGGGAGTGGAGGGGCCCTGATCCCCTCATTACAGCTGGAAGAGGATATGGTCCCCACTGATGAAACAAAGCCAATTTGGGTCCCTGCAAGGGATCTTAAATATTGTCCCCAAATGGGAAGGGACCCCAATAATATTGATGAGGACCCAGAAGGCTCTCTGCCTCCTGAGGATATCTCTCTCTCTCTCTTCTTTTTCAGAATAAATAATGGACCTTATAGTGCTGATCCTGTTTCTTCTTGGAGTCAAGATACCCATCATCAGTGCGGGGTTTGGTGACCCCAGCCAGGCCAGAGCTTTATTACAAAAGACCATTGGGGACCCATGCAGTGCTTGCGTGTATGGTACCTACCCCCCTCCTGAGATTTGCTATCGCACCACCAAATCCTGCTCCAATGGTAATAAGGCAGCCACTCTAATACAGGGAAGAGAAGCCGGCTGTCCGGGGCTTGTCCTTTCTCATATATGTTGGTCTGGCCCCAAGATCAAACGTCAGACATCTGGGCAGCCTCTACCCCCTTGCCCTTAAACAAGGCAGGGGCAATCATGTGTGCTGGCCTCCCCTTGCCCCGGTCGGTGTATCCGATGGGGGCGGGGTACAGGATCAAGCTCAAAGATATTTAATTAAAAAGATAGTAGATAAAATTATTGAGAACTAGACCCCACCAGTCTATCATCCTCTTGCTATACCTGAAATAAGAGTCAAGCTGTTTCTTGACCCCGAGACACAATTGATCCTGCAAGCTGCCTTTAATTTGCTTAACATTACAAATCCAAAATTAGCAGGAGACTGCTGGCTTTGTATGAAGCCTGGGCCTTTACAGGCCAATGCTATTCTTATTAATTCCTCTCAGCATAATACCCAGTGCCCCCTCTTGCCACCGACGCCCGGATAGGCCTTGGAGTGGCCGCTGGGGCCGCTACTGGGGCAGCGGGATTGGGAATCTTCTTACATTATTATAAAGCTTTACTTCAACAGATGATTAATGATTTACAAGCTGTTGCTAGTACTCCTTTACATCTCCAGGAACAACTGGACTCCCTGGCTGCTGTATTTCTGCAAAATCGTCGAGGACTCGACCTCTTAAGACACAGGAAAGAGCTACAAGCCAACTTCCTCTGGACCGGACTGCACGGATGGCTACCCTATGTCCTTCCATTTCTTGGTCCTATGCTCCTCATGTTCTTACTTTTAACTTTTGGGCCCTGTGTTATCAATAAGGTCATACAATTCATTCAAAGCAAGATATAATCCATTCAGTTGATAAAAGAATCCATTCAGTTGATGAACGGACAGGTGCATTACCAGAGGCTTGCTACTGATGCCAATGACCCCCATGACCAATGGGGAGGAATCCCACGACTCCCCTTAGATGTCTCCCTGAGTGCCAATGACGGGTAAGATCGCTGCAGCGAGGACAACCTAAGAGAGGCCTGGGGGTGATCTGTACCGTGGGTCAGAGGCCGCAGAGTACTCAGTGATGGGTAAGATCCCCTGAAGGGGACGACCTAAGACAGGGGCTTTGTGCACTTGTCCCCCCTGTTTTAAAAAACAAAAAGGGGGAGTTGTTGGGGCCTGACCTTCATCTCTGAGGCCTGTTCATCATTCCGGCTTAGCGGCCATTAAAGGGCTTTGGCCAGGCATTCCTCGTGCTCCTCGCATTCCTCTCTTAAGGCACCTCTGTGTATGTGACTCAACTGAGCGCCCCCCCCCCCCGCAGCATCGCAGGTCTCAAGTGCTCTCCTGCACTTGTCCCGCCCAGTACCTAAAAGTTTGCCCTGGACTCTTAGTGATAGCACGGTGGCCTCTTCCTATTGGCTAGCTTCCCACTTCCCACCTTCTCTTTACCCAACAGTATATAACTAATTGCCTGACGCAATAAAAGAGAGAGATCTGCTGGGCTTTCATGACTGACACAGCTCCTGGCTCAGTGTGGTTTTTTTCTTCCCCGGTAATTGGGGGAGGGCTGGGTCATCAATACTTACCATCTCGCTCAGCTCCGGGGGACTTCAGGCTGGCCCTGGGTGTCCCTCCCCATACCTGTGTTGCTCCACAGTAGCAAAACCTGAGGTATGTGTGTTGGAGAGGATGAATTATATGTGTATATTATTCAAATACATATAGTATATGTCATCATATAATCAGCTTATAATATATTTATATATAATACAAATATATAACAATCAATATAAGTTATATGTTATATGTAATTAATGCTGTGTCATAAATCTTAAATCTCAAATAGTAAACAAGACTCCAGAGAAGATATACTGTGATATTCCATTTATATGAAACACTAGAATGTGCAAAATTAACCCATGGTTAGAGAAGTCAAATCAGAGGACAGAAGGTGGCAAAATGACAATAACATGAGAAACTTCCTGAGGTAATACAGGTGTTCTGTGTGATTTCTGGGGTGTATAAGGAATAACAACCACACTCTTAAAATGGGTGCATTTTATTGTATGTCATTTTTACTTCAATAAGGGTGTTAAAAAAAAGTGCCAGGCCCGGTGGCTCATGCCTGTAATCCCAGCTATTCAGAAGGCTGAGATCTAAGGATCATGGTTCAAAGTCAGCCCAAGCACAAAAGTCCATGAGACTCTTATCTCTAAATAACCACAAGAAAACCGGAGGTAGCACTGTGGTTCAAATGGTAAAGCACTAGCCTTGAGCTGAAGAACTCAGGGACAACACCCAGGCCCAGAGGTCAAGCTCCATGACAAAAAAATACCTTATATGACTAAAGTTGATTAAAAAAATTACTCGGTCATCATTGTAATAACAAAAAACGTTAACAACTGAGTAAAATCCTAAAAGAATATAATTATTCTATATCCACATTGTGGTAGCTGTTATATGATTTTTTTACATGTGGTTAAAATCCCATAGAACTATATGGATGGATGAATGCATATAGTTTTGGACTGGTGAAATTCTTGTTAAATTTGCAAAATATAGTATATTACTATTGATTTCCTGGTTTTGGTCATATACTGTGTGATATTATTGTTGGAAAAAGCTGAGGAAAAAGTATACAGAACTTAATGTACTATTTTGTGACTTTTGGGGAATCCAAAATTGCTTCATATGTGTATTTTATATCTTCTTTCTTTTATGTTGTATGTTTTTGAGATAGCTTCTATCTCTCTAGGCCAAGCTGGCCTGCAACTTATGCTGCCTCAGCTTCCCACGTGCTGGGAATACAAGCATGAGCCAGCATGCCCACTTTCTAACACACTGTTTAAAAGTAAACAAGCCAAGTGCCTGTGACTCACTCACATCCATAATCCTAACTGCTCAGGAGGCTGAGATCTGAGGATAGTAGCTCAAAGCTAGCTGGGGCAGGAACTCCATGAGATTCTTACTTCCAATAAACCACTCAAAAACCAGATATGACATGATGGCTCAAAGTGGTAGAGTACTAACCTTCAGCCAAAAAGCTCAGGGAAAGTACCCAGGCCCTGAGTTCAAGCCCCACAATAGAGAGAGAGGGGGGAGGGAGGGAGGGAGGGAGGGAGAGAGAGAGGAAAGGAGAGAGACAGAGGAGACAGAGAGAGGGGGGAAGGGGAGAGGGGAGGAGAGGAGAGGGGAGAGAGGAGAGATATTAGATTTTATAGCTAGTATTTGTACTTTTACCCACTACCAGTATTACTAAAGGGTAAAATGAGTCAAGGTAAAGAATCTGATAAATACAAAAAAAATCAAAGAGTGCAAATAATTTTTCAGTGTCTCAAACCTGCTCCTGGTTTGTATTCAAATGGAGAAGGTTTCTAAATAATTGTGATTTCCAAAGTTTAGAACAAAATAATGAGTGAGCCTAAAATTTTAAGTCAACAAGGGGAATGGGGATGGTTCTTAATTTGTGAACAAAAATGTTACACATAGCAAGAATTTTATATTCAAAAATAATCAGCCATGTGCTGGTGGCTCATACTTGTAATCCTAGCTACTTGAAAAGCTCAGACTGGGAGCTCTACAGTTCAAAGCTAGCAAAGGTAGGAAAGTTAGTGAGACCCCTTCTCAATCCATAGCTAGGTGTTGCTATAGCTGGCACACAGCTGTCCCAAACTACATTGGAGGCTAAGGTTGGGAGGGAAGTCGTGCCAGACAGAGAAGTCCATGTCTAGGGAAGGGAATCTATATATGGTGGTACATATCTGTGCTAACAGTAAGGTCAGAGCATCTAGGTGGGAAGATAGACCCTATTCTAAAAATCCCAGGAAAGAGAGGCATAGCATAGCAATAGAGCACTAAACTAGCAAGCATGAGGCCCTGAATTAAACATTCAGTACCACAAAAGAAAGGAAAAAGAAAGAAAATAATCAGTGTGTCCAGAAAATGACCATGTAAAGAAGCATCAAGATGGCAGTTGTCTGCAAGCCAAGGAGAGAGGCAGCAGGAGAAATGAGCCCTTCCAGCATCTTGAACTTAGACTTGACTTCCACCTCCAGAAATGTAAGAAAACAAATCATTTCTGCTAATTAAGCCACCCAGTTTGTACTACTTATGGGAATTACGACAATTACTTAAAATGAACACACTAAGCTCTAATTTACATACCATAAAATTTATCTCTTGTAATTTATGGTTTAGGGCCCCTTTTTGTAATTGCATAGAACTGTATAATAACTAGAAGATAGTTTAAATCAAAAGTTCTTCAAAAGCTGTTCCGCTTACTGCTAGCCTCCAGGAAATACTGATCTTTTCTGACTTGTATATTTGCCTTCTCCAGGATTTCATATAGATAAAATCATATAGTGTGAAGTGTTCTAGCCTCGTTTCTTTCATACAGTATGTTTCTCACCCATATTTTAACATTTAGCAGTAGTCCTTTTAGGTTGATGAATAGTTTCCATTAAGCAAATATACCATATTTTTCTATCCATTATTGATGAGTGGACATTTAGGTTGGAGCTATCATGAATAATGCTGCTATAAAATTCATATGCAAGGGCCAGGGAGTGTGGCTGGCAAAGCAGTAGAGTGCTTGCCTAGCATGAATAAAGCCCTGGGTTCGATTCATTGGTACCACATACACAGAAAAAGCCAGAAGTGGTGCTATTACTCAAGTGGTAGAGCACTAGCCATGACAAAGCACAAAGACAGTGCCCAGGCCCTGAGTTCAAGCCCCCAGGACTGGCAAAAAAAAAAGACCTGTAACACTTTGGGCCAGGAGTTTGGCCTAGTGCTTGCCTAGCATGAATGAAGCCCTGGGTTCAATTCTTTACTACCACATATACAGAAAAAGCCAGAAGTGGTGTTGTGGCTCAAGTGGCAGAGTGATAACCTTGTGTAGAAATGTTCAAGGACAGTGCCCAGGCCCTGAGTTCAAGCCCCAGGACTGGGAAAAAAATCATATGCACGTTTTGTGTGAAAATATTTCTATTTCTCTTAGATATATATGAGTAAAAGTACTAGGTCATATGGGTAAATACACATTTACTGAAATAATGCTAAACTCTATTGCAAAATGGTGCTCTCATTTTACATTCCTACCATGACTGTTTGAAGGTTGTAATTGTTTCACATCCTTGCAAACACTTGGTATTGTCAGTCTTCCTAAACTGTAGCCATTCTAATTAGAGTATAATTATATAAACTGAAGTTTCACCTCAATTGAGTATTTTAATATTGTACTAATAAGTATAAGCCACCAGGGCCAGGAGTGTGGCCTAGTGGTAGAGTCCTTGCCCAGCATGCACGAAGCTCTGAGTTCAATTCCTTGGTACCACATTAACACAAAAAAGCCAGAAGTGGTGCTGTTGCTCAAGTGGTAGGGCTCTAGCATTGAGATAACCCAAGGAGAGTGCCCAAGCCCTGAATTCAAGCCCCAGGACTGGCAAAAAATAAGTATTGATTTTTTAAAGTATAGGTCTACAGCGAGGGCTTTAAAATTTTATCTAATGGATAAATTCTAGATTTTAGAAAAGAGACTAATTTTCTTCTTTAGTGAAAGACTATTTTTAAGTCTTATTCTTTTTTTAGTCCATAAACATTCTAGGCTTTTCTATTTTCTTTTTCAATGAAATGCTTTTGAAATTTAAAAAGATTCAAAAAACTCACAGTGTGGAATGAAATGAAAAACTTCATCATTTTAACAGAAATTTAGATACTATAATTTTGTATTTTGGTCTTAGTGATAAATGCAGAGTATATTGTTGAAAATTTGGGGCATGACATGGCTGAATTCAGGAAAGCCTTTTATTTTTTTTGCATTTTTTATTGTAATTAGTAAAAGGGTTACATGATATTTGCCAGATAGAAGGTGCATTAATTCACATACATTGATACCCTTGTAGCCTTTTAAATTTCTCCTTTAAAATGAAATAGCTGAAAATTTATGTAATTGTAAAGTAAAATATGAGATTTAAATAGCAATGCACAACTACACTGTGTTGTAATTATACATATTGATACCTTTTATAAAATAGTTCTAGCAAGAGTTAGATAATATGAAAATTATATACCCAATACACCTATGGATAAGTCTCCATTTGAAATTTGAGGCGTGTCTTTAAAGGTATAATATGGGACACTATTTTAAGTGTAATTATATTTTATTGTTATATACTATTCTATTTTATAACCTTCCTAACTGGATTTATGACCCATATTTATGTATTGTACTCTGTTAATAATCTGAAATCCTCCTGCAGGAAAATCAACACTTTTGAAAAGTACTAAGAAAGAAAAAAATAGCTGATCCCCAGGAGCCAGCCTGGCAATCATCAGATTGCCTTGGTGTTGTCCTGCTGAACAAGGACCATCAAGAGATAAGAAACATCAGATAAGGCCACTCTGTGACTGCGATGAAGACATAAGCAAGAATACTCCACAATCACATCTGAACACAGACGGAAAAATGTCAAATAATCTCCCTTTCCTGCTTCAGAACAGTGACAGGTGCTTTCCCCCTCAATTAGAGCTATAGCGTCATTCTAGTCTACTATCTTTATAAATGAGATCTGTTAAGATACTCAATCACAGAAGTACCTCTGCCTCCTCACAGAACCAGAATAAAGTCCCACTTCCTTAAGATCTTCCCCACAAACTACACAACGAAAGCGCAAATCTTTTTTTGTTTTGTTTTGTTTTTGTTTTTGCCAGTCCTGGGCTTGAGCTCAGGGTCTGAGCAGTGTCCTTGGGCTTTCTCAAGACTTAGAACTCTACCACTTGAGCTACAGCACCACTTCTGGCTTTTTCTATGCATGTGGTACCGAGGAATCAAACCCAGGTCTTCATTCATGCTAGGCAAGCACTCTACCACTAGGCCAAACTCCCAGTCCAAAAAAGCACAAATCTTATTGTCTTTTGTAACACTTGTTTTTCTTTTACCCATTCCATGGTTCCTTAGAGGATAATGTTTTCACTCACTGAAATGAGTAATAAATCAACTTACATATGCATATAGATATACATATGCATGCTTGTATAAACATAGAATAGTACTCAATCGTGAAAAAAATGGAATCATGTCATCTTGCAGGAGGTAAAGAGCACCACATTGAATGAAGCAGGCCAAGGTCAAGAAGTCAAATGCCTCCATTCATTTGAGGAATCTACTTTAAAGATATGTATAGGTTATATAATACATGTTTATATACATGGAATTTTATTTTACCTATGAGACTATTTGGGGGAATGAGTGAGAGAGAAAAGAAAATGGTGGTGGGTGAATAATATCTGAATACATTGTGTCTATGCATGTTGATGGCATTAAAAAATCTCATTGAAAGAAGGTAGAGAGATGGAGAATGAGCAAATATGAGGTTGTTCTAATTAAATACAATATATGCACCTGTGAAACACTATGTTGGAAACCCCTATGTGCAATTAGTGTTTACACACACACACACACACACACACACACACACACACACACACCCCAAGCCAAGCATCAGATTCTCATGCTTGTAACCCTAGCTACTCAGGAGACCGAGTGTCACAGAATCATGGTTCCAAGCTACCTAGGCAGAAAATTCTATGATGCCATCTTCAAAATGACCAGCAAAAAGCTAGAGTGGAGGCATAGTTCAAGTGGTAGAGTTCTGGCCAAGCAAACACTCGGTTCTGAGTTCAGACCAGTACTGTCCCCCAACTCCCACATAAAAAAGAACTACAGGCAGATACAACAGTTAGTTATAGAGGGAGCATGTTGGTGAGGCACATTGCATGCATGTATGGGAGTGTCACACTGAAATGCTCTTGTACAACTAATGTCTGCTAATAAAAAATTCTTCAAAAAATCAAGGAGACTGGAGACTAGAGCCATACAGATTCACTCAGTCCTATGTAATCAGCTTGCTACAAACTCAGTGTCAGTGAATGCAAAGTTATTAAAATTCTAATTCTGTGGTCAGTAGTCCAGATGATAATTCTAATGTTTACAAAAACTGAAAAATGTAATAATGTTTTTAAATGCATGCATACCCTCTATAAGATCAACCTTTATCCTGGCAGTTGCTGTAATAGAATCATTTGTGAAATAGCAAACAAATTAGGCTAACTAGCTGCAATTGACAAATGAAACAAAATGAGAGTCTAATTGCAGAATGCATGTAAATGGTGTGTAACATCCAGATAAAAGTCATATAAAAACATTCAGCCATTTATGGATTTCTAAATATTATGGCTTTTTATAAAAGCAGCCAATGGTAGGATTATATACAATAACATCTGTAGCTTTTCATAAATTGCTAAACACAAAATTTCAATTAGTCATGAAGCAGTGGTGTTTGTTATCATTAAGTCTCAGGCCAGGAGACCCAGGATCTGGGCCCAGTTCTAAGATGAACAAGCTCAATTTGACCTGAGTCACAATATAGGCACAGACCGCTAGGGGCCAAAGACAGCTAGCCAAGCCCTGCTTTACATAAAGTCAAGGTCACTAAGGGTCTGAGAGGTAATGATAACCAGAACCAGTGCTTCCAACACACACTCTCAGGCACTGGCTCTGCACAATGTCACGTGAATGAATGAATGAATTCTCCTTTACACAATAAGGACCATAATCTCTGTCTGCTTCTTTCTCATGGAGATAATAGGATGATGATTGGAAATAACTGTTGTGAGTGATACAGTTTATGACTTAGATGATGTTTGTGTCCTGACTGTTCAAACCTGTTTACAGAGTAGCCTTGTTTAGCTCTTGGGCTGTGAATAAATCTCCCAGTTCCTTAAATCTTAAGCATGTCACATTATGGTTCTCAATAGAAGCATTATTGACAATTTTTGTACAGCAACCCATCCCAGTACCTGGTCATTGGGCCTCCAGGCACTCGATGGCAGCAGCACTTTCAGGTAAGGGTTAGTTACCAGGGTAAGGTAGTTTAAAATATCAGAATTAATAAAAAAAAATATCATCCTGATGAATGAAGCATCCAAATACCAAAATATTACATAAGGATACCAGTCAGTATTACTTTTTCTCTTTTTATCTCAGGATTCAATATGACTCACATGGCATACTTACTGACCCTATCTTTTAAATGTTGATATCAGGCTTATTACACCAAATGGAAGACATAACACCAAAATATTATCTAGCTTTATTGCTAAGCTTTGACTCATCATTCAAGTGACACACCCAAGGCAAATACTAGTATGTTATTTCCCATTACCTCCTTGGCCTGAGAACCTCTGAAATGGGGGTGGGATGATTTTTCTCATATAACAAGCCCAGATGAAACTCCATAATGAAAATACTCTCTGGGTTCCTTGTATCTGTGCTGTACTCAAAGGATTGTGCATAAGCCCAAAGAATTATGGCCTGATTGCAGAGGAGAAATTAAAGGGAGAACAGAAGGTAGGAAAATTTGTACCAGCTGAGCTTGACTCTTCACATTCACTGCTGGGCCTGGTGATATAGGCCTATAATCCCAGCGTATCAAGGCTAAGGCAGAAAGATTATGAGTTCAATGTTAGTCTGAGATATCAATTAACTTGAAAGTCCAGGCAAGACTAGGCTACTTAGTGAGAACTTGTCAGGAAGAAAAAAGAAAGAAGGGAGGGAGGAAAAGAGGGAGGGAAAGAGGGAGAGAGAGGGAAAGAAAAAGGGAGAAAGGAAAGAAAGAAAAGGAAAAACCGGTAACTTTTCTAAGAGCCCCACAAAATAAGCATTAATGCACAAATCATTGGTCAGAAGGTTACTGAACAGCCAGCCAGGTTTACAATAGGGCAAAACCTAGATATGTAAGGCCACATAGGATGAGGCTAAATAAAAAGACCTCCAGGATGTAGAAACAAGAGCCATATAATGTGTCATTGTTGTTCTTAATGCACTATGTTATTTATCATCTTTTTATTGTCCCTTGGTTATCTCATATTTTTACAGTATTTTACCTTGTTATCTGATATACTGTATATATGTTTATTATTTGAAATAGGATAGGGAAGGGGGGAAAACAAGATGAGGGGCAGGGGTGAGGGGAGAGAAATGGGGACCAAAACATGAGAAAGGGTATCAATGTTTGTGAAGTAATGCACCTTCTATCTGCTGAATATAATGTAACCCTTCTATTAAGTACAATAAAAATATATGAAAAAAGAGGAGTAAATGAAGAATAAATGGCAAGAAGTAATCACCATAGAAGCATGCAGGATAAGAAATACTCTTTTCTGTGATTGCAAATAGCATTTTCTCTAATGGTCATGTGATAGTCTATCCAAGCAGGGTATTTTGATGGTCACTTGTAGAATTATGGATTAAAACCTGGACTTTTATCCTAAGCTGAGCACCACAGAAGCTGAACCTGACATGGATTTAGGTCTATGGCTTTATGAAGAGCATACTCTAGCCAGGTGCATGGCTCATGCCTGTAATCCTAGCAACTCAGGAGGTTGAGACTGAGGATTGAAATTTGAAGCCAGCCCAGGCAGGAAAGCCTGTGAGACTCTTTTCTGCAATTAACCAGCAAAAAGCTAGAAGTGGAGCTTTAGGTCAAGTGGTAGAATACTAGTCCTAAATGAAAAAAAAACTGGGGGACAGTGCCGAGGCCTTGAGTTCAAGCCCCAGGACCAACACACACACATGCACACACAGCACACACACACACACGTGCCCACACACACACACACACAGAGCACACTCTAGGAAGACGCCAGTAAGGATGTAACAGAAGTAGCAAAGTCAAGCAACAATGCATTTCTGATCAAGTTAAGCCTTGGCCTGATATATAAGAGGATATGGAACCTGAGTTACAATAGAAAGTTGCACTGACCCTTCCCTAAGGAAGCTGAGCCCCTTAGCCTTGATGAGTCAGTCAGTCATTGGCTGTATAGGCTTTAGAGAAGAACAACCTCAGTGCCCCTGAGAGTTGTAACTTCCATCAAGGGAAAGCAAGTCTCCTGAAGGTTTACAAACCACTGAGCAGCTTGACAAATCATATCCTACAGCTGGAAGATGGGAGTATCACCCCTGAATGCGGAAGTGGGTGGGTCTCAAGAGCATGACAATTTGAAGACACTCTCCAAAGAAATGCCTTTATTTTCACTTTGTGTTATTTGACAGCATATATGACCCCAGTTATAATGCTACATAGAACTAAGATCTATTGAAGAAAATTGGCAATGAGTTGAAAGTGCTTCATTTTAAGAAAACTGATTAACAAGTGTTAACTTGTTTTGTTGTGTGACTAATGGAGGAAGCACTTTAAAATTTGTTCTGGGTATTAACTAAGATCTAGTCTGTGGTTCCCAATCTCATAGAGCACATAAATATTTCATAATCTTAGGGTCTCATTTAAAGCTCAATGAATATTTAATAGAAGTTGACCAACAAAAGAACCCAAAGAATGATGTTGCATTTAGTTTGATCTGAAATGAGCACGTTTTTCGTATTCTCAAGTAGTCCAAAGCTAAAATCATTCCAGCTTCATGAAATATTCTACATAATTTTATAAGTAATTAAAGGACTGCAAAATAGGCTTGAAAGGCACATTATTAAATATTGAGGAAAACGTGAAATAAAATGAGTTTTCATCTTTAAATGCAAGAGAATTGTTTAATGCATTGCAGACTACATTACTTATTCAGTAGTAGATTAGTTAAAATATTGTCAATACATTCTCTTTTTGACATGAAGAAAAATTAGAATCATTTCTTTGTCACTTGTAAATTAAATATCCTATAAAACTGAGAATAACAGAAAAGCATGCATAATTGCCCCACGTCAGTCAGCTCAGAATTTTTTTTTGAGCTCTGGGTGTAATACAGAGCCAGGTAACGAAAATAAAAGACAAGAAATAAGGCTAAGTGCTGGTGGTTCAGGTCTGTAATTCTAGCAGCTCAGAAGCCTGAAATCTAAAGATTGTGGCTCAAAGCCAGAGGAAACAGTAAAGTCCATGAGACTCTTATCTCCAATGAACCACCAGAAAACTGGAACGGAGCTGTGGCTCAAAGTGGTAGAGCACTAGCCTTGAGTGAAAGAATTCCGAAATAGCACCCAGTTCAAGCCCCACAACAACAGAAAAAAAGACAAGAAATATTAGCTCACATTGAAAGTAGAGATGATATTTCCCAGAAGACTTCCTATGATCTGTTAGAGCTTTGTAAGTAGTAGAGCTGGGCTTAAAAAATGTGTGCTCTGGGCTGGGAGTGTGGCCTAGTGGTAGAATGCTTGCCTAGCATGCACAAAGTCCTGGGTTCTATTCCTAAGTATCACACAGAAAAAGCTGGAAATGGTGCTGTGGCTCAAGTGGTAGAGCTGTAGCACTGAAAAAGCTCAGGGACAGGGCTCAAGCCCTGAGTTTAAACCCCAGGACTGTGTGCCTTGATTGATATATCATATCACAGATGATATGGATAGAGTTGAACACATTTAAATTAGAATCAAAGCATTTTTAAGCCACCTAGGTTACAGGCTACCGACGAATCACCTGGTAAACCTGGCATACTATGATTTAAACTCTGTCTAGACCTGCATATCTTTTTTGATCACAGCGTCAAAAATAATCTGATAACAGGTTTTTGGGAGAATGGAACATAGGTCTATGAATGTGGGGCTATAGAACGGCTGTCTGATAAACAGCTTAAACTTGTAGCTCTGTCTTATAGGAAATAAGTTTTGGATTTCCTTTCTCTTAATCTTGGTTCTTCCTGAAGATACTCAAAAGCTGGGAATATAACATGGTACAGCGCTTGTCTAGCATGCTTCATTCCCTGAGTTTGATCCCCAACGCCATTAAAAAAAGAGAGAGGATACTGAACTGTGCTCGTGTTTTCAAATGTTGATATGTCAATGTGTGTTTATCAATCAATCTTTGTGTGAGTATACTAATTATTATGCATGTGTTTGTGGGTATATATGTATGGCACTTCTTTCCTTCACTTTCACTATTCTCACCATAGGGGTGAGGAACCAGAGTTATTGTGGAGAAAAGAGGAGAAGGCATTTTCTCTGTTCCCAATTAATACTACAATTAGAATTAAAATGACTGGGAGCTCCTCAGCAAAAGTTATGTGAGCTCATATGAAATTAATGAGTTTCTACTGAGGTGCAGATTTTCTTGCCCAGAGTAGGGCCGGATTAAAGGTTGATAAGAATTACCTAGGTGCTGCAGAAAACTAAAGTTGGATCTTTCTTTGTCACCCTGCACTAGAATTAACTCCAAATGGATCAAAGACCTCGAGGTAAAAGCTGACACACTGAAAATTTTACAAGAAGAAATAGGAGATACACTAGGCCTCCTTGACACAAGTCGAAACTTTCTTAATAAGGACCAAGAATCACAACAAATCAGAGAAAGGCTGGATAAGTGGGACTGCATTAAACTGCAGAGCTTTTGTATGGCAAAGGACATAGCTAGCAAATTAATTAGGAAGCCTACAGAGTGGGAGAAGATCTTCACCAACCATACAACAGACAAAGGCCTCATATCTAAAATATATCAACAACTCAAAAAATTGAATCACTCCAAAACTAATCTCCAAAGTAACAACCATCCCATTAAAAAATGGGCCAAAGACTTAAAGAGAGTCTTCTCTGAAGAAGAAACAAAAATGTCCTATAGACACATGAAGAAATGCTCAACATCTCTGGTCATAAAAGAAATGCAAATCAAAGCAACTCTAAGATTCCACCTCACTCCAGTTAGAATGGCCAGGATCAAGAAATCTAATAACAACAGATGTTGGAGGGGATGTGGCCAGGAGGGATCACTACTACACTGTTGGTGGGAGTGCAAACTCATTCAACCACTATGGAAAGCAGTATGGCAGTTCCTCAAAGACTGAACATAGAGCTCCCCTATGACCCAGCAATTCCACTACTTGGCATTTATCCAACCGTCCAGAAACAAGGGCATATTAAATCCACTAGCACAATGATGTTCATTGCAGCACTATTTAGCACAGCAAAGATATGGAACTAACCCAGATGTCTCTCAGTTGATGAGTGGATCAACAAGATGTGGTATTTATACACAATGGAATTCTATGCTGCTATCAGAAAGAATGACATTGCCCCATTTGTAAGGAAATGGAAAGACTTAAGAAAAATATCATATTAAGTGAAGTAAGCCAGACTCAAAGGAACATAGGCCCAATAGTCTCCCTCATTTGTCCTAATCAGTAGAAACCTTAGGGTCTCCTAGCAGAGATTTACAATAGAATAAAATTTAGAGACATAAGGCCAAATAGTATGACACTAAATGTAAGCACCTCCAGGATAAGGAAACAAAAGCCATATAATGAGTGATTGTTGTCCTTAATATACTATGTTATCTCTCATCTCTTTTTCTGTCCCTTGGTTATCTCATATTGTTACAGTATTTTACCTTGTTATCTGATATGCTTAATTTGAAATTGGATAGGGAAGGGGGGAAATCAAGATAAGCAGGGGAAGGGTGGGAGGGAAATGGGGACCATGTCATGAGAAAGGGTATCAATGCTTATGAAGTTAAGCACCTTCTATCTGGTGAATATAATGTAACCCTTCTATTAATCACAATAAAAATATTTTTAAAAAAGAAGTAATGTACCCACTACCTGATGAATGTAACTGTAACCCCTCTATATGTTACCCCAGTAATAAAATTCAATTGAAAAAAAAGAACTACAAAAAAAAAAGAATTACCTAGGTGCTAGGTACAAATGGCAAGTGCTTCTTATCCTAGCTAGTCAAGAGACTGAGATCTAAGGATCATGGTTGGAAGCCACTCAGATCAAACACATCAAGACTCTTGTGTCCAATTAATTGGCAAAAATCCATAATTGGAGACAGTCATAACTCATATGCTAGAGCACTAGAGCTAGATTCAAGTTCCTATTTAAAATAAAAGAATTACAAAATATAAACAGCACTTTGAAATTATTGTACCTTATCAGAGTCAGCAGAACAAGGGGAATTTTGTTTGTTGTTGTTTAGGGTATTTTTGTTATTGACTTTAGGGTCTTTTAACCTAAGGCTAGCTAAGGAATGGTTTTGGTTAAAGAATACAAAATTAAGTTAGGAGAAATAAGCTTAAGAGGTCTATTGTACAGCAAGTACTGTATACTTGAAAAAGCTGAGAGTAGATTTTGAGTGTTCTCATTATACACATACATACAAAATAAGTTTGTGAGGTAATACATATGCTAATTAGTCGGATTTTGCTATTCCACAATGCATACATATTTCAAAACAACATGTTGTATATCATAAATATATACTCATCCTTAGTATCTGTGGGGAAATGGTTCCAGGACCTCTGTAGAGAACAAAACCTATGCAAATAGAACCTATACATATCCTTTTATACTCTACATTTTCTCTAGTTAACTTATAACTGCTAATACAAAGTAAACGCTATGTAAATAGTTGAGCTGTATTCTTTTAGGGAAGAATGACAAGAAAATAGAGTCTGTGTTCAGTAGGGACACAATTTTTCCCATGTTTTCAACTGTAAGATGGTTGAATCCAAAAATGTGGAACCTACAGATACTGACAGTCAATTGTATATAATTTTTTCTATTTAAAGACAATGAAAAGGAGTGTTAAAAAAAATAAAGGCAACATTTTTTTTGCCAATCCTGGGCTTGAGCTCAGGGTCTGAACACTGTCCTTGGACTTTCTCAAGGCTAGAGCTCTACCACTTGAGCCTCAGCACCACTTCAGGCTTTTTCTATATATGTGGTACCAAGGAATTGAACCTGGGTCTTCGTGCATGCTAGGCAAGCACTTTAAGCACTAGGCCAAATTCCCGGCCCCAATAAAGGCAACATTAAACATATAAGCCAAAAAGAAACCAGACCTAGTCTTAAGATTTATGTTGAAGATGCTTATCCCTTCAAATCTACATGCAAAACTGGAAAATCATCTCTCCCAATGTCCTGTCACTTACCTGTTTATCAAAAGCTACCCACGATGGCTTATCACATCCATCTCCTTTAGGATAGACACTGTACTTAGGCTTCACCTTTTGACCAAACATCGGTTCTCCGCCTATTCCAGGTTTGTCTTCATTCACCAGCATCCTAACATTATTGCAAAATCCCCAGTGTTGGGATCTATGAAACTTCTCTTTGCCAATCTGTGAATATAAGAGATGACAGAAAAATCATCAGTTGCGTTCTCTGATTTTTCTTATCCTTTTTGAAAGTAAGTACTGTGTCCCATATCCATATTTTTCCATTCCTAAACATATATGGAATGACAAAGAATTATGATTAATCTTTATCCAGTAAGCTATGTCACATTTTAAATTCACTTCATTTTAACTAAGGCAAAATCTTTGAAAAGTGGTAAGAATAAACCTAATGTTCCATTCTATTTAAAACATGTCAAAATAACAATTTCTGCAAGTGAACATTTAGAACATTAGCTTGCTAATTGGTCTTATTTGCTTGCTTATTTGCCAAGAATGTAAACAGAAAAAAAAGAAGAAGAAAAACAAATTCCTCTGCTTTAGAGCAAAAATGTCATGATTCTCCACACACAGAAGCTTAACCATTATTTCCACCAAAAGAGAAAATAAAATCCTGTCCTCATTAAAATAAACTTAACAGTAAATTCCTCAGAGCCCACATTGTCCTCACTGGAAAACCTTGCCTCTCAGCTTTTTTTATGTGCATTGCGTGGACAGAGAAAAGAGGCACAGATGATGCCGCCAAAGGTAACAAGGATGTGGGCCAACACTAATTCTCATGCACTGCTGCTGGGAAAAGTCAAGCAGGGCAACTAATGAGACAGTAGAGATGGATGGAAGGAAGGATGTAAAAAGAAGCAAGTTGTTAATGACTTAGACTATTTTAGCCTGAGCAACTAGAAGGATGGTGTTTTGTGCAGTGTGATGTGAAAGAGTAGGAGAGAACCAGCCAGACACAGGAATCCAGAATTCTATTTTGTACAGGCTGAGTTTCAGATACCACTTTGATAGGTATGTAGAAATGGGGGAAAGCAGGTGGCTATGTGAGTATAAAGTCGAGGAAAAAGGTCAAGGGCAGACAAAAAAGTGAGACATCATTTGATGGCTGGTATAGAAGGCGATGGTACTGGATGGAATGATCTTGCAGAAAAGAAGTCCAAGACACAGCCTTAAAATAGCTCAGTGTTAACATTTGGGAAGATAATGTAGAATTAGCAAAGGAGACTAAAAAGAAGTAGCTGGTGTGAGAAAGAAAACCAGGATGACTTAGTGTCATGGAAACTATAAAGAAAAGCATCTAAAGAAAGAAGGCATGATTAACTGGGTCAAATGCTAATGATAAATCAAATAAAGATGAGACTTGAGACTTGACCCCTAATTTGGCAACATGGAGATGGCTATGATCTTGATAAAAAGGGTTTTGGCAGAGTCACAGGAACAAAAATATACTGTGAACCATATGGCTTTTTGAATAGCTCTTGGTAAGGTATTACAAATCAAAACTCTTGAGTTTCTTAGTATTTATAATTTCCTTAAAATAATCCAACCTTAGAAAAACGTAAGAAATAAATTTTGTTTAACTATCATCACCCCTTGAAGTCTTCTCTGGCTTTTAGACATTCTGTCCATGCACAGATCTCCATATAAAATCATAAAGTTCATCCTGTTTTAATCTATGTACTTGCCTATTGACTCACAGAACTATCACTATGTAAAATACAGAACTCAATAATATTAAAAATAATAATGAAAGATGAGGCTGGGGCCAATGGCTTTTGCCTATAATTCTAGCTACTAAGGAAGCTGAGATCTAAGGATCATGGCTCAAACACACTAGAATTTTATCTCCAATTAATCTGCAAAAGTCATGACTGCAGGCATAACATAAGGGCAGAATGCCAATCACGACCAACAAAAGCCAAGTGAGAGCATGGAAGGCCCTGAGTTCAAGGTCCAGTATTGGCAACAAAACTTTAAAAATAACAACAACAACAGATAAGGCCCTTGAAAGAGCAGCAGTGGTACAGGCAGAAACAAAGCTTCTTACACAGTCTGTTATTTATTCATTCATCTATTCATTCACTTAACAAACCAGCCCCCATTTGTATATCTTTGTATTTCTCAGACAGCCACAACTCTACTTAGATATTACATTATAATTATTTATGAGTTTGTATTTGCCACCAGATTTTGTACTTCATGAGAATGAGGGACCACAGATTTTGGTACACAGTAGGCATTCATTGAGTATCTGTCGAGTAACTAGAACATAAGATCTGATCTATTTTTCAATGATCAGATAGTCACTGTGATCTTTCCTTGTCTACATCATCCTTACAGCTAATATAAACACTTAGAATTCTGAGGGTAAAGGTGAGGAAAAAAAGCAACACAAAGCACAGAGCAGGAGATCTGACATCGGAGACCTGGTAGAGTCACATTCCAGCTTTGTCATGTGTTACCATGTGATCATTACCCCATGACCATTATTAGTACTATTTGTCTGGAGGCTCTGGCTTTGCTAGATCTGAATTGAGAAGTGACATTTCTGCTTCATAGGATAGTGGTTAGGACTGAGTGAGAAAATGTTTGGAATTGTAGCTGTTAGCATCTCGGAATTACTCAAAAGTAAAGATTTGGTACCAGCTTTTAGAGAGAATTGAGAGCTCTGGTTTTAAAAAAAAAAGACCAAGTATTATTTATTCCAAGTAAGCAACTTCACTGCTAAAATGTTTCTTTTCCAAAGAGATTTCTAAAACATTTAATAAAATATACAATGAACATTTGATATGACTTAGAACTGAATTTTCTACATTTGATTACACAATTTTATAGTTTTCTCTCCCTTTTATGGCCCTATTTGCCATAATATTTCTTTCATGAATATGTATGAATTGATTATTTCCTAGTCAAGAGTCACTATTTTTAGCTGGGTGCAGGTAGCTGGCTCATGCCTGTAATCCTACTGATTCAGGAGGCTGAGATCTAGAGGATAGCTGTTTCAAGCCAGCCTAGACAGAAAAATATGTGAGGTTCTGTCTCCAAAATAACTAGCAAAATGCTGTTCTGGAGGCATGGTTTAAGTGGTAGAACACCAGATATGAGGAAGAAAGCCAAGCAAGAGTCCAAGGCCCTGGGATTAAGCCCAGTTACAAACACTAAAAAAGTCATTTTAACATCACTCATCATTTTCCCATGAAAGCAGGGTCACATTCTATCTTATTAATCATTTAGCATCTAACACAGGGCATGATAGTGGTGCAATGAATAATTCATGCAATTAAATACACCTTTCAATTTTTTGCCAGTCCTAGAGCTTGAACTCAGAGCCTGAGCACTGTCCTTGGGCTTTCTCAAGGCTAGCACTCCATCACTTTAGCCACAGAACCACCTCCAGCTTTTTCTTTATATGTGGTACTGAGGAATGGAATCCAGGGCTTTGTACTAGGCAAGTACACTACAACTAGACTGTGCTCTCAGCCCATACCTTCCAATTTTTGCTACCTATTTATTTATTTAGCCGTCCTGGGGCTTGCACTCAGGGCCAGAGCACTGTCCATGGCCTTTCTCGAGGCTAAAGCTCTACACTTGAGCCACAGCACCACTTCTGGGTTTTTTCTATGTATGTGGTACGGAGGAATTGAACTCCAATCTTTGTGCATGCTAAACAAGCACTCTACTACTAGGCCAAACTCCCAGCCCCTCCAAATTTTAAGATTTTTTTTTTGGCGGCCAGCCATTGCAAACAGCAGGCCCCCATGCATACAGTAATAAGACTGCAGGAATTCAAAGGACTGTGTTACCAGATGATAAAAGCTAGAGACAGATTCAGGTAGAATTTGAGTCTCAAATGGGTGCTGAACCATGCACTAAATTTATCTGGAAGAGAAAACAAAAATGTTGGGCCATGTTGAAGGACAAGGACCAAAGCCAACTAGATTCAGGGAAATTTCAGCAATAATAAGTGAAGTTTTAAAAGTGAATATGGAAAAGAATGCACAAAAGCATTCCACAACAAAATTAGATACTTAAAAATTATATCTTAGGAAAAATGCTCATGTTTCTGCCACTTTTTTTGGAAGTACTGAGGTTTGGATCTCACACTTCACACTCAGTAAACAGGTACTCTGACACTTTAGGCACATCCCCAGGCATTTATTTATATATACTTTTTAGCTAGTTACAGGGTTTGAGGGCTTGCTTTATATGCTTGCTCACTTTCCTTGCTTATGGCTAGCACTGTACCTCTTAAGTATAACTTCAGCCTAGTTTTTTGCTAGTTATTTTAGAGATGGAGTTTCTGGGACTTTCCTAAGCTGCTTTTGAACCAAAATCCTTAGATCTCAACTTCCTGAGTAGCTATGACTAGAAATAATTCCTTTTTTTTTTTATCTTTTTCTTCACATTACTGAGGTTTGAACTCAGGACGTTGATCTTGATGGCTTTGCTTGCTTAGCTGGTGTTCTACCACGGTGTCCATAGCCCCTTTCCTGTGTTTTCTGGATTTTATCCCCAGCACTACGCACACGCACACACACACACACACACACACACACACACACACACACACACACACACGAATGCTAAGATCAAGGAGAACATTCAGATTCACAGGCATTGCATCGCATCATTGCATCTGTGGCTGGTTCTGCAAAGTTTGTTGGTTCCTAATCCTCTTTTCCCTTTCTTATCTTCAAAGATACGTAATTTTCCAACATCCCTTATACAAAAATACTCAGTTGACTTAATTTTGGCACATGAGATGGAGGGGAAAAAAACCTATGGGGACATTACTGGGAAATAATTTGTCTTGTTATATAAGAACCATTTCCCTTCCTTGTCCTTACCACTTACCTTTATTATGAATAGCTTTGATGAGTAAAAATGAAGCAACTATTTCACAATGGTGAGAGCACAGCCTATGAACAAAACTCCAATATTCTGAAGATGCTTCAACAAACAGAAAGAGGGCCTTTAACAATATTAATCAGCTAAAAGCACGACACCTCCAGAGCTCTTCTCATGTGAGAGAATTAATTTGGCTTAAATTACTGTCAGGCATCATAAGACTTATAGCCAAATGTGTCCTAGGAGGTGACACAGCAATAAAGCTCCATACAGAATGTAAAGTAACCCAAGTTAAGTGTGTGATACATAAATGCAAGTATAGGCAAAAGGATTGTAATTTATGGGCTCCTAATTAACATGGAATAGTATGTCATTACCCAAATATGATTGTCAGCATCAAGAGGTGGCTCAGTCTGAAGTAATATAATTTCCAGTATATTTCTTTTTACTACTGGGGACAAAGTGATGTTAAATATCTTTAATGTATTTATTTACTATATGTTTTTATTAAATAAATGTCTCTTCAAACCCTTTTGTCATTTTTAATTGGATTATTTTCTGGTTTCATTATTGTGTTTTAGGAATTTATTATATATTCCTGGTCTAAGTCCATTGCTTTCTCTTTTAAAAAAGTCTTTTTTGATGGTGCCTTTTGAAGTATAACTTTGGCAATTTATTACATAATGGTTTGTAATAGCAAAATACTAGAAATAATAAGTAAAAATCAAAAAAAGGATGAGCTATCCAGGCACTGATATCTTATGCTTGTGATTCTAGCTACTCAGGAGGCTAAGATCTGAGGGTCACAGTTAGAAGCCAACCTAAGTGGGAAAATCCACGAGGCTCTTCTCTTCAAATAACCACTAGTAAACAGGAAGTGGTGCTGCAGCTCAAAGTGGTACAGCACTAGCCTTGAGCAAAAGAGCTTGGTGACATCACCCAAGCCTTGAGTTCAAGCCCATGACAACAGCAACAAGAACAAAGAGGACAGGGTAAATAAACTGCTCTACATCTGCATAGTAGAGCAGCCTCATAGCTGTGAAAAGTGATGAGAAAATTGTTGTATAGTGCTACAAAGTGACCTCTAAGATGCACCATTAAAATTTGATACTACCATCTATTTAATACAGAGAAAAATGTAAATATGTAAGTATCTGCCACTTTAAACAAACAAGAATTTTCCAAGCCAGGGCTGGGAGTTTGGCCTAGTGATCGTGTGCTTGCCTAGCATGCACAAAGACCTGGGTTCGATTTCTCTGTACCACATATATAGAAAAAGCCAATAATGGTGCTGTGGCTCAAGTGGTAGAGTGATAGCTTTGAGGACAAAGCCCAAGGACAGTGCTCAGGCCCTGAGTTCAAGCCCCAGGACTGGAAAAAAACTAATTTGCCAGGGCAGGTGCTGATGACTCACACATTTAATCCTAGATACTCAGGACGCTGAGATATGAAGATTGCTGTTCAAAGCTAGCCCAGGCAGGAAAGTCCATGAGACTTATATCTCCAATTAACCCCCAGAAAACCGGAAGTAGCAGTGTGGCTCAAGGTGTGGAGCTCTAGTCTTGAGCAAAGCACAGGGACAGTGTCCAGCCCCTGAGTTCAAGCCTGAAGACAGACAGACACAGACACACAGACACACAGACACACAGACACAGACACACACACACACACACACACACACAGAATTTACCATTTAAAAATGGGAGTCAATAATTCTAAGGTCAATAAATAGAAAAAGTTACTTATGGAGAGAGGGAACCGGGAAAAATGTGTGTCCCCCCCCCGCATTATTTTTAATTCTGGTCCCAGGACTTGAACTAGGCACTAGTGATTCATACCTGTAATCCAGCTACTCAGAAAGCTGAGATCAGAGGTTCTGAAATCTGAGGTTCAACAGCCGGCCTGGATAGGAAAGTCTGTGAGACTCTTTTTTTTTTTTATGCCAGTCCTATTGCAGTCAGAGCCTGAGCACTGTCCTTAGACTTTCTCAAGGCTAGAGCTCTACCACTTGAGCCTCAGCACCATTCCCAGCTTTTTTTCTATGTATGTGGTATTGAGGAATCGAACCCAGCTCTTCGTGCATACTAGGCAAGCACTCTACCACTAGGCCAAACTCCCGGCCCTGTGAGACTCTTATCTCCACTTAGCCACACAATATTTTATATAGATATATTTATATATGTAGAAGATAGTTATATATAATATAGATAATTTTATAGTCTCTAGGCTTATTTTAAGAGAATGAAAATTCAAGCCACAAATGGAGAAATAATTCACAGCACTTGTACAACAATGGACTTCTATCCAGAATGAATTTTTGAAAAGTCAATGATAAGGAGCCCAATTAAATACATGGACTGACATTTCTGAATAGAGGTGGTACTCAAATGGCCCAAAATAATTAATCAATTAAAGGAACCCATGAAAAGATGTTCTACTTCGGGCCGGGAGTTTGGCCTAGTGGTTAAAGTGCTTGCCTAGCATGCATGAAGACCCGGGTTCGATTCCTCGGTACCACATACATAGAAAAAAGCCAGAAGCTGAAGCTCAAGTGGTAGAGCTCTAGCCTTGAGAAAGTCCAAGGACAGTGCTCAGGCCCTGAGCTCAAGCCCAGGACTGGCAAAAAAAAAAAAAAAAAGATGTTCTACTTCCTAGCCACTAGAGTCATAAAAATTAAAATAAGATACACTATAGATCTAATAAAATGACTCAAAAGCAAAAATATGAAAAGTGTTAATTGCTCAGAAGAATTTTGAATAACAGGAACTCATTCATTGGTGGTGGGAAGACAAAGTGAAAGACAGTAGGTGATTTCTTTGAAAGTTAAGAATCCTTCTGCCATATGGGCAGTTGAGATTTTGTGAAAATTAAGTATTCTGCCATTCACAGGAAAGAAATGACTATTTGCCTGCAGTTTTCAACTTCTTCTATGTGTAAGTAAAGCTTTCCTAAGGCCAGAAATCTCATTTCAGTTGAAAATGAAATCACTGGGTCTTTGTCTCAATTCTGATCCACAACTGATATTTCTATGGAAAAGTACAAGCATGGTTTCACACTGGAGAGATAAATGCTATTCTTTCCATGTTTTTTTTAAGTAACACTCGTACATATGGATGTCCATATATTCTAATCTTATACCTACCCATGTTTGAGCTTGATCATGCCCACTAATAAAAACTTAAAAGTCTGTATAGTACTGTCTTAAGGTTTTAGGAACCTTATTTATTTAGCACTATCAAGGTATTTTCTGTTGTAAATAGCTTTAAGTAGGATGAACATACAATCTCTAATTACATCAACAGGACCTAATTTTGGAAAAAATAAATTCTACCTTAGATAAAGACAGAAACAATAACCGTAACCTTCACCAGAAATGTAATATAAAATGTATTATACTGATTTAGGAGTTTTGGTGGGATGTATGTGTTTTTTTTTTAAATTTTTGCTTGTTTGTGTCAGTGTTGGATCTTAGACTCAGGGTCTCACATGTTTATTTGGCTTTTTCCTACTCATAGCTGGTACTCTACCACTTGAGATATACCTCCACTTCTGGCTAGTTAATTGGAGTTAATTCTAGCTAGTTAATTGGAGTCGCTCAGATTTGTTTGACAGGCCTGGCTTTAAATTGTGATCCTCAAATCTCAACCTCCTTCATAGCTAGGATTCCAGGTGCAAGCCACCATTCCTAGAAAGTTGTTGGGTTATTCAATTTTTAATATGAAAAGGGAAGAGGAGAGGGAAAAGGAAAGAAAAGAGAAAAGGGAAAGGGAAGGAAAAGGAGGGATGGGGGAGAGAAAGGGAGGAAGGAAAGGAAAAACAGAAAGAAAATGAAAGGGAGACAAGAAGGAGAGAAAAGAGGGAGAGAGGGAAGGAAGGAACAAAATAAGGTAAGTTTAACTACCTGTTTTGGATTTTGTCTGAAAAAAAAATCTGGCTAAAACTGGACACTACTGGCTCATACCTGTAATTCATTTTTTTATTTTTTTTTACCAGTCTTGGGCTTGAGCTCAGGGCCTAAGCCCTGTTCTTAGACTTTCTCAAGTCTAGAGCTCTACCACTTGAGCCTCAGCACCACTTCTGGCTTTTTTCTATGCATATGGTACTGAGGAATCAAACCAGCATCTTTGTGAATGCTAGGCAAGCACTCTACCACTAGGCCAAACTCCTGGCCCCTCATACCTATAATTCTAGCTACTCTGGAGCCTGAGATCTGAGAATCATGGTTCAAAGTCAGCCTGGGAAGGAATGTTTGTGAGACTTTTATCTCCAATTAACCACAAAAGCTTTAGTTCAAGTGGTAGAACACTAGCCTTGGACACAAAAAAGGCTCAGGGACAGTGCTCAGGCCCTGAATTCAAGCCCCCAGTACTGGCAAAAAAAATATGGCTCTAAAATCCATTATTCTTATTCCTACCATATACCCTATTATCATTCCTCAGTAACAACTCTGCAATATAAACTAGTTTTAGGCTTAATACCTAAGGGAAAGGAGAAAAAAATGAAGTAGGAAATTTTATAAGAAAAAACAACCTCCATTTCCCTCTGAGATAATGCACTTGCTTTAGAGGTCATAGAAAACCTTGTGGGAAAGAGAAAGAACTGGTGAATGTTGAATCAAATTCAAAGATTCACAGACTCTCCCCTCTTCAATTAAGGATGGAACGTAGGACTATGGAACGTAGGACTCTGTGCATCCTAGGCAACTGCTCTCTCTACCACTGAAATATGACAGTAGTCCAGTCCAGAAAAGTGTCATTTTTTAATTAAAAAAAAAACACATAAGCCAGGGGCAGTGGCTCACACCGGTAATCCCAGCTACTCAGGAGGCTGAGATCTGAGGATCAAGGCTTAAAGCCAGCCTGGGCACAAAAGGACCTGAGACTCTCCAGTTAACCTCAATAAAATGGGAAGTGGGGCTTGGCTCAAGGGGAGGACAGTAGCCTTGAGCTGAAGAGCTCAGGGACAGCGCCCAGGCCTAGTTCAAGCCCCAGGACCCACAAAAAAGCACATAATTATGACTAGAGGTGTAACTGAAGCTGTAGAGTGCCTGCTTAACCTATAAACCTATTCTGGAGAGGCTGAGGCAGAAGAATCAAGAATTTGAGGCTAGTCTGTGCTAGGTAGAATGACTGTCTCAAAATAAACAAAAATAATAATAAACAAAACAAGATAATTACTAGACAATTTATGATGATTATAACTATAACTTACAGAGCATAGGTTGTAAATACTATTTTTAATGCACATGTTCTCTGAGATGGGAAAAACATTTCTCAGATTCCTCCAGGCTAAAAAGATGGAGATTTGCAGTGATGGAAAACGTCTTTAGACCAGTTTAGAGGCAATAATGCAATACTAACCTCCATTAAATTACATATTCTTAAAAATGGTTAAGGCATAATTTCATTATGTGAATCTCTCTCCTCTCTCCCTCTCCCCCTCTCTTCCTCTCCTGTTCTTCTTCTCCCCCCCTCCCTCCCCTATCTCTCACCCTCTCCCCTTCCCCCTCCCTCCCTCTCTCCCTCTCCCTCCCTCCTCTCCTCTCTCCACTCTGTCTCCTGTTCACCCTCTCCCCCTCGCTCCCCCTCCCTTTCCTATCTTTCTCCCTCTCCCCCTCCCCCTCCCTCCCTCCTTTCTCTCTCTCCTTCTCCTCTCTTTCCTGTTCCCTCCCTCTCCCCCTCTCCCTCTCTCCCTCTTTCCTCCTCCTCCTCCTCCTTTTCCTTCTCCCTCTCCCTCCACCCCCCTCTCTCACCATAAAAACAAAACAGGGATAAGGGGCATGGCCCAAGCGGTAGAATGTTTGCCTAGCAAATGCAAACTCTGTGTGTGTGTGTGTGTGTGTGTGTGTGTGTGTGTGTGTAACACTCCACATCAATGAAAATGTACCATCTAGGGCTGGGAGTTTGGCCTAGTGGTTAAAGTGCTTGCCTAGCATGCACGAAGACCGGGGTTCGATTCCTTGGTACCACATATATAGAAAAAGCCGGAAGTGGTACTGAAGCTGAAGTGGTAGAGTTCTAGCCTTGAGAAAGTCCAAGGACAGTGCTCAGGCCCTGAGTTCAAGCCCAGGACTGGCAAAAAAAATAAAATAAAATAAAGTGCTAACTTTGTAAAAAGAAAAAAAAAGAAAATGTACCATCTACCACTACAGCCTCATGGATGAATGGACAAATCTTTCAAACATAATGTTCAGCTAAAAAGTCAGTTATAAAAGAATAAACATCATGACTTGCAATGGATAAAAGGTTCAAAAGCAGTGAGAAAAGCTAGGATCTTGTTTACATTTGGACAACTGAGTAAAAGGAAATAAATGAAAAGGGTCATAGGTAAGAACTGCCTCATAAAATACAAGATCCTTTGTTCAACTGATTTTCAAATAAACAACAAAGAATCATTTAGAATAACTATACTCCATGTAATAGTCACAATATATATATTTTACCTGCACTTCCCACCATACATTATGATATCAGTGGGCATCAGTAATCAGTAATATTGCTGGGTCAAAATCTATAAGCTCTAATTTCAGTTTTTATTAACATTACTTTTTATTGTTGTTGTCCCAATACTGAGGCTTGAACTCAGGCTGAGGTGCTTTCCCTTAGCTTTTCAATTCAAGACTGTCACTCTGCTACTTGAGTCACAGTTCCACTTTTGGCTTTTTAGTGATGAGTTGGAACTAAGAATCTCACAAACTTCCCTGCCTGATCCTCAGATGTCAGCCTGAGTAACTAGGAGTACAGGTATGAGTGACCAGTACCTGGCTTAAAATTTATTTTTATTCAACATACTTCTTGTGGGGTCTTCTCTCATGACCTGCTTCTTGGGAGACTTTGTGTGAAGCTTACTTAATCTTACCTAAGAGAAATGGTATCTATCCTTGGGAAGCCAGCCTATAACCATCAGCCACAAAATAAATGCACAAACTTATTGTTGGTAGTTGGATAGACACCCATAATGTATGGATCAGCATCTCGCAGCCTGAAGTTACGATAAAACTGGTACTTTGTAGGCAGCAATTTACAGATATTGTTGAAGATTCATGAAGTCAAATAATCTCCTTGCTTTCTAAACTTACCATAGGATGACTCAACAGGAGAGCAATGGACAGTTAATCTTTTCCCATTTTCGTGTTACTTACCTTCTCCTAAAGACCAGATTTGTAAACTCAAATAAACAATAATAAAGCCAGAATAACGTCTGTTTTTTAAATAAGATACTACTTCATGTCCAAAGTTCTCCTGTCATGCTCAGGAGTTTTTGTTGTTCGCCTTCATCTTGCCTTCCAAGTTTGGATGCCTTTCTCCACAGTATGCGATGTCACCGTACAGACTGATGAAATCCTTACCTATGAGCCATCTCTCTCCCACCCTCATTGAACCAGGTTTCTTCCATCTAATAATGAAACCTCTCTTTCACACAGGGTACTACAGGTTTGGGCTGTGGAGACAAATTGAAAGAAAATCAGAGAGACCACTGAAAAGTAAGCTCTGGGCCTCAGGATGCACAACTGTAAAATGGGAATTAAAAATAGCATCAATTAGCTACAGTATCTATTAGAAAGGGTTGTTGAGAGCATCCAATACTGTGTAAGGCAACTGAAGCTCAGAGCCTGGCACACATCAAACACCGATGGTTTGTTTTGTTTTGGTTTTTTTTCCCCCATTACATTCACTGATTACTTTTGAGGGCTTTGCCACCTGTTAGGTATTTAATATAGGAAAAGCACTTGAAGACATAGGGGGAGGAGAATAGAAAGGCCACGTCACAGAAAAGGCAGTGGGAGGAAGCCTTGGTAAAACATTTGGGGAGCAGACAATCCTTGACCCTGCCTGAACACCAGGCTGTGGCCAGGACCTCTAAACTCTAATACCCTGGCCACTCACATTGCGATTGAAGCTGTAGCCGGGCAGCAAGGGCAGGGTCATGGCTATCAACGTCCGAGGGTCCAGCAGGAAAGGAATGGGGCAGACAGCCGCCACTGGGCTGCTTTGTTTGAACCCTCAGCGTTACCTGGAGACGCTAGGCAACGTCATGAAGGGAGGAGGGGCTAGAGTGAACAGAGAGCTCATGGGCGGGGCTTGTGCGCGGGGACGGGCCTGGAGAGAGGCTTCAGGGCGAGGCTTGTGGGAGGGGCTCAGGACCGGTTCCGGTGGGCGTGATCACGCGGGAACTAGTCCCTTAGGACTCTGAGAGCACAAAGAGCTTTAGCAACACTGTTTCACTCCGCCTCCCCTGTCTGTCTTTTGCTAAAACCACAAAAGGCTCAAAGCCTTTCCTGTACTTCAGCTCTGCCTCTTGCCACGTTTTTTTTTTGCCATTTGTTTATTCAGTTTAGTCCAAAGGCATACACACACACACACACACACACACACACACAAAATACAGACACCCCTGAGCCCGCTGAGTTGAAACACAAATTAATGTCCTTCTAGGTTACATTTACGTCAGTTTTTTTTCTTTTTTTCATATATTTTTATTGTAATTAATGGAAGAGTTACATGATATTTGCCAGATAGAAGGTGCATTAATTCACATACATTTATACCTTTTCTCATGTCTTGGTCCTCATTTCCCTCCCCCACATCCCCCCTACCCCTCATCTTGTTTTCCCCCTTTCCCTATCCAATTTCAAATAACCAAATACAAATAAATTCAATATATCAGATAACAAAGTGAGTTACTGTAACAATATGAGATAACCAAGGGATAGCAAAAGAGATGAGAGATAACATAGTACATTAAGGACAACAATCACTCATTATATGGCTTTTGTTTCTCTATCCTAGAGATCCTTTCATTTAGCGTCATACTGTATGGCCTTATGTACCTAGGTTTTGCTTTATTGCAAATCTCTGCTAGAAGAGTCCAAGGTTTCTACTGATTCTGGCAAATGAGGGAAACCATTGAGCCTATGTTCCTTTGAGTCTGGCTTACTTCACTTAATATGATTTTTTGTAAGCCTTTCCATTTCCTAACAAATGGGGCGATGCCATTCTTTCTGACAGCAGCGTAGAATTCCATTGTGTATAAATACCACATCTTGTTGATCCACTCCTCAACTGAGGGACATCTAGGTTGGTTCCATATCTTTGCTGTGCTAAATAGTGCTGCAATGAACATTGTTGTGCTAGTGGATTTAGTATGTCCTTGTTTCTGGACAATTGGGTAAATGCCAAGTAGTGGAATTGCTCTATGCTTAGTCTTTTGAGGACCTGCCATCGTCAGTTTTTATTTTATAATGAAAATGCTTGAAACAAACCTAAAATCATGCAAACCCCACCGAAAAGTCAATCCCAGCAGTAACCAACGCCTTCTGTCCTTCCTCTATACATTTTTAGGCTGGAAATAAGCATCCAAATTGTAAGGTCCAGAAGCCAGGCCATGTGACACTAAACACAACCCTTGTCACTTCACATATGCATTCAAGATGGCCCAGGCAAGGAATTGCCTCAATTCTCTCCACACCTACAGTTAGGACTACTGTTCATTTCTATTGAGGCTCCATTACTTGTTGCCAGGTTTTCTGCTTGAACACACACACACACACACACACACACACACACACACCTTCAGATCCATTGTTTCTGAAATTCATAATGGCAACTGCTACTCATCTGCTTCAAGAATCCAGTCTATCCACTGCCATCAGACATTCAAAGTCCTTAGCTAGGTCTAGAGCCCTTGCCAAGGGTGCATACATTAATGATGCTCGCTCCGCTCCATCCTTTCCCATCACAGCTCTCGGAAACCCCTAGCACTTTCCAAGCCAGCTCAGTACTTTCTTCCCTCTGGGATTTGGCAAATGATGCTATCTTTTGAAACACCTGGATCTTTCACCCAGTCAATCCCTTCTTCTCTTTCAGGACTTGGATCAAGGGAAGACTTGGAAGATTTTGCCATTTCTGGGAAAGAATAGTCCCTTGTCTTCCTGCCTTCCCTGCTTCTACATTAGGCTCCACTCTGTAATCTTGTTGTTCAGTTGACTTTTATTTAAAGGCCTACAAATTCCTCAGGACAGGGATTGTACCTCCTTTTATATTTATCAACAAAATCCATTATTTGTTTCACAAATAAAGTTATTTTCTTAAATGGGATACCATTTGCAAATAATCTACCCATATTCTTCTGTGTAATTTAAATCACTCCTAGATTCCATAAAAGATTTAATGCAATGTAAATGCTACACAAACAACTGTTATACTCTTCTAATGTTCAATAGCACAGTAGACTAACTATGGTGGATAATATTACATACTTCAAAAAAGCTCATAGTTGGGGCTAGGAGCCTATCCTAGTAGTAGAGTGTTTGCCTAGCATGAATGATGCCCTGGATTCAATTCCTCAGTACTACATACACAGAAGCCAGAAGTGGTGATGTGGCTCAAGTGGCAGAGTGCTAACCTTGAACAAAAAAGTGTCCAAGGACAGTGCCCAGGCCCTGAGTTCAAGCCCCATGACTGGCAAAAAAAAGTTGGTAGAAGCCAGGCACTAGTGGTTAATACCTGTTATCCTAGCTACTCAGAGGCTGAGATCTGAGGATCACAGGTCAAAGCCAGTATAGCAAACAGTCTGTGAGACTTTTACCTTCAGTAAACCACCAAAAAATCTGAAGTGGAGGTATGACTTAAGTAGTAGTGCACCAACTTGGAGCAAAAAAAGCTAAGGCACCCAGGTCAAGTTCAAGACCAGTACTGGCATACACACACAAAGGCTGGTAGAGTATTTGAAATATTCTCAACACAAAGAAATGATAAAGGTGTGAGATGGTAGATTTCTCTTTGCCCATAATCTGATCATTATGACTGGACTGCTTGATCACATTGTCTGCCATACCTATGTACAATTATTATGTACCAGCTAAAAATGAAAGTTTTAAATAATTGTTAAACTGTGATATTTAGATAATGATAACAAGGGGAAAAAAGTCTGTGCTTATTTGGAGAAGTAATTATTTTTTAATATTTTTCTTTTTATTTGCATATACAGGTGCTGGGATTTGAATTTGGGGCCTCATATTTGGCTTACTGGCACATTGCTGGTGTTCTAACCATGCCTCTACTCTTCTTTTCAAGTAATGTCAATATAGCCAACAGTACAAGTCCCTTATATTCATGGAGTACCACTCCTCCTCTTGCTTGTGTGGGCTGACTTTCCTTCAGGGTAGATTATTCTTTAGTGTGTTTTATAAATATTTATGATGACTCCATTGTGTGGCAACTCAATAGGGCTGTGATCTGTACCTTCTGATTCATGTGCAGTATTCTCTATAATCTACCATAGCTCACAAGCACTAACCACTGATTAAACACAGCAACATTCTATGCTATGCTGCTTTCTCAAGGAGGTTATTTTCCAACACCCTCACAAAGAGAAAGCAGTTCTAACCAATGATTACCTTAAAGAAATGAGGAGAGAAAAAAATCTTAAATGAAGACTGCTTAAAAGAGTTAGGATATGAGTATCACAACCTTCTGATACCCTGCATATTCACACCTGACACTTTCTCTGGGCCTACTGACAATTTCCATTTTGTACTTCTTCAGAAATATATCCCATATACTGCCAGTTCTCTCATATGCCCATAATCTTAAATTCATTGATTCAATTGTTTTTTTTAGTTAACCATTTTTTTTGAGGACCGATTGTAATATACCTAGGACCTTTTCCAAACACTGGAATAAACCAGTGATCAAGATAGAGTACCTTTTTCATATTTATTCTTCCCATGCTAGATATCAAACCCAAGGTTTGGTACATGCTAGACAAGTGCTCTGTCAGATAAAAGAACGCTTTCAAATATCCCAGATCCATGACTTTATCTCTTGTACGTTAGAATCTGCAGCTTCTTGCTTTCTAATTTTTGGATTTTCTTTTTGGTACTGGGGATAGAACACAGGACGTTGCACTTGCTAAGCAAGTGTTTTACCACTGAGCTATATCCCACCCTACTTCTTGCTTTCTTTTTCTTTCCATTGACACACAAATTCCCATTCTGCCTCTTCTGTCACATCTACCACAAAGTAAATCTGAAGTGGTATAGAGCTCTTTTCTAAAATTAATTTGAAGTAAACTACTTTGGAGAATTGTAAGCCATCCCCTGAAATAGCAGAAGACACTTTGGGGCATGTCAAGACCAGAACTGGACAGCTCTGCTATTGATGTTCAAAGAGTCTGCATTACACACTCATGGAGGAAGAAAGCCCGGGGCAACCTGACAGAACTAACAAACACTTCTGAGCAAGTTCTAACTGGCCTAAGACCATGGAAATATTTACCCCTTTCTCTCTTGAGAAATGAGGTCATCCTGTGATCTGGAGACTTTATACAAGATGCAGGAGCCCTGGGGAGCAGGAGGGAGTGCCTTGATAGAATTTCTGTGAACACTTCCTTTTCTCCTCCAGGAAAATCTCACCTGTCAATTCTCTCATACTGGTGTTCTCATGGATTCTACAGTCCCATTCTTCTCGGTTTCTGAAAGTGTTCTGAAGCACTTCATGACTTGATGCTTAGGTGGATGATATAAACATTATACAACTTCATACTGGGCACTCAAAGAAGAATAAGTAGCACTTCTTCAAAGTCCTCAAAAATAAATAGAAAGGAAGTTATTTATTTCTGTTCACATTTCCCTGACACCAAAATCAGGTAAAGGTATCACCAGAAAAGAAAGGCACAGAGCAGAATCTTTCATCAGTCAAGAAACAGAAATCCTCAAAAAGATTACTAACAGAACAAATCCAGCAATATATATGTAATGAGGAATGCTGAGATCAAGAGGATTGCAGTTCAAGGTCAGCTGGGGTAGAGGGTATTGGAGAGACTCTTTCAATTGGTTAAAAAGGAAAAAGAAAGAAAAAAGCCAGTCATCCTAGCTCAGAATAAAAAGCATAAATAGTAAAGAAAGGATTGTGGTCCAGATAGTCCCATGCAAAATTGGTTACTTTCCTTGTGGCTCAAGGCTAGAGCACCTGCCTAATAATCACAAGGACCTTTCCTTTACATACTAAAAAACACTTTTTTAATATCATTTTGACAAGTACACTTTTTTAATAAAAAATTGTATTTACTTAGAAGCATTCAGAATGTCAACAAAACAGCTGCAACTTTTTTTTGCAATTACAGAGTGGTATTCAGTTAACAGAACAACAATTATTTCGTATAAGCTGCGTCAGACAACTGAAGATGAAAAAAAAATACCGTCCCCATATATAACTAATTTGTGCTGTGCACCAACAAGAACCTGCTTTAAATTTCCATGCCAATTTACAACCCCCATACTGTACCAGGCAAGGTTAGTGGCTATTGAAAAGACCACCAGGACAGGGCTATCTAAAGACACATTCGGTAGTGTGTTAACTATACAAAAAAAGACACAGTACAGTTTAAAAACAAATGTTACACAGCCTTACATTTCAATTCTTTTTCTTTAAAAGGAGTGAGTTGTGTACAGGGGGGTTAAATGCTTTGTAGACAAGAAAAAAACTGCGCTAGAACCAACTTATTCATCATCATCCTCTTCCTCTTCATCCTCATCCTCTTCATCTTCCTCATCTTCCTCCTCTTCCTTCTTTTTCTTGCTCTTTTCAGCCTTCACAGCCCCCTTTTTTGCTGCATCAGGCTTTCCTTTAGCTCAGTAGGCAGCAATATCCTTTTCGCATTTTTCCTTCAGCTCAGCAGCCTTCTTCTCCTCAGGCTGCTCGTGCTCTGCAGCCGTGTTGTGCCACATCTCTCCCAGGTTTTTTGCAACATCACCAATAGACAGGCCAGGATGCTCCTGTTTGATTTTAGGGCGATATTCAGAACAGAACAAGAAGAAGGCCGAAGGAGACCTCTTGGGTGCATTGGGATCCTTGAACTTCTTTTTTGTGTCCCCTTTAGGAGGGATGTAGGTTTTCATTTCTCTTTCATAACGAGCCTTGTCCGCCTTGGCCATGCCTTCAAATTTCCCTTTCTCTTTAGCAGACATAGTCTTCCACCTCTCTGAGCACTTCTCAGAAAACTCTGAAAAGTTGACTGAAGCATCCGGGTGCTTCTTCTTGTGCTCCTCCCGGCAAGTTTGCACAAAGAATGCATATGATGACATTTTGCCTCTCGGCTTCTTAGGATCTCCTTTGCCCATGTTTAGTTTTTCCTTCACAAGGCACAGAGTCACTCGGTGCCCATCTGGCCCTCACTTGTCCCTGCGCTGTCTCTATGGAGCTCAATGTACTGCGACAAGTACACTTTTGATAATGGTTCTTATAATATGTGTAGAGATATCACATTTACATTTTCCTGATGATTAGTGATATTGAACATTTTTTCATTTTATTAGTCATTTCTATATCCTTTCTTGAGAAATATCCATTGAGATGTTTTGCTGAAATGGGTGGATTTGTGTATTTATTGATTTAGGTAGTACTTTGGCTTGAACTCAAGGCTTTGTTAGAATTCTGTTGTTTTTTTTTTTAATGCAGAAATCCAGATTCTTATGTAAAATCTTTAGCATTTCCAAATGGGGCTTATATATTGTAAAGCACAGAAACAATTATATGGGAAGTTTGGATTCAGTACACAGTCTCCACGTTACAACATCCAATGGAGAATTAATGGATTCTAAGACCATTCATCGTAAAAGTGATTTATTCTGAGTACATAGTTAACATTGTATTTTACCTTTAAAATTATGACCTATTTCCAAAGAAGCACAAAGAATAATAACAATCACTCATGTACCTGCTATGCAGCCTTTGCAAATCTTAATATGCTGCCATATTTGCTTTAAAATGAAATAAAATGCTCTGTGTATTATTAATGCCTTCATTGTGCCTCTTCTTTATCCCAGTCTTGATGTCTGCATTCATTTTGACAAATCAAATTTATAAATTTCAGTACAGCTATATGTATCCAGAAAACAAATAAACTAAAAAGAATGTGTTGCTTTCCTTTGTCTAGGCTTTTAATAGTTCCATGCAATAAAAAAATCAATTGCATTTCTATCTTGAAATAACAAACAGCTAGAAAACTAATTTTTAATAGATCGTTTAGAATAACATCAAAAATAATTTGTATCTAGGAATAAAAATAAAAAATGGGCAAGATATTTAGAGAGAAATGGCATCAAATAAGACCTAAATAGGGGCTGGGAGTTTAGCCTAGCGGTAGAGTGCTTGCCTAGCATGCACGAAGACCTGGGTTCAATTCCTCGGTACCACATACATAGCAAAAAGCTGGAAATTGTGCTGTGGCTCTAGTGGTAGAGCTCTAGCCTTGAAAAAGTCCAAGGACAGTGCCCAGGCCCTGAGTTCAAGGCCCAGGACTGGCAAAAAGAAAAAGACATAAATAGAGACATATATTCTATTCACGAATTGGAAAACTCAAAATCATGAGGTATCAATTTTCCTTGGTATTATGCCTATGACAGTCCCTATGACAACCTCAAAAGGGACATAAAGGAGAGAAGAGAAAAAGCAATTTGTAAAAGAGAACATGCAATACAATATATTTATATAACTTTCAAAAACATGAAAAGGCAAACAATCTGTTATTTAGATGTACAAACATATATGCAAACTGTAAAGAAAAGCAAGAAAGTGTAAGTGGAAATAAATGACAAAAGTTAGTTTAGACCAGGCACCAGTGGTTCGTAGCTACAATTCTGAAATCTGAGGATCACAATTTGAAGCCAGCTCAGACAGGAAAGTCCATGAGACTCTTATCTCTAATTAACCACCAAAAAGACAGACGTGGGGCTATGATTCAAATGGTAAAGCACTAGGCTTGAACATAAAAGTTCAGATACAATGCCCAGACCCTGAGTTCAAGCCCCATTACTATACAAAAATTAAAAAAAAAACTTACAATTGGGGAAAAGAGAACAAAAATTCAAAGACAATGTTAATATTCTATTTCTTAAATAGTTGTTATGAATAGAAGTGCTTCTTATATGAATGTTCTTTATAACAAAGACATTATGAATATTCTTTTGTGCTTCATCAATATTTATTTAATATGTATTTAACTAGGATATGGAAACAAGAGTTGTTCTTAATGTATTATGTTGTTTCTCTTATCTTCTTTTGCCCTTTAGTTAATCTCATATTGTTACTGTATCTGACTTTGTTACCTGGTATATAGTATAAACATTTATTTGTTTATTTGAAATAGGAAAGGGAAGGGGGAAAACGAGATGATTGGGAGGGGGTAGGGGGAAGGAAATGGAGACAAGTACATGAGAAGGGGTATCAATGTGTGAGAAGTAATGCACCTACTGCCTGGCGAATGTAACTTTAACCTCTCTATACATTACCTGGACAATAAAATAAAAAAGAAATGTACTCATTACCTGACTTATGTAACCGTTACCCCTCTGTAATCATCTTTACAATAAAAATAAGTAAATAAAAAGAGAAAAGAGAGGCCTATGACATTACCATAAGATATATCAACAGCACATTGTTAAATATTATTAAAAGCTTTATGTATAGTATTAAATAAAATATATACCAAAATGCTAACAGTGGTTATGTAAAGCATTACATGAATGGGTACAAATCATTATTAGTGAAAATATGTACCAACATGTTCATAGTAGTTATATATAATGCTGAATAAAATAAACACTAATTTGTGTGTTCTTGTGTGTGTGTGTGTGTGTGTGTGTGTGTGTGTGTGTACTGGAACTTGAACTTAACATTCTTGTCTAGCTTTTTTCACTCAAGGCTATTGCTCTACCACTTGAGCCACATATCCATTGTAGCTTTTTGCTGATTTACTAGAGCTAAGAGTCTCTGGCACACTCTGTCTGGGCTGGCTTTTTCTGATTCTCAGATCTCAGCCTCCTAACTAACTAAAATTATAGGCATGGATCATAGTCACCAAACTAAAACAAGCGCTAAATAAAACACGCATGAAATTGCTAAGTTGCTAGCTTGTAGACAAAGACAAGGCTTCAATGTTCTCAGTTCTCTAAAGATTTGGAGAGGAATTGAAAGATGTGCTATTGTAAAACGGGTGTTTTGTCTTAGCACTTCCATTTTCTGGCATATAACCAAAATCTTTAGACTCTCCAAGGAGGTGAAATCTTGTGGATGCTAACCGTTGGCTAGTGCCTGGTTAGTCATCAGAAGGACCAAGGATAAAAGGACTAGAACTTTCCATCTTACCCTGAAACCTCCATTGGGGAATAAGGGCTAACGTTTGAATGAATGGCCAATAATATACTTTATCGTGCCTATATAAAGGAGGCGCTTAAAGCCTCCAAAGGACAGAATTCTGGGAGCTTGCACAGACCAGAACATTTACAGATTTCTGGGAGAATTTCGGAATGCTTCAACCCATTCCCCCTACTTTTCATCTTGTGTCTCAACACTCTTTGTAACATCCGTTATAATAAAACCAGCAACATGGTATGTATTTCTTTCTGTGAGCCTCTAGAAGAAAATCAAACCCACATTTGCAAAAACCTATCTAGTCTCCTCCTCTAGTCAAGACTTGCGTCTGAGTGCCATCTGGGTAATGTATCTCAATTGCAGATCTTACCTGATCATGTGGCTGAATGCAGTAGGGCTGCTTCTTGGTGAGTGCAAAGTCACAAACAGGGTTGGGTGGGCAACTCAGTAGTAGAGTTTGCCTAGCATGCTGGGGCACCCTTGGTTTGATCCCCTGGGTTTAAGCCCCAGCACTGCAAACAAGCAAACAGACACACACACACACACACACACACACACACACACACACACACACACACACACGGAACCACTAAGTTCAACCAAGAAATTAAGCTACAGAGAAGTTTATTAGTTGCGAGTAATGAGAGACTAGGACATAATTCTCAAAGCAATGTTCTTTCTGAATAAAGAAAGCAAGGGGCTTTGGCTGGGCAGACTTATGCATATTTATATAGGAATATATAAGTATTCCTGAGCATGCTTTTGTTGAGATTGTATATCATATATTCAAAAATTGGCAGACTTAATCGGCTGGAGAAGAATTTAGTACTAGAATAAACAAAGTTTAATTTGGGTCACCTAAGGAAACAAATGAGTCAGAAATAACTCAGAGGTTTGGACTGGTTCCTGGTAATTTTCTCTGAAAGGTCTGTCATGTCCAAGATAGATAGACAGACAGACGGATAGATGGATGACAGGTGAGAGAGTACAAGAGAGAAAGCTTTATGCAGGATTATTTAATAATCAAATGTGATAAATACTTGCAATCCCAACACTCAGGAGATGGAGGCAGGAACATCACAAACAAGTCCAGCTTGGGCTATAATAAAATCAAAGCCAGCCTGAACTAGTAAGATCTCATCTTTATATACATATTTAAAGTGGCAGAAGCTCCATGTCATCCCACAAGTGCACTCAGATGTGCATATGTACACATATGCACATGAGTGCAAATATATACGTGCACACACAGAGAAGGTTATTCCTAAAAATGTATTCCTCGGCTCCTTCATAATTCTTCTGTGATGCCTTCAGTCTTACTAAGCTCTCCAGCTCTGTGTTACTGGCAGCACCAGTAATCCCATTCGCCAACAATCCCAGTCTAGTTTACAGCAGGCAACACAAACCAACCTATCCTCTGTACAAGAGCCTTAACTCTGCCTTCCTTGTCCAAGCTCTCCACCAGTCCTTACTGTTCTATCACGCTTTCTCCTGCAAGAGATCTCCTCTTCTGCTTGCAGAATCCTCTGGTCATGCTCCCTGAAACAAAACATTCTTTTCAGTGATACATCTTGGAAAAAAGAGGTGCTCAAAAAACATTTAAAAAAAATATCTGCCCATTCGTGGGATGGTTGTTACTTTGGAGATTAGTTTTGGAGTGATTCAATTTTTTGAGCTGTTTATATATTTTAGATATGAGGCCTTTGTCCGTTGCATGGTTGGATAGGGATCTATCTATGTAGATCACACTGGCCTAGAACCTGAGGTCCGCCTGCCTCATCCTCTGGAGTGATGAAATTACACGTGTGAGCCCCTACAAAGGGGTCAATTGGCATTTTGTTTGATGTTTGTTTGATTTCTATGATGCTGATGTTTGAACTCAGGAACTTTTTTGGCTGGTACTCTACCACTTGAACCACCCTTCCAACTCAGATTATTTTGATAGTGGAGTCTGTAGACTCTTCTGCCCTTTCTGTCCAAACACTTTAAACCAGGATTCTGCCATTCTCAGGCTCGTGTATACTTAGGATTATAGGAATGAGCCACCAGCAGGAGGCTGAGAGTAAAAATTTTAAACTGAATAACAACTAGGTCGTATAAAAGTGAGAAATGTTCATTTTTGTAAAAAAAAAAAATAAGGAACCATCAAAGTACAACAAAATCTATACATTTCCCTCAGAGTCCTGCCTCACAGAACTATTCATTGTCAATTGATCTCTGGAATAAACAGAGGCAGACACCCAGAAATAAGTTTCATACGAGGAAATGTGAGAGCCAGGTACCAGTGGTTTATCCTAGCTACTCAGGAGAATGATATCTGAGCATTATGGTTCAAAGCTAGCCCAGGCAGGAAAGACTAGTAACCACCCAAAGACCAGAAGTGGAGTTGTGTCTCAAGTGGTACAGTGCTAACCTTGAGCAAAAAAGCTAAGGGAAAGTACCCAGGCCTTGAGTTCAAGCCCCAGAATCAGCATGAGAAAGAGAGAGAGAGAGACAGACAGAGACAGAGACAGACACAGAGAAAGACAGAGAGAAAGAGAGACAGAGACAGAGAGACAAAGACAAAGAGCTTAGACATTATTTCATATAATATTTCATAATAATTTTACTTGAGAACAAAAGAAAGGCAAATCTGAAGGATTTTCTGACCCATTCCTGAACATTTCTTCAATGGTAGTGAGCATTATTAGTGAGCATTTCAAAGTGATTCTAATTCCTAGGCAAATAATGTGCATTAGTAGAGGAGTTAACAACTTCAATTACTGCATAACTTAGGGATTGGTTAGAAAACTCCCAAGAGTACGGAAAAGTTTTCACTCAGAAATAAAATGTATTGAGTTGAGCAATGATGAGGTCAAAAACAATTATTATTAAGAGTCTCACTGTTTTTTTTTAACTTTGCAAAATTAGTTTTCATTACTTTCATTCTTGGCTCAATAAAAAGGCTTTTAAATTGGATCTTTTTAGAATTTAATAAGATCCTTTAAAATGATGCAAAAAAAATGTCTTAAATCCTGAAATAAGCTTTTCACAACATTCGGATGTGCCTGTCTGAAAAGATTGAGTCAAATCAATAGAATTCAGCAGGTACACTGAATTAAAGGATTATCAAGTGGCCACCTTACAGAAAAGAGCATCAGAGAGCCACTGCCCCTATTTTTCAGGGACATAAAATCAGATGGATAAGTATGCATTAATTCCTTAAATAGTTTTCACCATAGATAGTGCTCTACAATGCACAGTGATTAGGATATTTATGCCACATCAAGGGTAAGTGAAACGATAAGTGGACTGTTAGGAGGTCACTTTGGACTGTTATAATCATGGAACTCAAATAGCCTATTATTCTTCTTTCCCATTCTGGCTCCTTCATGATTCTGTATCCGTCATCAAACCTAATATAAAAACACTCAGATTTAACAATTTCCTTAAGAAAGCTCCTATGATAAGAAGCAAGCACAAAGGGGATCCAAATAGGGAAAGAGGAAGTGAAACTCTCCCTCTTTGCAGATGACATGATTCTGTATTTAAAGAACCCTATAGACTCCACTCCCAAGTTGCTGGAGCTGATTTGAAACTTTGGCAAGGTAGCAGGGTATAAACTTAACCCTAAAAAATCAACCGCCTTTCTATATGCCAACAATGAGAGGAGTGAGGCAGCAATCAGGAAAGCAACTCCTTTTGCAATAGCCTCAAAGAAAATAAAGTACCTAGGAATTAACTTAACTAAGAATGTAAAGGACCTTCTTGATGAAAACTTTAAAACCCTGAAAAGGGAAATTAAAGCAGAACTGAGGAAATGGAAAAACCTCCCATGCTCCTTGATTGGAAGAATCAACATCGTGAAAATGGCAATCTTGCCAAGGGATATCTACTAATTTAATGCAATACCCATCAGTATCCCAATGTCATTCTTTAAGGAAACAGAAAAAGCAATAAAAAATTCATCATAAGCCAGGATATGATAAGGACACCTGCACAGGCATGTTAATCTGTGCACTAGTCACAATAGCCAAACGATAGAAACAACCCAAATGCTGTACTGAAGATAAATGGATACAAAAATATGATATATATATATATATATACAATGGAATTCTACATAGCCAACAGAAGAGATAAAATAATGGTATTCACTGGGAAGTGGATGTAATTAGAGTGAGTTATATTGAGATAAGTCAAGACCAAAGGAACAAAAGGTGCATGGTCTCCTTGACATGTGGATATTAGATCCCAACAGTACAAGAGCAAGGACTCAATATTGGTACCCAAGTTTATGGACATGGTCTTGGAGATAAAAACATAACTGAATAGATATAAAAATCTATGATGGGATATATACTCTATAGACATAACATTATATTATATAGATTGATATGTATCTATGTCATATAAACCCTCAGCTTAATTTTAATTATGTTCTAAAATCTATGTGCCAGTGATTGCATATAGAGATTCCCTTCTTGTTAAACATGACATTTGAAATACGATGTGAAAATCAGTGTTAATAAAATCTTTCAAAAAATACTCAGCAAAAAGCTCTTATGTCATGTAAAAGTCATATTAAAGAAATTTGTGAGCTGATCCTGGTATTTCATGACTGTAATCCTGGCTACATGCAGGGTTGAGGTAAAAGGATTGAGGTCCAAGGACAATTCCTCTGACAAAAAGCCTAAGACCTAAGCCTGGCGCCAGTGATTCACACATATAAGACTAGCTATTCAGGAGGCCGAGATCTGAGAATCTTGCTTTGAAGCCAGCTGGGGCAGAAAAGTTCCCATGAGTCTCTTAACCACCCAAAAACCAGAGGTGGTGCTGTGACTCAAGTAGTAGAGTACTAGCCTTGAGCATAAAGAAGCTCAGGAATAATGCCCACGCCCTGAGTTGAAGCCCCACAAGAGACAAAATAAAAAGCGTAAGACTGTACCTGAAAAATAAACTAAAGGGGCCAGGAGCATAACCTAGTGGTAGAGTGCTTGACTAGCTTGCATGAAACCCTGGGTTTGATTCCTTGGTAGCACATACACAGAAAAAGTCAGAAGTGGTGCTGTGGCTCGAGGGTAGAGCACTAACCTTGAGAAATTCCAAGGACTGCCCAGTCCCTGAGTTCAAGGCCCAGGCCTGGCAAAAAGAAAAAAACAAACATAAAAAACTAAAGCAAAAGGAAAGGAAGTATATGGCTCAAATGGTAGAGCAAAAACAAGGCCATGAGTTCAATCTCCATGTCATATCCCCCAAAATAAGGGAAGTAACTCATATTTTCTCTATTAATGCATGTTTATGTTTAATTTTAAGGCCCAGCCAAAGTACCTAAGAAGTGTTTCCTTACCTATAGTAACCAGTTATAAATATGCATTTTGTGACCTTTGCAGTGAGATGCCATCTGAGAATTAGTAGGTTAGCCTCAACTTTCAGGAGCGTGACCTGACTTAATGTAATGTTATCAGCCCATGGAAGATCTAGGCACAGATTAATTCCCTGCGGGAATTAATTGGGCTGCATTAAGGAGGGGACATTTGAACTGAGTATTGAAGACTGATTAGACACTGGCCAGTTGGAAAGAGAAAAACAGAAATCTCAAGTATGCATTATTTTGTGCTGGTCCTGGGGCTTGAACTCAAGTTTTTTTTTTTTTAATTTCATTTTGCTTTTTTTTTAAACTAATCTTGGCTAAATGCTAGATTGCAAGTTATTGTTGTTGTTTACAAGATGGCAAAATTTTCATCTTATATATTTGTAAAAATGTACAAATTATGCATAAGAGTAAAAATGAGATTTTTTTTTACTTTTTAAATTAACATTGGGTATTCCCTCTGTCCAATTATCCCCAGTTGAGAGCTACCTCTGTTTCTTAAAAAAAAAAAAAACTTGTTAAAAATCACTAGTATGCTAAGTCCCATAAGCCTCTGGGGGCAGGAAGAAGAGAATCACTGTAGGTAGTTCCCCACGGGAGGTTGTTCCATGCCTTCCTCTCCTGAGAACTGTCGATGTGGGTCCTCTAATTAGGAGATTACTGATCTGAGCTAACTCAAACTTCTCACTGAAGTGAGTCAGGGTGACCACAATCCCTATGAGAGAAAACAGTTCTTTAATATCTATAGGCCAGGCCCTATATTTTTCAAGAAACAATTCTTTTTACTGCCAGAGTCAACTTTATTTATTCAACATCTCCCAATTTAAAATGAAAACAAGAATGACAGGGCTGATTTGTTGAATTAAAACCCCCTTGTACAGCTACTTAAAGATATAAATAAATAAATAACATTCTAAGAACAGGGAAAAATATAAAATGGAAGTATTTTAGGTTCGTTTTGTCAGTCCAGGGCCTCGAACTCAGGGCCTGAGCACTGTCCTTGGGCTTTCTCAAGGCTAGAGCTCAATCACTTGAGTCACAGCACCACATCTGGCTTTTTTCTATGTATGTGGTACCAAGGAATTGAACCCGGGTTTTCGTGCATGCTAGGCAAGCACTCTACCACTAGGCAAAACTCCCAGCCTAGTATTTTAGTTTTAATAGTGCTAGAGGAAGCTGGTTTCCAGTGGCTCACATCTATAATCTCAACCATTTGAGAGGCTGAGGTCTGGGGATCAAGGTTCGAAGACAGCCCAGGCAAACAAATCCAAGAGTCTCCTATCTCCAATGACGCAGCAAAAAGCTAGAAGTAGATGTGTAGCCCAAGTAGTGGAGGGTCAGTATTAAGCCAGAAGAAAACAAGCAAGGGCTTCAGACCTCGATACAAAAAATAAAGAACACTAGTAGATTCAGAGATTGAGCTCTCTTCTTTGGCTACTTTCAAGACTCATTTTGTGTCACTAAAACAGAAAATTTGAGCAAACTAACAAAATAGCTCATCAACCCATCAGTTTTAGCTTCAAGTAAAGGAGCACTATATTCAAGAATCATTTTAAAGTTTCACCCTCTCAATAAAATATTCAATGAGATTTGGGATATCAGATCCACTGTAAGGTCTATTTTATAGGCCTCTGAATTACTTATGTGCTCAGGGATAGAAAGACCAGGGAAAAACCTGAAGCTCGCATTTAGACTGAAAAGCCTAATTGTAGATAAGATTTTAATGATACATACTAATTGCTGAGAGACCTGGAAGAGCCTTGTAGTATTCTGTCTCATGCAGAGTTAATAGTTGGAAATGTGGCATCGGGAATAATCAATGCCCTTTCTGTCAAATTTCTACCCTCTATAGTTACATTTATATATTTTTTTGGTTTTGTAATTTATGTTAGTCAGTTTTCCATCGTTGTAACAAATGCCTGAAATAATCAGCTTATAAGGACAGGGCTGATGGGGTCAGATAGAGCTGGAATTGAATCTCTAATTAGCTCTATCCCAAATGTTTTTATCCTTGACCAAGTTGTATGCTATCTCTGCGTCTCAGTTTACTGAATGGTAAAGCCTTTCCTTACATGTCATTGTGAGTAGTAAACAAAATTTTTTAAAAGTACACAATCTTTTTAAAGACCCAGAACATAAAACGAACTAAAAACAAGATGTGCTTTCTAATAAAACATCTCTCAGCTCCCACTTTGGGCTTTGAAAAGGAACAGGGAAGTGCAGTTTCTCCATCAAAATGGCTTTCCAAGAGAACTCTCACATGTTCACACATAGTCCCAATGTCTTCCAAATACATAAAATAGATATATGCCCTCCCTCAAGCTTCAGCCTCATTCCTGCAAAGCTTACACTGTAGCATTGAGTACATTGCAATTCACAATTTCTTCAGAAAGGTACTGAGAATAGACAAATGGCTCAATCCAGGCAGGTTTATTTAGGAGAAAACTTGAAGAGTCTCCAGTCAAAGCTAGACACTCATTCCCATTTACAGGTGAGGACATTTTGTAGCAGGCCCATGGGATTGCTACTTATGTGGTGGGAATCCATGTGAAAGTAGTTAATAGTGGGCGCTAGATAATTTCCAAATGTGTGACTGTCAGAGGAAGGGAAGAAACAATGGTAGGACATAGGTAATGTGCAAAATGGGTCACAGCTGGAAAAAGGAATGGAGCAAGATAGGGGTATGGGTTCAAAGCTCTGAGCTGACACCAGCCACATGGGTTAAATCCTGTCAAGGAAAGAGAATAAAGCAAGGAGTGTTTGTAAATCAAGGCATTGGTCTGGAGCCTTAAGAAAAGAAGACATCTAGCTATTTTTACCTAATAATTAACATACAACCTAACTCATCACCCCAAACCAAGCAGATGATTCACAGCCATCTGCATCACTTAAAATTTCCCAGCAGAAGGGCTAGATATGTGACTCCATGGTAGAGTGCCTACCTAGCAAGTGTAAAACCTAAGTTCAAACCCAAATAACATCACCGAGAGAAAGAGAGGGGGGTAGGGAGGGGAAAAGATTTTCTAACAGAAGCAACCATTTTTAAAATTTATTTATTGTTATTGTAAGGGTGATGTACAGAGGGATTACAGTTACACAAGTCAGGTAATGTGTATATTTCCCTTCTGTTCCTGCTCACCAGTTATATAGTTCATTTTTAGCATACTATATAGGTAGGATCACTGCTGCATTTGTTCATGCTTTGTCCCATTTCTGGGTCCTCCCTTACCCTCCCCAAAACAGATAAACAAACAAACAAATAAGACAAAAAGAAAACAAAAACAGCAACTAAAAAAGCCTTGTGTTCCATTTCCTGAATATTTAGGCAAATATTCTTTCATATGATTCAATGCACACAGCTATTGCGCCTTTGTAATCCAATCCTAAGAATATCCTCCTTTGGCAGCCATTTACAACAGGGGAACAGCAAAGTCCACTGAGTTGAAGTGATAATTTTGAGAAACAGACAGAACACATCCCATCCTCCAGAGACTCCAGCATGCAGTATAATCTGGTTCCCAGGACAATTTCGACCCATAGTTAGAGATCCTTGCAGCCACAGAGGGATCTGTTACTTCCATGACTACTGGGCTGTGTTTTAATGGGGGCATTCCCATCATCTCCCTTAAGGGATGAATAATAATGATGCTTTAAATTTGCATAGCGCTTTTACTCCAGTAGTTGTGTCAAGGTATATTATTCTATCTTGTATTCCAATAGTTTTTACATTAAGAAATTATTCCACTTTTCCATCAGAATTTTGATAAAGTATACTACTTTTCTCATTATTATATCTCCTGGTGTGTGTGTGTGCGTGTGTGTGTGTGTGTGTGTGTGTGTGTGCATGTGTGTGTTTATCCTGGTGCCTTGCACATGCTGAGCACCTGCTCTAACTCTAAGCTAACAGTTCCAAATTATCCTCTGGGAGTTATTGACCGAATAAATTCTTTATAACACCTTTCAATAGTTGTACACTGAAGACATGGCCCATCGTCCTTTCACAAATTTACCCATCAAATTCACTTTAGAAGCGTAGGAACAGGGGTGGCAATTTTAGCTGCCATAAAGCCTCGTGGGTATTATCTTCCTATATACCTCACATATTTGCTTATCTTTCCTTTCTCTCATTTATTGGAATTAATTTGGGGGTACCTTCTCTTGTTTCAAGACCAAATGAATGTGGTATGTCAACATAGTGGCAGTATGGGATGCTACCGGCTCTTTCTTGTAGTCCTAGCTATTCAAGAGGCTGAGATTTTAGGATTACAGTTAAGAGCCATCTTGAGCAGATAAACCCAAAGACCCTTCTCTCTAATCAGTTAGCAAAAACAAGAAGTGAAGCTATAGGACAAGTGGTAGAGAGCAAGCCTTTAACACAAAAGCTAAGCAAGAGCATGAGACTCTGGGCTCAAATCCTAATACTTGCAACAATCAGACAAACAAACAAAAATTAAAGTTAGGAGGCTGAGTCTAAGTAAGTTCTGACAGCCATATTGGTGTTTCTTGCTCATGCAGTGATGAAAAGCCTAGAGGTGAGAGAGGCCAGTCATTGAATGCCGATTCCTAGCTCATGGTGAGCTAGGAGGGCTCTGCTTCAGAGAAACGCCACTGTCATAGACTTAGAAAAGCTTTGCATAGAGAATGTTCTGATTCTGCATGGATCACCTCTCTAAACGGCTTGAATCAGCCACCTCTGTGTACTCTCCAATTATACCCCTATATGAAAGGCTGATGTGCATCTGCCCTAGATGGAAAAGTTATGCTGGCACTTGAGCTTGTACCTGAGTATGTCCATATAAAGTCTGCTTTTGCTGGGCTTGAGTGCCTCCACCCCAAGCCTGTTGTTTTTGTCTTTAAAAGCTTTGTGAAAGCTCTGTTTGGTGATGCTGGTCTTTGAGGCGGGAGTACACCATGCAATCGCTGGCCCTTTAATAGACTTCCAATTTGATCTTGCAAAATGTAGTTTCTGTTTTCTTGCTATACAATAAAATCAAGTGGTGTCAGTAACACTGCAAAAAAAAGATATTCCAAGTGACTTTCTTTAAGAACAAAACAATAGAATTCAGGGTTTAGCTTAGTGGTGGAAGTATGCTCATACCTACTCAATTCTTAGGGTTTGTCTCTAGCACTGAAAAACAATGACAATTTTGAATGATTGAAAGCATATAAATCAAACATTTTTAATGTAGTCTTAATTTCTTTCCTATAGTCCATTCAAAGATCTTTTCATTTTTCAAAAATTTTTTATTGTCTGGGTAATGTATAGAGGGGTTACAGTTACATTGACCAGGTAGTAAGTGCATTTTTTCTCACACATTGATACACCACTCTCATGTTTTTGTCCCCATTTCCCTCCCCCCACCCCCTCAATCATCTTGTTTTTCCCCCTTTCTTTTCCTATTTCAAATAAACATATATATAATATACATAACAAAGGTAACAAAGTCAGATACAGTAACACTATAAAATTAACCAAAGGCAAAAACAGAAAAGAGAAATAACATAATACATTAAGAACAACAATCACACAAGATAAAGTTCTTGTTTCCATATCCTAGAGATCCTTTCATTTAGTTTCAGCCTATATGACCTTATGTATCTAGGTTTTGAGCTATTGTAATCCTTTGCTAGGAGAGTCCTAGATGTATACTAATTATTAAAAATGAGGGAAACCATTGAACCTATGTTCCTTTGGGTCTGGCTTACTTCATTTAATATTATTTTCCTCCAAGTTTTTCAATTTCCCTATAAATGGGGCTATGTCATTCTTTCTGATGGCAGCATAGAATTACATTGTGTATAAGTACCACATCTTCTTGATTGAATCATCTACTGAGGGGCAACTGGGTTGGTTCCATCTTTGCTATGGTAAATAGTGCTACAATGAACATCGTTGTGCTAGTGGTTTTAGTATATCCTTGTTTCTGGACATTTGGGTAAATGCCAAGGATTGGAATTGCTGGGTCACAGGGGAGCTCTATGTTTAGTCAAAGATCTTTCCTTTTTGTCAATCCTGGGCCTTGAACTCAGGGTCTGGGCACTTTCCTTCAGCTTTCTCAAGGCTAGTGCTCTATCACTTGAATAACAGCACCACTTCAAGCTTTTTTCTATGTATGTAGTACTGAGGAATCCAACCCAGGTCGTCGTGCATGCTAGGCAAGCACTCTACCACTAGGCCAAACTCCCCACGCCTATCCAAATATCTTAGTTGATACTCTTGACACTTGAGAAGTCCTCCCTGTAACTGTTCAAACACTCTCCCTCCCTCCCTCCCTCCCTCCCTATCCAATATTCCCTATCCAGTTTTGATCCACGTGACATCATAGCCAATCTCTCATCAGTCTGTGTCCTAGATTCAGTTTCTGCCTCAAATATGGAAGCATGGGAGACTAAGTAGCATTTATTTTTAAATTAAAAAGCCTCCTGGCTTCTCTTGTAGACTGCCTTGACTGTGCTGTCCTCATCAAAGCTCCTTTGAACTACTCTTCTGTGCTGCCATCACCAGGAGTAAATGTTGCTCATCTCAACCTTAATGGGCAACATTAGAGCATTAGCAACAAGCAAAGGGCTGAAGTTCAAGTGGAAGAGACACATTCCAATACTCCTTGAAGGAGATGACTAAAACCATGAGTTACATGGTCCATAAATCTTTTATTTATGCTAATTCTTATAAGATTTTCTCATTTTTCTTTCTTTCTTTGTCTAATTGTTGCTTCCTCTTATTCTTGCCCATTTTATTAATTTTAATTTTAATTTTTTATCGTAATTAATAAAAGGGTTACATGATATTTGCCAGATAGAAGGTGCATTAATTCACATACATTGATACCCTTTCACATGTCTTGGTACCCATTACCCTCCCCCCATCCCCCTCACCCGTCTTGGTTTTCCCCCCTTCCCTATCAAATTTCAAATAACCAAATACAAATAAATTCAATATATCAGATAACAAAGTGAGATACTGTAACAATATGAGATACCCAAGGGACAGCAAAAGAGATGAGAGATAACATAGTACATTAAGGACAACAATCATTCGTTATATTCCTTGCCCAATTTTAATCCTTTAAAAAAAACTAATTATCCTCCCCAATGGGGACAAAAACATGAAAAGGGGTATCAATGTGTGTGAAGTAATGCTTGTTCTATCTGGAGAATATAATTGTAACCCCTCTTAATTACAATAAAAATATGAAAAGAAAAAAATAAAAAACTAATTATCCCCTTGGTTTCTCTTTTTCAAAAATCCCTTTGGCCTCATTTCCACTTACTCCTCCTCCATCTTGTTTTTTAAACTCTCTCTTCTCTCTCTCTCTCTCTCTCTCTCTCTCTCTCTCTCTCTCTCTCTCTCTCTCTCTCTCTCCCTATTTCTCTGTCTCTCACACACACTTCTTTTTTTTTAATGACTAGATTTATTTTTTTATTGTAATTAGTAAAAGGGTTACATGATATTTGCCAGATAGAAGGTGCATTAATTCACATACATTGATACCCTTTCACATGTCTTGGTACCCGTTTCCCTCCCACCCCACAACCCCCACCCGTCTTGGTTTTTCCCTCTTCCCTATCAAATTTCAAATATCCAAATACAAATAAATTCAATATATCAGATAACAAAGTGAGATACTATACCAATATGAGATACCCAAGGGACAGCAAAGGAGATGAGAGACAACATACTACATTAAGGACAACAATCATTCATTATATGGCTTTTGTTTCACTATCCTGGAGGTCCTTTCAATTAGCTTCACATTATATGTCCTTATGTATCAAGATTTTGCTCTATTGCAAATCTCTGCTAGTAGAGCCCAAGGTTTCTACTGATTATGACGAATGAGGGAAACCATTGAGCCTAAGTTCCTTTGAGTCTGGCTTACTTCACTTAATATGATTTTTTCTAAGTCTTTCCATTTCCTAACAAATGGGGCAATGTCATTCTTTCTGACAGCAGCATAGAATTCCATTGTGTACAAATACCACAACTTGTTGATCCACTCATCCACTGAGGGACATCTAGGTTGGTTCCATATCTTTGCTATGGTGAATAGTGCTGCAATGAACATTGTTGTGCTAGTGGGTTTAGTATGTCCTTGTTTCTGGGTGGTTGCGTAAATGCCAAGTAGTGGAATTGCTGGGTCATAGGGGAGTTCTATGTTTAGCCTTTTGAGGCACTGCCACACTGCTTTCCATAGTGGTTGAATGAGTTTGCACTCCCACCAACAGTGTAGTAGACACACACACTTCTTTATGATGTATCTGTTTATTTTCTATAATGCTTGGGCTCTAACTCACAGCCTTATGCATGCTAAGAAAGTGCTCTGCCACTGCGCTACAACCTCAGGATCCATATTTTCTCCCTAAAAAGAAAGAAACTGGCTGCCAAGAGCAGTGGCTCACACCTGTAACCCTAGCTACTGAGGAGGCTGAGATCTGAGGATTGCAACTAAAAGCCAGCCCAGGCACTAAAAAGTCATCTCCAATTAATCACCAAAAAACCAGAAGTGGTGCTATGGCTCAAGGGGTAGGGCGGTAGCCTTGAACTGAAGAGCTCAAGGACAATGCCTAGGCCCAGAGTTCAAGTCCCATGAAAGAAAAAAAAGGAAACTAACTGGGCCAGATGTGGAAGGATGTCAGTAATCCTAGCACTCTTGAGTTAGAATGGAGAGAATTGAGTACATAAAGGCAGCCTGGGTTACATAGGAAGAAATTATCTCAAAGTAACAAACAAGGAAGCAAAGGGCTGAGGAGACAGAAAGAAAGAGAGAAAGAAAGGAAGGAAGGAGAAGGAGGGAGGGAGGGAAGGAAGAAAGGGAGGAAGGAAGAAAGGAAGGAAAGAAGGAAGGAAGGAAGGAAGGAAGGAAGGAAGGAAGGAAGGAAGGAAGGAAGGAAGGGAAGGAAGGAAGGAAGGAAGGGAAGGAAGGAAGGAAGGGAAAGAAAGAAAGAGAGCATCCGTGATTCATCTGTAATCCTAGCTACTGAGGTCTGAGGTCTGGAAGACGGCAGTTCAAAGGCACTTTGGGAAGAATAGTCCACAAGACTCCATATCTAGAATAATCAGCAAAAGCCTGGAAGCATGACTGAAGGATTAGAGAGCCAGCACAGCAAGTTCTCTAGCCACGTGAGCACAAAGCCTTGAGTTCAAGTCCAGATACAACCAAAAAAAGAAAAGAAAAAGAAAGAAAGAAAGAAAAGAAATAGAAGCTGAAATGTAACTCAAAAGTAAAGAGAAACACAAACTTTATCATCCTTACCATTTATTGAACCTTAATATTGCTATGAAGGAATCAAATGTTTAGTATCATTTGTAATCATAAAATTTTGAAACAATTCAAAGCAATTCAATGGGCAAATATACATATTGGCAATATGTTCACATAGTAGAATATGGCTCTCAATAAAAAAGCAGAAACTAGAGAGGAAAACTGGAAAAGAGTGAGAAAAAGGGGTGACTGTTAGGAAAACGAAGGAGAAAGGAAGGAAATAGGCCAGATTCCATCTTCCATTGGTGAAGACTATTGAGATAGAGCAGTGAAGGACACAGCCTTCCCACACGCTGGGAGACTGCAAAGAGGTAGGATAGGAATGGGTTTTTATGAGGTCTGAGCAAGGAGGCAGAAGTTAATGAAAAAGCCATTAGTTCTAGGGAGGTGGAGGGCTTTTCAGTTTGGGCCCACAATGAATGTTTACAGCCAGGCTTAGGTAGATTGCCCTGCCTGCATAAGGCAGCCTCCACATATGTTTGGAGGCTTGCATGATGCCTGTATGTACCTGGGGAAAACAGTGTGGGTCAGTTCTTCAATGGTATTGTCCAAATAGAAATGTGCTCATTACCTGGCATATGTCATTGTAGTCCTTCTGAACATCACCTTTTTATTTTATTTTATTTTATTGCAGGGGTAGTGTATAAAGGGGTTATAGTTACATTCATCAACTAGTAGGTGCATTACTTCTCTCACATTGCTACTCCTTCTCATGTTTTTGTCCCCGTTTCCCTCCCCCATCCCATCCCAATCATCTTCTTTGCCCCTCTTCCCTTCCCTATTTCAAATAAAGAAATAAATGTATATACAATATATCTGGTAACCAAGTCAGATACAGTAACAATATGAGATTAACCATAAGGGGAAAAAAAGAGAAAAGAAATAACTGCACATAGTGTACATTACCTTTATAATAACTATTTTTAGAAAACATAAATTACTAATAAACACAACATCATGGATGAATCTCAAAATAATTTTTGAGTAAAAGAAAAGTCAGGAGAGGGGAGGGCACAAAGCGAGGCGGTGGATCCCAGAGCCCAGCTGACTGTGAGGAAGCGAGCGGCTGAATGCTGAGGAGTGTGGGCCCCAGAACTATGTCTATGCAGGAGTCCTTTAACCCGGAAAGTTATAAATTGGACAAGAGCTTCTGGTTAACCAGATTTACTGAACTGAAGGACACTGCCTACAAAGTGCCCCAAGATGTCCTGCAGAAATTGCTGGAGTCCTTACATGAGAACCACTTCCAAGAGCATGAACAGTTTCTGGGAGCTGTTATGCCAAGGGTTGGCATTGGAATGGATACCTGCGCCATTCCTTTGAGGCATGGTGATCTTTCCTAGGTTCAAACGACAGATTACATTTATCCAATTGTAGACAATCCTTACATGATGGGCAGGATAGCATGTGCCAATGTCCTCAGTGACCTCTATGCAATGGGAATCACAGAGTGTGACAATATGTTGATGCTTCTTGGAATCAGTAATAAAATAATGGATGAGGAAAAAGATAGTCATACCCCTAATTATACAGGGTTTTGAAGATGCGGCAGAGGAAGCAAGAACCTCAGTGAAAGCCTGGCACGGTGGCTCACACGTGTAATCCTAGCTACTCAGGAGGCTGAGATCTGAGGATCAAGGTTCAAAGCCAGCCCAGGAACAAAAGGACCCGAGACTCTTACCTCCAATTAACCTATAGAAAACCGAAAGTGGGGCTGAGGCTCAAGAGTAAGGCAGTAGCCTTGAGCTGAAGAGCTCAGGACAACGCCCAGGCCTAGTTCAAGTCCCATGACCCATGAAAAAAAAAAAATGAACCTCAGTGACAGGTGGCCAAACAGTGCTAAACCCCTGAATCATTGTAGGAGGAGACGCCACTACCATGTGCCAGTCCAATGAATTTATCATGCCAGATAACACAGTGCCGGGGAATGTGCTAGTGCTAAGCCCCTGGGGATGCCGATGCAGGTCGCTGTGCCAGTGCACCAGTGGCTGGGTATTCCTGAAAAAAAAAACAGGAATAAAATTAAGCTTGTAGTCGCCCAACAAGATGTAGAATTGGCATACCAGGAAGCAATGATGGACAAGGCCAGGCTCAACATGACAGCTGCAGGACTCAGGCCCACCGTTCAATGCTCGCGCAGCCACAGACATCCCAGGCTTTGGGATTTGAGGCCATGCTTAGAACCTGGCAAAGCAACCGAGGAATGAGATGTCCTTTGTGATTCACAACCTTCCTGTGCTGCCCAAGATAATGGCAGTGAGCAAGGCCTCATGCATGAGACTTGCACAGAGACTTCACGAGGCCTTCTTTACAAGAAAGAATAGGAGATTCACTAGGTCTCCTTGGCACAGGTTGAAACTTTCCTAATAAGGACCAAGAAACACAACAAATCAGAGAAAGTCTGGATAAGTGGGACTGCATTAAACTGCAGAGCTTCTGTATGGCAAAGGACATAGCTAGCAAATTCACTAGAAAGCCTACAGAGTGGGAGAAGATCTTCACCATCCATACAACAGACAAAGGCCTCATATCTAAAATATATCAACAGCTCAAAAAATTGAATCACTCCAAAACTAATCCCCAAAGAAACAACCATCCCATTAAAAGATGGGCCAAAGACTTAAAGAGAGTCTTCTCTAAAGACACATGAAGAAATGCTTGACATCTCTGGCCATAAAAGAAATGTAAATCAAAACAACTCTAAGATTCCACCTCACTCCAGTTACAATGGCCAGGATCAAGAAATGTAATAATAACAGATGCTAGAGGGGATGTGGCCAGGAGGGATCACTACTACACTGTTGGTGGGAGTGCAAGCTCATTCAACCACTATGGAAAGCAGTATGGCAGTTCCTCAAAAGACTAAACATAGAGCTCCCCTATGACCCAGCAATTCCACTACTCGGCATTTACCCAATCATCCAGAATCTAGAGCATACTAAATCCACTAGCACAATGATGTTCATTTCAGCACTATTTACCATATCAAAGATATGGAACCAACCCAGATGTCCCTCAGTTAATGAGTGGATCAACAAGATGTGGTATTTATACACAATGGAATTCTATGCTGCAGTCAGAAGAACGGCATCACCCCATTTGTAAGGAAATGGAAAGACTTAGAAAAAAATCATATTAAGTGAAGTAAGCCAGACTCAAAGGAACATAGGCTCAATAGTTTCCCTCATTTGTCATAATCAGTAGAAACCTTGGGCTCTCCTAGCAGAGATTTACAATAGAACAAAACCTAGATACAATAGAACAAAACCTAGATGGCTATCTCATATTGTTACAGTATTTCACGTTGTTATCTGATACATTGCATATATGCTTATTTGGTTATGTGAAATAGGATAGGGAAGGGGAGAAAACAAGATGAAAGGTCGGGGTGGGGAGGGAAATGGGACCCAAGACATGAGAAATGGTATCAATGTTTGTGAAGTAATGCACCTTCTATCTGGTGAATATAATGCAACCCTTCTATTAATTACAATAAAAAGTGAAAATAGAACATAATTATGATACTTCCAGAACATGGTAATAGTCATAGCATAATCCATAGTCCATAGCATAGACATCTAAAATTAATTCTCAATAAACATTGAGCCCTGGGCTCGATTTCTTGGTACCACATACATAGAAAAAGCTGGAAATCCTACTGTGGCTCAAGTGGCAGAGCTCTAGCCGTGAGAACACTCAAGGATAGTATTCAGACCGAGTTCAAGCCCCAGGACTGACAAAAAATAGCAAGAATTCTATTTGTCTGTGAGGGTCATCCAAAGCTTATATTGAGTTGCACAGAAAGTGACCACACTCTAGGAGCCTGCTGAGTTTTCATCCCAATGTCCTTCTAGCTCAATTCATCTTTCATTCAGATTCTGTCCCCTTATCCAAGTAGCCAGAGCCCCTTCACTGGATGATGCTTAGCTGGAAGTGGATTTGTGGCTCAAGTGGCAGAGTGCCAATCTTGATTGAAAAAACTAAGGAATAGTACCTAGGCCTTGAGCTCAAGTCCCAGTACCAGTGCACGCACACTCACTTACACACGCACACACACACACACATGCACACATAAAGACAACCAAAGATCTGCCAAACTGGTCAGATAGGTATTTACTCATCCAACGAGCAGTTGTTGACAGCCTCCTATGCATCCAAGATTAGATAATGTGAAGTCTTCTGCATCCTAATTCTGTCTCTTTAAATTACATTTGAGTACAAAGAAAATAGGGCAATCTGTGATTATGCATATATTCATTGCAAACTACTGCACAAATATTTGGCTCATAACCATGAGTTAAATGGTATGACATTTCCATGAGAAAATTAATTACTTGAACATGTGTTGTATAAAATATGTCAAATCATTTATTTGGATGTTGTAGGTCACATATTAGTTTGTTTTTTTTTATACCAGAGGAAAGACATGAGAAATAAACATGAAATACACACTCTATATATTGTAAATGTCATGTTATACCCCAGGGATTTTCACAAGTGAACACTTTTTTATGGATGATGTGAATGACATCCAAAAGACCACAAGATCACCAGTCATATATTTCACCATTATAACTATTGACAAATTGTCTATTTAAAAACTATGCTTCTTACAAATAGCTATGTGTACAGAATGAGTAGATTAATCATCTCAGATACCAAACTGCCATCTAAAATAGTCTGGAATTCTAACAGCATGAAATAACCTAAAATAAAGAAGGATGTATGATGTGGCATGGAATAGCTCTGTTCTGACGCTTTTTGTGGTTTCAACAATTTTGAGGGAGAGGAATCTATGTAAAGATCGGTGATTTAGAGATTGTCATAAATGTCACTTGTGGTCAATCTCTAGTAAGGAATGGTGTAAGAGAACTAAATTTAGAAAGAGAAATATGTAAGGTTAAATATACCAATCAAAGAGGACTGGTATTGTTTACTGAGGGCCAAGAAGCATTCAGAAACAGAAGAAACTTCCCCCAGTGAAGGAAGCACAAAGGGTTTACTCTGAATGCTCCTGTTTATTCAACCAGGCATAAAGCAGCATCTTCTCCATATTCATGGAAGTATAGGGCAAAAGCTATACCATGCCATAAATGAACCATGTTAGAGCAGGTTTTTCATTATTTTCTCTTTGGTTTTAGGCCCTAAGGGTTCATCCTATAAAACACCCAAGCTTGTTTAATTAGAATGTCTGTCAAACTTCCCATTTACAAAATGGTATTTGTCCTTCCAGTCACAGAATTTATAAATGGCTTCATTTATTTCTCATTTTCTTCGTTTCAGTACAATCATTCTCTGGGCTAGAATTCTTTACTTAAACATATTTGCACTGAGACTACATTTTCTCTTGGGCACTGAGCTGCATCCCTCTGCTTTGATTCAATCTTCATGTGTGAATTGTGTTACTGAAATTGCATTGGTCAACATGAGCTCACTAAGAGTAATGTGCAGGTTTTGGGTATTGTGTCTCAGGAGACAATAATGAGCTGTTTTGTGTAGTGACTTGGAGTCAGTCCATGATTTGACATTTTAAACTGTTTAGGTGGTTATTACAGTATTATTTGTATTGAGACAGGCTCTCCCAATGAAACAAAAACTGGCTTCAAACTCTTGATCCTCCAGCCTCAGCCTCCTGAGTTCTGGGATTATAGGTATCCACCACCAGGCCAGGCTTAAGAGATTTTTTTTCTAAAAGGATATGTATAGGATGGATGGGAGGAATATGTATAGAAATATTCTCAGATCTTGCTGGAGGGGATGTGGCCAGGAGGGATCACTACTACACTGTTGGTGGGAGTGCAAACTCGTTCAACCACTATGGAAAGCAGTGTGGCAGTTCCCCAAAAGACTAAACATATCAGTGTATGTGAATTAATGCACCTTCTATCTGGCAAATATCATGTAACCCTTTTACTAATTACAATTAAAAAAATAAAATAAAAATTAAATTAAATTAAAAAAAAGGCTAAACATGGAGCTCCCCTATGACCCAGCAATTCCACTACTTGGCATTTACCCAACCATCCAGAAACTAGGGTATACTAAATCTACTACCACAACAATGTTCATTGCAGCATTATTCACCATAGCAAAAATATGGAACCAACCTAGATGTCCCTCAGTTGATGAGTGGATCAACAAGATGTGGTATTTGTACACAATGAAATTCTATGCTGCTGTCAAAAAAAATGACATCACCCCATTTGTTAGGAAATGAAAAGTCTTAGAAAAAATCATATTAAGTGAAGTAAGCCAGACTCAAAGGAACTTAGGCTCAATGGTTTCCCTAATTTGTCAGAATCACAGTAGAAACCTTGGGCTCTACTAGTAGAGATCTGGAATAGAGCAAAACCTTGATATATAAGGCCATACAGTATGAAGCTTATTGAAAAGACTTCCAGGATATTGAAACAAAAGCCATATAATCAGTGATTGTTGTTCTTAATGTACTATGTGATGTCTCATCTCTTTTGCTGTCCCTTGGTTATCTCATATTGTTACAGTATCTCACTTTGTTATCTGATATATTGGATTTATTTGTATTTGGTTATTTGAAATTGGATAGGGAAGGGAGGAAAACCAAGACGGGAGGGGAGGGGAGGGTAATGGGGACCAAGACATGTGAAAGGGTATCAATATATGTGAATTAATGCACCTTCTATCTGGCAAATATCATGTAACCCTTTTATTAATTACAATAAAATATATATATATAAAAAGAAATATTCTCTGATCAAGCCATACTGAATCTGACACACAGTGAATGATATATACATATGTACATATAACATTATATATGTTGTATATCGTAAGGTATATATTAGATGTATTATATAATGTATTATGTATTATATATTAGCTATACAAGTTCTAAATTATGTTTTATATATACTAACTATATGAATGGTAGTATAGCTTATTGTCTACGCATGAAAAATTAGAGTAAGAAGCCTTTTTTTGATTATTTAGTTTTTAAATGAACATCTAACCATTACAAGTGGTAAATTTCAGCATTATGGTCTAAAAGTTTGTGTCTTCCATCCCCATAAGACATTAATATTGCAGTCCTAATCTCTAAGGTCAATATTTGGAGATGTGAGCCATGGATTGCTGATTAGGTCATGGAAGTGGAGCCCTCCTGAAGGGGAGTAGTACCTTCATAAAAGAGGTCCAAGGGGCTTGAGTGTAGCTCATTGGTAGACCACTTGCCTAACATATGAAAAATAAAATGTTATAATCTGTTCATAATTAATATAAACTTTCCTTACCCTAAAAATATGTTGGATTCATGGGCAAGTTGAAATGTATTTTTAGTGTGCAGGTGGGTTTCATTTTTATGCAAGTGTATGAGTGTTCTGTGATTGATGGGTTGTTTTCAGTTTTTTTGTTTAGTTTTGGCATTTTATTACTATATTTTGTGGCAGGTTCTGGATTATCTTCATGTACTATCTATAGTCTAGCTTATGAGAAGAATAACTCGGGGAAGTATAAAGTTTATCTAGTATTGAACAAAAACAATGTAGTCTCAAAAATTCAATTACATTATTAGAACTTAAAGTATGCAACTATATAATGTTCTGTCGGGTGTAAATTATGCCTGTTTTGCCTTAAATTTTTGAATAATTCGCTTCTCACTTCAAAAAGGTAGTTGGGATCATGAAACTGATTCTTCAATCACTTTTCACTGTTTCAATGTGTATATCCAGAAAAAAAACAAACAACCAAACAAATAGGGTTTTAAGCACACTCTTTGTGTTTATTTTTTTTTTTGGTTGGTCTTAGGGCTTTGAACTCTCTCCTCTCCTTCAACTTAGAGCTCTCAAAATTGAGCAATAAATTTCTCTCCCAAATCTAAAAAAGTTTATCTACTTTTCTTTGCTAATGAATGTTGGTTTTATTTTTTAAGTCAACCAAAACAAACAACTCACTGAAAGACCATGAAGAGCACAGGCATACTCTGGGTGATTTTATATTGTCCATCAAACAGCCATTTTCAGGTTGCACCTAGCCTGAAGTTACTCTATTTTATAAAACAATAGTTTTTTTTTAAATAATAGTTTGGGCCTAAGTTTTGAGCATGAATGCCAAGACAAAATGACTCTACAACTTGTTTATAAAAGTAAACATTATCTGCCAGCACACCATGAGGTAGAAACTGATTATTTGTTTGTACCAATAAGTAATTATACCTGCATATATACATATAGTTGTATCAGAAGATATGAGCTTAGTACTCACAGCAATCATCATCCTTGGACTATAAAACAAGGAACACCCCACGACTCAGATGTGACATTCCAGGGCTCGAACTCAGGGCCTGGGCATTGTCCTTGAGCTTTTTCTACTCAAGGCTAGCAATCTTTTCCACTTGAGCTACAGTTCCACTTCTGGCTTTCTTTGGTGCTTAATTAGCAATATTTACAAAAACATGTAGTTGTAGAAGGGAGTGGGCCTAAATGATATATGAGGATTGCAATTAATCTCTGTTCCTGGCAAGGTAAGACAGGAAGAACATTATTTTCAAACACAGTTGAATTTATGGATGCTCTCCTGAGCTTTTATAAACTGCTATGTATTCATAAATAATTTATTAATTTGTAATTCATAGACTATCCACATGTGATTTTGATCATTTTCTATTATGACATTCATTACAATGAAACAGGTTTTAAATCTAGAATCTAGTACATTTTTATTTAAAAGTACTCTTCATACAGTATTTTGGTGTTTTTCCTTAATCTTTTTAATAGCTCTCTTCAAACTGATTGGGTTTTGTTTTTATAGATTCAAAGTTTGCAGAATGTTATTATTCAGCTAAGTGATAGTATTGCCTACCTGTTCAAAAAGAGAAATGCCAGATGCACCATAATACAATCTTGGGTATAAATTTTAAAAATGCAATCAAAGGGAAGAAAGCGATAGTCCCCTGAAAGGCCCCAGTGGTAACATAACAGCTGAAAGTGGCAGCAATTTTGGCTGGAGTTAATCATTCTTTAGAACTCTCATTGCATACGGGAGAGTGTTTTGTGCATATATCTGCTCAACAATGATCCTGGGTGAGATAAAGGGTCTCAGAGACTTTCCTGTCTGGGCTTATGGCCTTTGCTACCTGGTCTGCCTTCAATATGCCATCATCAGATCTCATCCTATTGAATAGCTAAGATTACAGGCATGAGCCATCAGCACCAAAGCAATCTCATAATGTAATTACTCTAACTCAATAGGATTCTTTCCTGTAGGAGAGCATGGGAATGGGGAATGTAGATAATTTGGGAGAGTTTTAAATGGTTACTAATGGAATGACTCATCCTAGGGACAGAAACTAGCTTCTTAAAAGGATTCTCATTGGGATTTGAATTTGCTCAAGGAAAAAACATTATGTCACATAAAGTTCATTTTTCATTCTTCTTTTTTTTGCATTCTTCCATCTTCTTTGCTACCCTAGATAAATTGCAAGGCAGGCCTGGCATTCGTGGCTCATGCCTGTAATCCTAATGATTCAGGAGACAAATGCTGAAGTTATCAGTCACTGAATTCAAATCCTGGCACTGGTATACACACACACACACACACACACACACACACATATACAGACACACACACTTTCAGGGAAAAAATAGAAGGAAATTATCTTCTCATTGGAGAGTCTTCACTTAATGCAAATAGGGAAATTACCAGGATAGCTACCTTGGACTTGGAGAGAAGAAGGAAGACAAGGCTAAGAGGAACCTTCAATCCGAAGTAAGTTCTGAGGTCTTTTAGCAAGACCAAGCTCCATTTATTGGGCATGTAATTGTCTGAGCCCCAAGGGCAACAAAAAGTGGTTTCCTAAGAAGAAAAGAAAGAAAAATAGAGAGAAGAAAAGAAAGAGAGGGAGACAGAAAGGAAGAAAGAGAGAGACAGATAAGAGAGAGAGAGAGAGAGAGAGAGAGAGAGAGAGAGAGAGAGAGAGAGAGAGAGGGGAGGGGCAAGGAGGGAGGGAGGAAGAAAAAAAGGAAGAAGGAAGGAAGGAAGAAAGAAAGGAAGGAAGAAAGGAAAAGGAAAGAAACAAAGAAAAGAAGAAGGAAAGAAGAAAGGAAGGAAGAAGAGAAAGAGAAAAATAAAGAAGGAAAAAGAGCAAGATAAACTCAAAAAGGATGGAAGGACGATACAATAAAAATGAAAGTATAAATCAATAAAAATTGAAAACAGAAAAAATAAAGAAAAATCAATGAGCAAGGAGCTGGCTCTTTATAAAAAGTAACAAAGCTCACAAGTCTCTCTAGCAAGACTGACAAAGAATGAGTAGGAGAAAACACAGCTTACTAACACCAGAAATTGAACAGGATCTGGCTGTGGACTAGATATATTAAAAGGATCACAAGAGACCATTATGAAAAACTCTACACACATAAATTTGATAAGTTAGATGAAATGGACCAATTCTTTATATAATAAAATTATAGCAACTTACTCAATACAAAATAGCTAATTTGAGTAACCCTCTGTTGCAGAAATTGAATTTGTATCTTTAAAAGTCCCAAGAAAGCAAAGGCCCCATGAAGTCTATCAAACATGAATTTCAGGTGGATTTTGTCAGACATCTAAAAAAGAAGAGCAGAGCTACAAAATCTTTTCCAAAATATAGACTGAGGGGAGAGAACCTTTGCCAACTGATATTATTAAGCTGATATTACCAGTGAAGAAGCCAACATTAAAAAACCAAAACAAGTTAAAAATTGAATACTAACAAACTTCATAGGTTTTTTGCCAGTCCTGGGGCTTAAACTCAGGGCCTGAGCACTATCCTTGGGCTATCTCAAGGCTAGAATGCTACAACCTGAGGCACAGCACCATTTCTGACTTTTTGTATGTATGTGGTACCGAGGAATCAAACCTGGGTCTTCATGCATGATAGGTAAGCACTCTAACACTAGGCCAAACTCCTGCCCCCCTTCATAGTTTATAAACACAAAAGTACCTAACAAAATAATGACCAACAGAATTACACGTATAAAATATGATGAGTGGGGCCAGGAGTGTGACCTTGTCTACCATGCACAAAGCCCTGGGTTCAATTCCTGGGTACTCACATGCACAGAAAAAGCTGGAAGTGGTGCTGTGGCTCAAGTGGTAGAACACTAGCCTTGAGATAGCCCAAGGATAGTGTTCAGGCCCTGAGTTTAAGCCCCAGGACTGGCAAAAAAAAATCATGAGTACCTAACCATAATAAACAAAGCAGATTTTTCCAGAGGTGCATGTTTGGATACATATTTAAAAATTATAATCCACACAAACCATCACATTAACAGGCTAGAGAAGAAAACACTCAAAGAGGATGTTGTTAAAAATAGTGTAGTAGGGGCTGGGAGTTTGGCCTAGTAGTAGAGTGCTTGCCTAGCATGCACAAAGACCTGGGTTCGATTCCTCAGTACCACATACATAGAAAAAAAGCCAGAAGTGGTGCTGAGGCTCAAGTGGTAGAGCTCAAGCCTTGAGAAAGTCCGACAGTGCCCAGACTCTGAGCTCAAGCCCAGGACTGGCAAAAAAATAATGTAGTAGGCAGACGACAAATGCTGACGGGGTTGTGGAGAAAGAGGAACTCTACTGCACTGCTGGTGGGAGTGTAAACTAGTTCAGCCACTCTGGAAAGCACTGTGGAGGTTTCTTAAAGAACTGAAAATTGACCTTCCCTATGATCCCGCCATACCACTTCTGGGCATCTATCCTGAACAGCATGACCCAGGATATGATAAGGACACCTGCTCAGCTATGTTCATCTCTGCACTATTCACAATAGCCAAGCGATGGAAACAACCCAGATACCCTACTGCAGATGAATGGGTACCAAAAATGTGGTACATGTATACATAGACACCAGACAAGATAAAATAATGATATTTGCTGGGAAGTGGACGAAACCAGAGTGAATCATATTGAGTGAGATGAATCAAGACGTGTGGTCTCCTTAATATGTGGATATTAGATCCAAACAGTACAAGAGTGATGACTCAATATTTGGGTACCCAAAGTTATGGACATGGTCTTGGAGATATAAACATAACTACATAGACATGAAAAAAGTATGATAAGCTATATACTCTATAGATATAATGTTTTATTATATAGATTAATATGTATCTATGACATATAAACCTTCAGATTAATTTTAATTGTGTTCTAAAATCTATGTGCCAGTGATTGTATATAGAAATTTCCTTATGGAATACTTGTTTGTTAAACATGACATTTGAAATATGATATAAAAATCAATGTTAATAAAATAAAAAGACACACTACTGAAAAAATAGTGCAGGAGGAACTTCTATAATCCTTCTCTATCAAAGTAATAAAAAGAAAAACTCAATAAATTGGAAAAAATCAATTTCTTCAAACAAATTAAAGGCTTACACTGAACTTCCCAGTATTTAATCACACACACACACAAACAACAACCCAACAATGAGCAGCAGTGGCTCATACCCATAATCCTAGCTACTTGATAGGTTAAGTCCTGGAGAATCACAGTTCACAGCCAGTCTAGATAGTAAAGTTTTCTAGACTCCATCTCAATTAGCTAGCAAAGAGAAGGGCTGGAGATGTGTTTCAAGTAGTATCATGTAAGCCATGAGCAAAAAATCCAAGCAAGTATGAGGCCTTGAGTTCAAGCCCATATGTGCCATATATGTATGAGAGAGAGAGACAGAAACAGAGACAGATACAAAGAGACAGACAGAGTCAGAGGCACAGAGAGAGGCAGATACAGAGACACAGACAGACAGAGAATTGTTGATTGATTGCCAACTTCAAATATATTGAGCCTCAGAGTCATAGTCAGAATTGCCAGAGGAAGGGCTACTGGTTTCCACAGAGGGAAAAAAGGCTTTCTTTACCCTCTACTTCCCCAGGCAAAATAATATTCTATCCTAAAGTCTTGCCTTCATCCTCCTGGATCCCAGAGGCCTTATTACCACACACTTAACATCTAGCAGCATTAGCAAACTGTTTATGATCTTTGCTGAAGGGTTGCTATAACATTGATTTTGTTTTGAATTAAAATTAGTTCTTTTCTTCTGCTGGAAGAAAAAATTAAATAGAGCAGAATGCTGAGTGCATCTGCTAGATTGCAGTATTTATGGTAGTAGTAGTCTTTTATTAATGTTATTTGTTCTAATTGAAGCAATAATGATAAAGAAGTGGTTCATTATGTTTTAACTAATGCACTTTAAATAAAGAACCAAGAGTACAAGGGCATTATTTAAAATACAGTGTATACTTTTCTCATTTTTAAACAGTATAAATTTATTGGGGAAAAGGTCATTTGAAAGAAAAGGAAAAGGGAAGGAAAGGGAAAAGGAAAATAATCTGAATTTTAATAAGAATAGTGAGCTTTGTGGAATTTCTAACATACTGCATTCCCATCTGTCTTTCTTTAGTTTAGTGAGATAATATTGTGCCTTCCTAGTACTGGAAGAAAAAAATTAAAATCTTCCCTATTTTCAGAGGACATGGTGGTCTCTATAAAAAATTCCAAGAAATCTACATAAAATCTCCTGGAACTAATGAGTAAGTAATATAGGAAATAAAAGCTGTTAACAATCCCAGCGTTCTTCAGTAGCTAAAAAACAGCTTCCTATTGCAGCTGGTACGACATATACTCAGGTACTCACCACCATGCCCAGTTTGTTTCTACTGATAGTGTCCCACAAATTTTCGGTTGAGGCCACCCTGGGTCCATAGTTTTCCCATCCTTACTCTTCCATACAATTGGGATTACTGATGTGAACCACTGTACTCTGACATTGTTTGAAGGGATCGCGTGTGTATGTCCAGGCTGGTCTCAAAATGTGATCCTCACAATCTCAGCCTCACCAGGAGCTATGATTTTTAGGGTATAAGTCACCTACATCTGATCAGGAGAAGCAATATTCTGAGTGGAGAAAGAAGAACATTAGGAATCAAGAAAAGTGACAAGAGCTGAGATGTAGCTCAGTGGCAAAACACGTGCCTAGCAAGTGCAACATCTTGGGTTCGATCCCCAGTACCAAAAAAGAAAAGACAAAAAAAAAGAAAGTGACAAAAAAAGTTAGGAATTCTACATATCCAACAGACAAGATAAAATACTGGCATTTTCTGGGAACTGGATGAAACTAGAGCGAATCATGTTTAGTGAGATAAATTAAGACCAAAGGAATGAAAGGTGCATGGTTTCCTTGATATGAGGATATGAGATCTAAACAGTATAAAAGCGATGACTCAATATCCGGGTACCCAAAGATATCGATGTGGTCTTGGAGATAAAAACATAACTACATAGACATAAAAATCTATTATAGGATATATACTCTATAGGCATAATGTAATATTATATAGATTGATAGGTGTCTATGACATACAAACCCTCAGCTTAATTTTAATTATGTTCCAAAAACCTAAGTGCCAGTAATTATATATAGAAATTCCCTTCTTGAATACTTGTTTGTTAAACATGACATTTGAAATATGATGTAAAAATCATATTTTTAAAAAATCTTAAAAAAATAAAGTTTTTTTAAAAAGAAAAAGCATAGAGAAATGGAAAGGCAATGCAGAGAGGGATGGAGGAAGGGCAGGAGGCAGGGAGGGAGAGGGAGAGAGTTGGGACTTTCAGCCTCACAACAAAACCTTCAGGAGAAAGGTTAAATCAATCACCAAAGGTCAGTGATATAATCAATCCTGACTCTGTAATGAAGCCTCCATAAAATGCACAAAGGTATTGGGTACAGAGCTCCTGGGTGGCTTCCAGGAAGGAGAAGAAAACAAACACATGGCTGCAGGCTACTACACTGGCTCACAGGACTCCTCTCGCAATGCACTGTTGCCTTCCTATCCAAGTTTGATATAAGCCATTAAGAAAACTATTAGACAAATAAGGAAGAGCAAGCCAGCAGAATAAGCACAAAGCCTTAATTTCAAACCCTAGGATTTGTCCAAAACAAGTCTTGAACTGAGGATACAGCTCAGTGGAATGGTAGAATGGGTGCTGAACATAAACAAGTTTCTATGTTTTATCTCCAGTACACACAAATAAAAAAGAAAAGAGAGACTGAAAGAGAAAAAAAACATTTTTAATATACTAAGGAACTATGCTAATTTGATTATATCTTGTTCCAGTGCTAAGCCAGATAACTCAACTATGGTCATAAAAATTAGGTTGAACAAACTTTAGGATCTATTACAGACCTATAGTGACCAAAACAGCTTGGTACTGGCACAAGAACAGGCTTGAAGACCAATGGAATAGAACTGAGGACCCAGATAATAAACCACAGACCTAGGGCCACCTAATCTTTGATCAGGGAGCCAAAAAAATAGAATGGAAGAAACACAGCCTCTTCAACAAGTGGTGCTGGCAGAACTGGTTAAGCACCTGCAGAAAACTAAAGCTGGATCCTTCTTTGTCACCCTGCACCAGGATTAACTCCAAATGGATCAAAGACCTCAAAATAAAAGCCGATACACTGAAAAGTTTACAAGAAAGAATAGGAGATACACTAGGTCTCCTTCACACAGGTTGAAACTTTCCTAATAAGGACCAAGAAACACAACAAATCAGAGAAAGTCTGGATAAGTGGGACTGCATTAAACTGCAGAGCTTCTGTATGGCAAAGGACATAGCTAGCAAATTCACTAGAAAGCCTACAGAGTGGGAGGAGATCTTCACTAACCATATAACGGACAAAGGCCTCATATCTAAAATATATCAACAGCTCAAAAAATTGAATCACTCCAAAACTAATCTTCAAAGAAACAACCATCCCATTAAAAGAAAGGCCAAAGACTTAAAGAGAGTCTTCTCCAAAAAGGAAATAAGAATGGAACATGAAGAAATGTTCGACATCTCTGGCCATGAAAGAAATGCAAATCAAAACAACTCTAAGATTCCACCTCACTCCAGTTAGAATGGCCAGGATCAAGAAATGTAATAATAACAAATGCTAGAGGGGATGTGGCCAGGAGGGATCACTACTACACTGTTGGTGGGAGTACAAACTTGTTCAACCACTATGGAAAGCAGTATGGCAGTGCCTCAAAAGACTAAACATAGAACTCCCCTGTGACCCAGCAATTCTACTACTCGGCCAGAAACAAGAACATACTAAATCCACTAGCACAACGATGTTCATTACAGTACTATTTACCATAGAAAAGATATGGAACTAACCCAGATGCCCCTCAGTTGACTAGTGGATCAACAAGATGTGGTATTTATACACAATGGAATTCTCTGCTGCTGTCAGAAAGAACGACATCGCCCCCATTTGTAAGGAAATGAAAAGACTTAGAAAAAATCATATTAAGTGAAGTAAGCCAGACTCCAAGGAACATAGGCTCAATGGTTTTCCTCATTTGTCATAATCAGTAGAAACCTTGGGCTCTCCTAGCAGAGATTTACAATAAATAGGACAAAACCTAGATATATAAGGCTATATAAAACGATGCTAAATGAAAGGACCTCCAGGATATAGAAACAAAAGCCATATAATGAGTGATTGTTGTCCTTAATGTACTATGTTAACTCTCATCTCTTTTGCTGTCCTTCGGTTATCTCATATTGTTACAGCATTTCACCTTGTTTTCTGATATATTGGATATATGCTTATTTGGTTATTTGAAATGGGATAGGGAAGGGGGGAAAACAAGATGAGGGGTGGAGGTGGAGAGAAGGAAATGGGGACCAAGACATGAAAAAGGGAATCAATATTTGTGAATTAATGCACCTTCTATCTGGTGAATATAATGTAACCCTTCTAATAATTACAAAAAAATATATGAAAAAAAGAAAGAAAGGCGTTGGAGTTCCAATAGCACTGCCAAGGACATGCCCCAATGAACTAACTTCCTTTCAATAGGCCCCACCTCCTATAGGCTCTTCTACTTCCCAATAGTGCCATCTATCAGCTGGGGATCAAACTTCCAGCAAATGAGTTTGGGAGTGTATTTAAGTTACAAATCATAACATATATCAATTAAAACTTTTTAAATTAGAAATTGGGATTTAGCTCTATGGTAGGACACCTGCCTAGCACAGGTTATGCCCTTAGGTTTGACCTTCAATGTAGGTTTTCAATTATATTCAAACAATAGTTAAAAAGAAAGTTTAGTTACTGGAATAGCCCATTTGTTAGCTATTATCCAAGTCTAAATGCCTTGATTATAACTTTGCAGTTTGGTTTCCTGTAAGGCACTCACAGAGAGAAATAAAGCCTACCCACGGGCTCTCAGGAATCTCTTCAGCTATAGTTACTATGGAGAATCCCAAATGAACCACTGTGGACTTTCTTATGTGTGTGATAAATTTATAAATTGTGAAATGCAACATGAAAAGTATTGATTCCAACAACCAACTAGATGATTTTTTTGTCTCAAACTGATATTCAGCATTAAAGTGAGCTTTTTTGGCTAAGTTCACTGTAAAGACAGAGATAAGTAAAATATTTTCTAACTCTTACAATGCCCAGAGGCAAATGAGACAAACCAGTAAGTGACTGCTAGAATCAATGAAGACACAAGCGATAATAAAAGGAAGAAGCAAGGGAAATGTGGGAATCTGACACTGCCTATGTACCCAGGCATTTTGTGTTTATCTCATTTTATTGTTATTTTAGTGATAAAATTGTTATTATAAAGGTGATATACAGAGGGGTAACAGTTACATAACTCATGTAATGAGCACATTTCTTTTTGGACAATATCACCCTTCCCTCATTCTCATTTTTAATGTTTACAACAATCCAATAAACTATTTCTTAAAAATCCTGGCCACAGGGCCAGGAGTTTGGCCTAGTGGTAGAGTGCTTGCCTAGCATACATGAAGATCCAGGTTCGATTCCTCGGTACCACATACATAGAAAAAAGCCGGAAGTGGTGCTGAGGCTCAAGTGGTAGAGCTCTAGCCCTGAGAAAGTCCAAGGACAGTGCTCAGGACCTGAGCTCAAGCCCAGGACTGGCAAAAAAAAAATCCTGGGCACAGGATGGCCTGGTACTCTGTGCGTAATCCACAATGACTCTGAATTTACAATCCTCTTGACTCAGACTCCCGAGTTGCGGGATAACACATGAGTACCATCAGGACTGACTTCAAGATTACACACTGATAGACACACATGGCTTTTCATAAATGCATAAAAACAGGGCTGGACATGGTGGCTAGGCAAAGAAAAACGTGCCAGTGTAACTTTAGGAAGAAAATAAGACTAGATAAGAATTGAAGTCATGTTTGCTTTTAAATATTTGAGCAAACTTTACAGGAAGGTATTTGTACTTTATGCATATATTATTCGTATTTTTGTATATTGTACACACACACACACACACACACACACACACACACACACACACACACACACTGTACCAGTACTGGAGCTTCTCTTCAGGCCTCAAGATTTTAGTCAATTGTTTTGCTCCTGGCTGACACCCTCCCAGTTTTAGTTTAGCATTTTACTGGTTAGATGAGGATAGAGTCTCACTTCAAACCACCATTCTCAGATCTCAACCTCTTTAGTAGTTAGTATCACAGGCATCAGCCACTGGTACCTATGTTTTACTTGTTTTTTGTTTGTTTTTCTCACAGCAGATAGTCTACCAGTTGAGCCATATTTCTAGACTGGCATTTTGCTGGCTAATTGGGGATAAAGTCTTAAATCACAATCCTCACATCTCAGCCTCTTGAAAAGCTTTTGACAAAGGTTACAGATGTGAGCCACCAGCCTCTGGTTAGCATATATTTCATATATTTTTAAATGTAGAAAAGATGAAGAAAAAATAAAATGATACAGTGTCCATCCTGCAGTTTCTCACACAATCTGGACTGGAAAAATGTCAAATGAACAATTTGGAGGAAGGGAGTTAATGTCACAGTTAGAATGACAAATTAATAACAAAATGTGCCCTATTATAATTGTTTCGATATGGCTCTGACATTTCAAACATATTACAACCTTTATGGTAAGTGCCTTTATCTGGCTTAGGAAATGATTACAAATTGACTGACAGTATCTTGCGCTTCACTTGTGTGAAGAGGAACATTTATTTAACCCATGCCTTGTGCATAGAAGATACTTATTGCTTATTGTACTTAATAAGCAAACGTTCTAGCAAGTCCATTAATAACTTGTTATTTCTGGTCCACGTTAGAATGTCAAATCTCCTTAAAGAACAATAATGTCCTCAAAATTGCATTTTTTAGGCCAGGCAGCAGTGGCTCACATCTATAATCAGCTACTCAAGAAGCTGAGATCACAGGACAATAATTTAAAATCCATGAGACAAATCCATGAGAATATACTTTCTAATTAACCACCAATAAATCCAAAGGTGAAGCTGTGGCTCCAATGGTAGAGTACCAGCCTTGAGCTAAAAAGCTTAGGAACAGTGCCCAGATCCCGAGTAGAAACTCCAGTACCAACACATACCAAAATAATGTATCCTGGGACGAGAGTTTGCCCGAGTGGTAGAGTGCTTGCCTAGCATGCACGAAGACCCAGGTTCGATTCCTTGGCACCACATACATGGGAAAAAGCCAGAAATGGTGCTGTGGCTCAAGTGGCAGAATGCTAGCCTTGAGGAAAAAGCCCAAGGACAGTTCTCAGGCCCTGAGTTCAAGCCCTAAGACTGGTGCAAAATAATAATAATAATAATAATAATAATAATAATAATAATGTATCCTTTGTTTTAAGGATGCTCCCACAAGCCATCTTGAAAAATAAGTTGGACTTTCTAACCCATTTATTCTAGAACCTAATGCTCCAGCAGGGTAGTTACAGATGTAAACTTTCAAATTGACTAAATGGTTTTATTCAAGTAATCTCTTAGAACATCCTACCAGGACTATGATGACCACTTATAGCTAACAGCTCATCAACCACAAAAAGGATCATGAAGAGGTCTGGGGATGTAACGTAGTGAGAGAGCTCTTGCCAAGCCATGTGCGCATGCACATGTGTGGAACCCTGGTTCCCATACTCAGCATGAAAGTGGAGAGGAGCTACATGAAAGAGTAATAGAGGGAATGAACATGATAAAAGTTAAGGACATTGGGGGCCGGGAGTCTGGCCTAGTGGTTAAAGTGCTTGCCTAGCATGCATGAAGACCTGGGTTCGATTCCTCGGTACCACATACATAGAAAAAAGCCAGAAGTGGTGCTGAGGCTCAAGTGGTAGAGCTCTAGCCTTGAGAAAGTCCAAGGACAGTGCTCAGGCCCTGAGCTCAAGCCCAGGACTGGCAAAAAAAAAAAGTTAAGTACATTGATGCATAACATATGCATAATATACAATTTACAAATTAGATGCTCTTACATATATATGCAGTTTTTCGCAATAAAACTCCTTTGTTCAATTAATATATACAAAAATGCACCTTAAAAATGTAGCGACTAGCCCGATGTCTGGTGGCTCACACCTCTAATCTTAGCTACTCAGGAGGCTGAGATCTGAGGATCGCGTTTCAAAGCCACCCTGGCACTAAAGTCCAAGAGACTCTTACTCCAATTAATCACCAGAAAACCGGAAGTGGCGCTGTGACTCAAGGGGTAGGGCAGAAGCTTTGAGCTGACAAGCTCAGGGACAGCGCCCAGGTCCAGAGTTCAAGTCCTACAACCGACCAAAGAAAATGAATACACACACACACACTCACACACACATATATAGTGACTGAGAGGCTGGGAAAACAGGAGCGTCAACCAACCCTCAACCCTTCACAGATCACCAACACATTGCATTTGAATGCCTGGATGAGGAAAAGGCACTGTAAAGAATAAATATTAATTTTATTCTTCCCTCAGGAATAGCAAGTAGTTTATTTTAGTGTGTTTATTTCTGGCGCTGAGCATGCAGCACAGGACCTACTGCATGCTAAACAAATGCTGTACCACTTTAGCGGTGCCCTCCCACCCCTAAATTTTTGTGCTTTAAGAAATCTATAAAGTGTTTTATTTTTCATACTTGAGTTTGAAGTCAGAGCCCCTAGCTTTCTTGCCTGGTGCTCTATCACCTCTAGCACTTCTTCTGCTCTAGTTATCTTTCTAACAGGGTCTTGTGCTTTTTCTGGGGTTGCCTTTTTTTGCCAGCCATGGGGCTTGAACTCTTGGCTTGGACATTGTCCTTGAGCTCTTCAGCTCAAGGCTACCACCCTATCCCTGGAGCCATAGCACCACTTCTAGGTTTCTAGTGGTTAATTGGAGATAAGAGTGTCCGGGGATATTAGTGCCTGGGCTGGCTTTGAACCTTGATCCTCAGATCCCAGCCTTCTGAGTAGCTAGGATTACAGGCATGAGCCACCACGTCCAGCTGGGGTTGTCCTTTGACTGTGATCCTCTTATTTATCCTTCTCCCTTGCTAAAATTAAAGGCATGCACTACCACCTTCCAATTATTTGTTGAAATGGAGTCTTGCTAATTCTGTGCCTCCGTTGTGCCCAAATTGAGAACTATGAGTCAAGTACCTGGGATTCCAGGCTTGAGCCATAGCACTCTGCACTAAGATAGTTCTTTACTTGCTATAATCTATGTTTGGTGTGTAATTTTCAAATATTGGGGTAAATTTTCAAATTCAAATTCATTAATTATTCAAGATTGGGCTCACTAGTAGGAGTGGATCATACTAGTCACATTGATAGAAGGCTCAGTTACAAACCAGATCACAATATTACTCATTTACATTCACCTGACCAAATGCTTCCCACAGTACTTCTAGACATGCTCCCTTCTTTGTGAAGACAGGCTGAATTAAGTGCAAATGATGGGCAGACAAGCACTGTACTTGAGAAGAAGGAATTATATAATCTAAACAAAAGTTGCTGAATTGTGGTAAGCTCACAGCTAATGAAAATAACTTCCTGGTTGATTTTAAACCTGGATGGGTACACCAGAGCAAGCTCTTCCTTGATGACACTGAGTGGAAACTGGTAAAAGATGCTGTCATAAATGAATCAGTGAAGCCAGGCACCTGTTGCTCGCAACTGCAATCCTAGCTTCTCAGGGGGAGGCTGAAATCTGAGGATTGAAGTTCAAAACCAGCCTGGACAGGGAAGTCTGTGAGACTCTTTAATTAATCACACACACAAAAACATACACAAGTTGAGCTATGGTTCAAGTGGTGAGTACTAGCCTTGAGCAAAAGGAGCTCAAATACAATGCCTAGTCCCAGAGTTCAAGTCCCAGAACCCAAAACAAAATTAAACAAACAAACAAACAAAGCTGCCTCACTGAGAGTTTACTCTTAGCCAGGCATGGCTGGCTCAAGCCTAATCCAGCTACTCAGGAGGCGGAGATCTGCAGATTATGGTTAAAAGCCCGCCTGGGCAGGAAAGTCCATGAGACTCTTATCTCCCATTACCAGCAAAAAGCCAGAAGTGGAGCTGTGGCTCAAGTGGGCAAAAAAGCTAAGGAACAGTGCCCAGGCCCTGAATTTAAGCCTCAGTACAAGCAAGAAAATGAAAAAAATTAAGAGTTTACCCACTATTAAGATATTGGCCTATGGATATAAGGGATGTCACTGAGTAGTAATTGATCGTCAATCAACAGTGTTAGAAAACATAAACTAAATAAGGGGGTGTGGAGAGGGAGCTAGAACTTACTTGTTCATCTCTGAATCAAATATGGTAGCCAAAGAGATAAAATGCCCTGAATGTCCAATCTTGGTTTTCTTAACCACCACTAGAATGACTTCTATCATCAACAAATCAAAGAAACTAAGAGAGGACACATCTAAAACCCCAATAGTTGAGAAGCTGAATCAAGAAGATTTCAAGACTAGCCTGAGCTACATAATAAATTCTAGGGCAGCTTGAACTAAACAGCAACATCTTAGCTCAGGAAAAAAAGAAGTTCCTCCAACAGAAAAGAAGGAAGATTGAATGCCATGCAGCCAAACAACAATACATCAACTTTGTGGTTAATATTCTTGACATTTCCTCACCAGTTCAGGGTCACTTTAGAGGATAAGGGAGCATCAACATCGATTATGATAGATTGTTGTCCTCAGTGATTTCACTTAGCTTCCTTCCTGTGTCCTGTCTTTGTCAAGATCTAGCTACTACTCTGCATTCAGCATCTTCCCTCCAGAAAATAGCAGGCCTCTAGAACATTAATACATTCTCTCTAGAACACTAACACCTTTGGTCAGATTATCACAATGTCTGACTCAAGCTTCTCTTCAGGAGAAAAGAATAAACACAAAATAGAACAGAAGATATTGAAAGAAGCCAAAGGCTCTAAGGTCAGTGTCTGCCTTTCTGTTTGCTTATTCATGTATGTGCATGCCAATACCAGGAATTGAACTCAGGTCCTCAGACTCTTGCTAAGCTTTCTTGAGCCACAGTTCTCCAGGGTTCAGCCTTCTGAGATTACAGTCATAAACTATTGGCCCTCTGCATATCTTAAATTTTACATGGTCCTTGTTATCCCAGAAGCAACAGTATTCAGAGGGCAATATCACAGGTGATGATAGAAGCCAGCATGCATCATTTTAAGAATGAAAATAAATGCTGGTGGGCTTACATGATTTGTGACTGGTCACTATATTTATTAGAAAAGCAAGAAGTTAAGCCAGCCGGTTACAGTGGCTCATGCTTGTAATCCTAGCTACTCAGGAGGCTGAGATCTGAGGATCAAGGTTCAAAGCCAGCCCAGGCACAAAAGGACCTGAGACTCTTATCTCCAATTAACCTCTAGAAAACGGGAAGTGGGGCTTGGCTCAAGGGTAGAGCCATGGCCTTGAACTGAAGAGCTTAGGGACAATGCCCAGGCCTAGAGGTACATTGGTAGTTGAGCTGAAGAGCTCAGGGACAGTTCCCAGGCTGAGTTCAAGCCTCATAATCCACAAAAAAAGAAAGAAAAGAAAAGCACTAAGTTATAAAAATCAAGGACTCTGGGCCCATGATATGGAGAATCAATTTATAGCCAATAGAGGGCCTGTATTAGTCTGCTTCTGTTGCCAACAAAATGATATCACAGATCTAGTATGTTGCCAAATACAGAGGTTTGTTTTGGCTCCTGGTTCTAGAAGTCCAAAGTTAAAAGCCAGAATCTGGGGATAGAGATCTACCTGAATGTTGTTATGGATAAAGTCCCCCAAATGGTAAAAAGTGGTACATCCAAATCCCAGCTGTTGGTCATAAGAGATCAGAGAATGAACACACACACACACACACACACACACACACACACACACACACACACACACACAGAGTCTCTGGTTCTGTGATGCTTTACACCACCCTGAATAACTCTTGAGGGTTCTATTCTGACAACCTTATCTAATCCTAATCACTTCCTAACAGCCCCACCACTAAGAACTGCAGACAGACTGTTCCTGTTTGAAAAAGAGAAAAAATAAACTTTCCCATTAGAAAAGTCATGAATCACAGACTGTCAACCACATACATCCCTGTCTTTCAATATACTATTCATACTCTGGCATAACAAAATGTGGAGGTCAGTACTAGGGTTAGAATTCAAGGCCGTGCACTTGTTAGGAAGGTCCTCTACTGTTTGAGTTATGTTTCCAGTCCCTGCCATACTTCATTGATGGTTATTAGGCATCCAATAACCATATATAATCATGGCTATTACCATCTAGCAGATGATAATTAGGCATGTGTACTAGTTTCTCTGGTTTGCTGTAATCAACTACTACAAATGCGGTAGCTTAAAACAATATATATTTTCTCACAATTCAGTCAGTTGGAGATCATGAATCAAGATGGAGAAAAACACAGGAAGTGGTAACAATGTTCAAGAAATAATGTACCCATTACCTGATAAATGTAACTGTAACCCCTCTGTACATTAACGCAACAATAAAACTTAGAAAAACATGCTTACCAAGCCACACCCCCCGGGAGCCTCTCAGGAAGCCTTTCCTTGACTTTCAGCTTACAGTGGTTGCTTCCATTTCCTGGCTTGTAGACACATCACCTTTTTACATGCTTTGCCCCTACATTTTTCTTCTTTGTATTTGCTCTTATCAGGTACTAGAGGTTATGACTTGTATAGTGTGTGTGTGTGTGTGTGTGTGTGTGTGTGTGTGTGTGTCTGAGGGGGGGGGAATGTGTATGTATGTGTGTGTGTTTTAAGATCAAAACCAGGGCCTTGTGTGTGCTATGTATGAGCTCTCCTGTTGAGTTGCAACTTCGGCTTAAGCCTCTAAACCTGGAAACTTTCTTATCAAGAAACAGTGGGTAGCACTATATTGTCCAGGCTGACTTCAAACTACTGGGCTCAAGTTATCCTCTTGGGTTCCTGAGCAGCTGAGACTATAGATATATGCCACCACACCAAAACCTTTTGTACATAACTTTAAAAAAATCCTCTTTAAGTAGTTTTACAAAGGGTTTCAATTCAACACATCTATTTGTGCACCCAATGCTTCATAAGCAATCTCATCCTTTTCATCATTTTCCCCCATCTCTCCCAAACCCACTCATTCCCTCAGTTTTCCTAGTTCCATTCACATATGTGCAATGAATATTATGACTGTTTGCCCACCCTTCCTCTCTTTATACATCTACCCCTTCTTCTTGACATCACCCTTTTTATTAAAGAATTTATTAACATTGATTTTTACATCATATTTCAAATGATATATTTAACAAACAAATATTCAAGAAGGGAATCTCTATATACAATCACTGGCACTTAGATTTTAGAACATAATCAAAATTAGGCTGAGGGTTTGTATGTCATATATACATATTAATCTATGTAATAAAACATTATTTGATACCACAAGTTGCCTGATATTCATTTGGTTAGACTGCAGTTAGTTATTGAAAGGAGTTACACCATTGGAATTCTTTCAACGGTCCAATGCATTACATCATCTAGTTCATAGAAGTATCACCTCAAATCTAACAACTCCTTCAAGCCTAAAGCTTGATTTCCCTTAAAAAAGCAAAACAAAACACTTTTTGTGTATATTTTGTTTTTTTTTTAAATTTGGTTTCTTGTTGTTTTGAAACAAGGATTCCCTCTGTAACTTAGGCTAGGCTAGCCTTCGCAGTCCTCTTGTCTCAGCCTCCCAAACACTGGGATTATAGGTGTGTACCACCATTATCAGTTTTATCTTTTGTTATGAATTTGTATCTTATATAGAGACATAAATCACACTATGCCTGGAACATGGCCTAGTGGTAGAGTGCTCGCGTAGCATGCGCCAAGCCCTGGGTTCCATTCCTGGGTACCACATATAGAGAAAAAGCCAGAAGTGGTACTATGGTTCAAGTGGTTGAGCGCTAGCTTTGAGAAAGCCCAAGGCAGTGGCAAGGCCCTGAATTCAAGACCCAGAACTGGCAAAAAAGAAGAAATTACATATTTTAAACATGTAATCATTTAATGTTTTCTAGTTTTGAATAGTTGGACATCAATAAGGAGTTTATGAAGTTCCTTTCTATTTATATTGCCTTAGATGCTCCCTGTAACAGTACATGTTAGATCTAACATTATCATATCAGGGATGTGGCTCAGTGGCAGAGCATATAAATAGCATTTGTGAGGCTCTGGGTTCATCTGTAGCATCATCTAAACAAAACAAAATCCTCACTTCAGTGATAAAGAATCTTGTAAGTCAAGGTTTCTTCAGTCATCATCAAATGGAAAACAGTGATATAGTTACATGAATAGATACTCAGTTTGAGTATTAACCTTGTTTGCAGTGAGAAAAGTCTATACCTTTTAACCTCTAAGATTAATTTGTAGAAATCTAACCCCCCTCCAAAAGTGATGTTGTGGTTATGGTCCTTTTGAGAAATAAGTCATGCGTATGGATTCCTCATGAATGAGGTTAGAGGTTCTCTAAAAGAGGCTCCAGAAGACAGGCCCCAGGGGCTCACACCTGTAATCCTAGCCACTCCGGAGGTTGAGATCTGAGCATTGTGGTTTGAAGGCATCCCAGACAAGAAAAACTTTGAGACTCTTATCTCCAATTAACTAGCCAAAAAAACTGGAAGTAGAGCTGTGGCCCAAGTAATAGTATGCTATTCTTGAGCTATAAAGTTCAAGGAAAATGCTCAGGCCTTGAGTTTAAGCCCTATAACAGGCACAAAACAAAACAACAAAAAAAGAGACTCCAAAGAAATCCTTTGCCCCTTCTGCATGTGAAGACCAAAAAGAAAATAGCCATCTAGGAAACAGGATGCAGCCCTCACTAGCACCACATCTGTTGCCACGTCTGACATTAAACCTCCAGGACGGTGAGAAAACACATTTATGTTGTTTACTAACCAACAACTTATGGTCTTTATCATAACAGTCAGAACTATCTAGCATTTTTATCTTTAGGACTTCATTAGTTCACTCAATAAGGTGGTATTGGATCCATATTTAGAAACCATTTGCCTGTGGTCAACGGTTCAAAACAGAATTCTGACCTCTAGTCATTCATTCTTACATCATCATCTGCCCCTGGAACAGGGAGAGTCTGTGACTGATGTTTGTGAATATTTTCTCTCCTTTTGAACTTATGGAGGACTTGTCCCTGGGAAGTAAAATTTCCAACACAAACAATAGAACCTCTATCATTAAAGTAAATACAGATTCGTTTAACGGAAGGGCTTCACGGAGAGTCCAAAGAGGACCACTTCACAAAATGCATAAAAAGTATGCTTCTTCCTTACATGACTATAAGTGCTGGAAAGCTGGAATGAGGGCAGAATATGATAGTTGTGTTGCTTTAAACAGAGTTGTCCTGAGTGTTATAACCTTTGCACTACTTTGGAATGTGATATCCTTTCCAAGTGGGCACTAATGGTGTTGACTCAGTTTTGTATTTGCCTCTAATAATAAAAGGGTGCTGGGAGATTTCCGGAGGCAGGTTGCCAATCCATTCATGTCCAGATTTGGTAGGTGGATGTGTTTACTTTGAATGATGTAAGTTATTCTCCATTTCATCACTTATATTGACTTGAAAGAAGCAAACTGTGCCTATGTGAAAAGTTAAATTTATCAGGTGATACATTATAGGAGATTGCTTCAGAAGTCTCCCATAAAAAAGAAAACAATGATTTGTCTAGCCTCACTCACATCCAGTGTATATGGAACAGAAGTTCCTGGAAACAGATGAAATAAAGAGCAAAGACTGGGTCTTTTGAGAGGTATGCACATTTTTTGTTGGTCATGGGACATGAACTCTGGGCCTGGGCACTGTCCCTGAGTTTTTCAGCTCAAGGCTAGCAGTCTACCCATTGAGCCACAGCGCCACTTCTGGTTTTGGAGATGAGTCTGTTGGGAGCTGAGTGCAGGGTCAGGCTGGACCATGGATCTGCATCACTGAGTAAGATAACCACACAAAGAAATGAGCTGTCATGTATGACGCCATGCCTATGAACGTTGAGCTATATGGTCAGTATTGTGAATCATTTTCTGCTGAGACTTGATTACCATTAGGTACGAATGTGTTATTGCTTTATCACTCTCTGCTGAGACTTGATTACCAATGTAACACCTGACCATTTCTTGTTTTGAATAAAGTATATAAGACTGGAGCTAGAAATAAACAGGAGCTGCAGTCTTAAGCTTACAGCCTTAGGCTGTGGTCTTGGGCTGTAGCCCTCCCGACCTCATCTGTTTCTTGTCTTTCTTTTTCTCATCCTCACCTCCTAAATCAGGAATCCTGTCTTGCTGCCGGCTGGCTCCGGCAAGAGTCTCATGGACTTTCTGTGCTCCGGCTGTCTTTGAACTGTGATCCTCAGATTTCAGCCTTCTGAGTATCTAGGATTACAGGCATGAGCCACTGGTGCCCGGCAAGGTATGCAAATCATGAAGATAGACGTTCTCAGTAAATATCCACGTGCTGTCTTGTCTTCATTCTCTTCTTCTTCCTTCTGCTCCTCTTCCTACTCTTCCTCTTCCTCCAACCAGTAGCAGGCCTTGAGGCTCTACACTTCCTCAGCTTATATTTCAGGATTTACAAGCCTGCAATTCCATACACATTATATCAGCTGTTATGAGAGCTTGCAATCTAAAGCAAATTTGTGTAAAATGAACAAAAACATCCAAACTGAAAGGAAGGCAATTTGCATTGATTCCTTGGTTGAAGAAGGGCTGGTTACAAGGCTTCTTCTATCTTTATCATAGACTCTGCTTCTGGTGTATATGTGCCAGTACCACGGTGTAAACTCAGGGCTTTGTGCTCCTCTTGGCTTTCTTACAGCTGGTGCTTTACTTCTTGAGCCATGCGTCCAATCTACATTTTGCCAATTAACTGGAGATGGAGTTTCTCTGACCTTTCTGCCCAAACTGGCCTCAAACTATGATCCTCTGGGCCTTAGTCTCCTGAGTAGTTTCCAAATAAGTTTAATCTCTTTTCCTCCCTCCCTGCCCACTGGAACAATAGTTTGAGGAACTGTTAACAGAATGGGCTTTAGCAATTTGGATGGGAATATTGGCTTTATGGCTTCTTAGCTATATTTTTTATAATTTACTTCCTCATCTCAAAATCTCACTTATCCTCTCTATACAGTGGGTGAATATTGCCTTGTTCTTATTTTGAGGAGAAAATGTGGTAATTTTGTAAAGCACTTAATTTAAAATTTCAGTAATAATCCCTCAATAGAGTTATTCATTTTATAAAGAATATGCATTAAAATTCCTGGGAAAATATCAATTTCAATTTCTTTTTAATGCAATGATTTATCAGAAATATAAAAGAGCTGTTTGTAAGACTCCTTTCAAATATATTTACAGATCATAAATAATTTTTCCCAGATTATTTATCCTAGCTTATATTTGAAAAAGAAATGTGGCTACCAAATACAGAAACCAAAGGAATCAGAGCTATTATGTATATGTGCAACATCCTGGGCTATGAGGCTATGAACACAGAAGTCAGGTCTGAGTCACACCCCCTTAATTATGATTTCCAGCTGGTTCTTCCCTTCCTTTCCCTTCCTTTTCCTTCTTGCCAATCCTGGGCCTTGAACTCAGGATCAGGGCTGTCCCCTGAGATTTTTTAGTTAAGACTAGTGATCTACCACTTGACTCACAGCTTCACTTCTCCTCCTTCTCTTCCTCCTCCTCCTCCATTTCTTCTTCTCATTCCTCCTCCTCCCCCTCCTCCTCTTCCTCCCCCCTCCTCCTCCTCCTCCTCCTCCTCCTCCTCCTCCTCCTCCTCCTCCTCCTCCTCCTCCTCCTCTTCTTCTTCTTCTTCTTCTTCTTCTTCTTCTTCTTCTTCTTCTTCTTCTTCTTCTCCTCCTCCTTCTTCTTCTTCTCCTTCTTCTCCTTCTCCTTCTTCTCCTTCTTCTCCTTCTTCTTTTTCTTTTTCTTCTGACATATGACTTTCATGGACTTTCCTGCCCTGGCTGGCTTTCAACCAAAATCCTAAGATCTCAGCCTTCTACATAGCTAGGATTAAAGGCATGAACCACCAGCACCCAGCTGATTTCTGGGCTTCTTTTCTAACAATACTGACCTCAGATTGCTGCCATGGTGGGGTGGATTCTAGATAATGCTTCCTAAGGACACTAGACGAAGCAAAATTTGGATGTCACTAAGCAATCTGCAACTCCAGATCTCAGTGTTTTTGTTGCAATAATCAGTGCCATTCACACAGAATAGAATGCAATGGCAGCCCTTAGATTTACATAAAATGGCTCCTGTATTCTGGTGAGTGTTATACATACTATATAAGCCCTCACCCAATTTTCCTTCTCTAGTGCACAAGAAAAACAAACTAGAGTATACTTCACTCCTCATTTGCATTTGTAATATCTCTAAGGGGTAAGTGCTAAGAGCTTCTTTATTCTGAAAAAGAGAGTAATTTGTGCAAAAGCATACTCTCAAACTATTGTCAAACATGAAAGGCTCAAAACAACCTAGTTTTATTATTTTTCCAAAACAGAGAAAACGCAATGCAAACTTTTCTTGTTTATTTTATTGTCAAGGTGATGTACAGCAAGGTTACAGTTCCCTAAGTAAGGAAATGAGAACATGCCTTGCCGTGCATTGTTATCCCCTCCCTATTTTTTCTCCCACTTTCCCTCCTCCCCACTCCCCTCAACACCAAGTTGTAAATTTCATTTTCGACAAACTGTCTTATATCATTGTTGCACTGTTTCACCTTTTGCCCTTTGTCTCGACATATGATCTTATAAAATGATGCTAATCAAAATGAACACCAAGGGCCGGGAGTTTGGCCTAGTGGTTAAAGTGCTTGCCTAGCATGCATGAAGACCCGGGTTCAATTCCTCAGTACCACATATAGAAAAAAGCCGGAAGTGGTGCTGAGGCTCAAATGGTAAAGCTCTAGCCTTGAGAAAGTCCAAGGACAGTGCTCAGGCCTTGAGCTCAAGCCCAGGACTGGCAAAAAAAAATGAACACCAAGATATGGAAACAAGAGGGGAGTTTTGTTTTTTTAAGGTACTGTGTGAAGTTATTTCGTTTTTCTTTTTTTTTCCTTTGATTTATCCCATGTTGCCACTGTTTTTCATTTTGGTACGCTATGTCTTGTATATACGTTTATCTGATTTGGGGAAGGGAAGAGGAATCAAGAAATGGTCAATGTAAACTTTTCTTAAACAAATATTTTGATTTTTTTTCTTCTAAAAACAATCCCCTTCCTCCACCAAAATAAAGCAAACAAGCTTGCTCACAGCCCTACCCAATATGCAGCATCAACATTAACGGGCAGGCCAACAGTGAAGAATGTGATGGAAAAGGTCATTTGATGAGGCCAGAAGTTTGGCCTAGTGGTAGAATGCTTTCTCTAGCATGCAGTAAGACCTGGGTTTGATTCCTTGGTACCACATACATAGAAAAGCCAGAAGTGGTGCTTTGGCTCAAGTGGCACCTTGAGGGAAAAAGCTCAAGGACAGTGCCTAGGACCTGAGTTCAAGCCCCAGGACTGGCAAAAAAAATCATTTGAAACTCCTCCACTCCTCCAAATGATTTTAACAATGATGAGGATGGGGGAAGGAATATAGTCCTTGGCTCTATCCTTTTCTTATGTTTGTAGGTCTGAGATCAGGACTGGAATTAGGCACCTGAGCCTTTGGCTATGGGGGCTAGCACCCTACTAGCTGAGCCACGCCTCCAACCCTTTGGCTCTATTCTTTTGTTTTTTTGCCAGTCTTGGGGCTTGAACTCAGGGCCTGGGCACTGTCCCTGAGCTTTTTTTGCTCAAGGCTCATGTTCTACCACTTAAGCCACAACACAACTTCAGGCTTTTTCTGTGCATGTGGTACCAAGGAATTGAACCCAGGGCTTCATGCATGCTAAGCAAGCACTCTATTACTCAATAGACCAAACTCCTGGCCCATATTCTTAAAGTATGTATTTTGTAGTAGGCATAGGACTCCTTTGAGTGGCTTAGACAATTCAAAGCCAATATGGAATTATGAAACTGGGCTCCACTGAAGTACCAGAGACAATGTACTCACACTATGGGATCTTCTGGTACTAAGGGTTAGGAAAAATCTAAGATCCCTTCTGCTCCAGCTTTCCTATTGGCTTTGATGATTTCCTCCAAGGAAACAGAAAAACATCTCCCCACATAAAGAATTGAGCTTTCTTTTTAGGTAGAGGTACTTGGGTGCCATGGACCAGCATGGATCATGCTGTCTCTGGGGAAAGACAGTAGCAAACTGAAGAAAAGAAGCACACACACACACACACACACACACACACACACACACACACACACACACACACACGAGAAGGAAACCTGAGACCAGCTGGGCTGTCAGAATCCAAAGGTGCTGGAGACTGAAGCAGCACGCACTATAGTTCAATGTATTTTTTTTAATACAAGCAGTTGCACAAAGTAAAGGCAAGGAGAGAACAGGAGCTGGTGATAGGATGTCTTCCGGGTCAGCAATTTACATAAAGGTGTAAGGCCTTGTAAATGAAGTGATCTGAACACTTTGTTCTGGCTTGAAAAGATACCATACCTAATAATACCTTCAGACCAAAGGACTGATGCTGCCTCAGGTCTTCAAGCAGAGACATCAGATTTCAAACTGTGGCTCAAGGAACTCCTTTCTTTGGCTCCCAACACTTAGCTTTCCAAGTACTTGTTGGCAGAGAACATGCACTCACCCACATGCTCTGGCTTTCTTTGATTGGCCACATAGGCCAGCCCCTAAATGTACCAGGTAGTTGTGGGTGATTGAGGCAGTTGGAGGGATTCAGGGGCTTTGCTAGTGCGCAAGGATTAGGACAATAGGAAAAAGTAGGAAAATAGAACTGCTGTCCCTTAAACATCAGGTGCCCTTTCCAAGGCTTTCTGCAGTACCAAGCCTACTTCCTGAAACCTTTCAACATGTCCCATGTATGCTCTCTAAAACAGAACCACAATTCCTCCTCCTGCTTCTCTCCTATCTCCTCCCTGCTCCTCTCCCTCTACTTCCTCCTCTCCTCCCTCTCCTTTGTCCTCCCAACCAATCTTCTCGCTCCTCCCCACCCCCTCCTTTTCCTCTTTTTCCTCCTCTCCTCTCCACTTCGTCTTCTCCCCCTCCTCTTCCCCTCCTCTTGCTGCTTTCATTTATTTATATAGAGTTCTGGGGATGGAACCTAGGATCCTGTACAAGTTAGACAAGTTCTCTATCATTGAATCACAACCCTAACCCACTACGTTCCAGGGCTTGAACTCAGGGTCTGGGCACTGTCCCTGAGCTTTTATGTTCAAGGCTAGTGCTCTACCACTAGAAGCCACTTGGCTTCACTTCCAGCCATTTGGTGATTAATTGGAAATAAGAGTCTCTGGACTTTCCTACCCGGGCTGACTTTGAACCACACTCCTGAGATCTCAGCCTCCTGAGTACCCAGGATTATAGACGTTAGTGGTCCCCACTAACTTTTTAATACTCTTTACAGGAGTCTTCATAATCATGTGGAAAGATAGATATTATTGTTGCTGTTTTACTAAAAATGTAAGAAATTACTCAAAGGCTTTAGGAGATAGCAGAGCTTTGATTAGATCCCAAATTGGCCTAACAACAGAGGTAACAAGAGATTCCTCAGCTTGTTCAAACTACTGGTACTGGGCAAGTTTGGAGCAGATACAGTATCTCCCTATTGCTCTCAATCTCATCTGAGTGTCATATACCTTGTCAAGGTATGAAAGAAAGAGAGAGGGAGGAGAGAGAGCTTAACATACCCTAAAATACACTAAGCTTTCCACTTTTCCCTTTCTCCACGGTCCTAATAGCTCCTTTTCAATACTCCTTGATGCCCCGAGCACATGGGAAGGCTGTGTGCAAACTGGTTTCACAATTGTTCTGATGGACACACAGGTTATATAAGCAGACATGTTTCCTTGTTCCTCTGAAAACAAATGACTAAGTCAATTATATACATCACACCAGATGTAACATCATCAAAATGAGATGCATACATCCACTGTTTTGCTAATATTTGATAAGCAATTAACATAATATATCCCCTAATACTTTGCTAGTAACACATTGCTAGAGGAGTAGACAGTAGTACAAACTCTTTGAAGGACAATTGAGAAATATCTACAAAATCTTTTTTTTTTTGCCAGTCCTGGGCTTGAGCTCAGGGCCTGAACACTGTCCTTGGACTTTCTCAAAGCTAGATAGAGCTCTACCACTTGAGCCTCAGCACCATTTCCGGCTTTTTTTCTATATATGTGATACCGAGGAATTGAACCCGGGTCTTCATGCATGCTAGGCAAGCACTCAACCACTAGACCAAACTCCCGGCTACAAAATCTATTATAATTAAAAGTGCATATAGCATCTGTGTTAGATGCAGCTCCCAAGTCACAGAAGCTTAGATGGAAACCCTGTACAGATGGTTCGTTGAGGGAAATGCAAGGGAATGAGGTAAGGCAGGATGTGGTTTCAGATGCCTAGCTTCCACTTGATCCCATAAGTAGTATTATTTTTTTTTGCCAGTCCTGGGAAAACCTATTGCTGTCAGGGCCTGAGCACTGTCCTTAGACTTTCTCAAGCCTGGAGCTCTACCACTTGAGCCTTAGCACCACTTCCAGCTTTTTTCTATGTATGTGGTACCAAGGAATCGAACCCGGGTCTTCGTATATGCTAGGCAAGCACTCTACCACTAGGCCAAACTCCTGGTCCAGTAGCTCTATGTTTTATATGCCTCTTTTTAAAATTAATATGTGAGAATTTTCATAATGATATTTCCATGTATGAGTATAACATGCTTTGATCTTATTCACTATTACTCCTTCTTTAACTTTTTGTTTTCTGTCGATCTTGGGGCTTGAACTCTGGGGCCTGAGCGCTGTCCCTGAGCTCTTCAGCTCAAGGCTAGTGCTCTACCACTTGAGCCACAGCACCACTTCCAGCTTTTTGGGGAGGTTGTTTAGAGATACTGGTCACGGATTTTCCTTTCCTGCCTGAGCTGGCTTCAAACTGTAATCCTCAGATCTCAGCCTCCTGAATAATTAGGATTATGGATATAAGCCACTGGCACTCAGCTTAAACATGTTTTTTAATTGTACAACGTAATGAATTATGAGATTTCCACACATGCATAAATTGATCTAATTTACTTTTGATCACCATCACTGTCTCCACCCCTCCTTCTTTAAGTAATCCTCCATTTAAGTTCATGACTATTTATTATTTGTATTCTTTACTTCTTTTGTACAAGTAATAGGGCTTGAAGTCAAAGTCTCTCACTGGAATTATTCTACTCGTGGCTGCTACTCTACCACTTGAGTCATATCTCTAGTTCTGTTTGTACTTTTTAAAATCTTTTTTTGTTATTGTTTTGGCCATGGAGCTTGAACTGGTGGGGGGGGCACTGTCCCTGACCTCTTTTTTGATCAAAGCTAGTGTTCTACCACTTAGAGCCATAGATCTACTTCCAGTTTTCTGGTAGTTAATTAGAGATAGGAATCACATGGAATTTCTTGCCTGGACTGGTGATTCTCAAATCTCAGCTTCCTGAGTAGCTATGATTACAGGCATGAGCCATTAGTACCTGCATTATTCTTTAAAAAAAAACTGGGTTATTTCTTCTGCATTGCCCCTAGAATGCATTATTCTTTTTTATTGTTATTGTAAAGGTGATGCACAGAGGGGTTACATAAGTTAGGTAATTGTAAGATTAAAATTAAGTTAGTCTGATGAAAAGAGAACACCATGCAGTATTCAGGCAGGAAGGAGTTTATTCCAAACTGCGCCCCACCATGCATGGTGGAGACCATGCCTATGTAGGGGCATTTCCCACACTTATGTAGGGAAGGGGCAGGGAGAAGTTGTGGCCAAGTGTGGCCAGGTGAGGGCTCCCCGTCAGTGGACACAGATATGATCTCAGAGCCTGAGATCCTCCCAGGGTCTGATGGGAGGTGAGACAGGGTGGTCCAGGATGTGACCTCATAGAAGGAAGAGGTGACCCTCCAGGTGTACCAGTTACCTAGGTAACACAGGTACTGGGCAGAGACTTAGGGCTTTGGAATGGCCTTCTAGGACCGACCTTACAGTAATGAGTATACTCCTTTTTGGTCCTTGCTCTTTCCCAGTTTCTCCTTCCTGTCCCCATAAGCAAATTGTATAGTTTATTTTCCATATAGTGTCTAGTGAGTACCATTGTTACACTAATTCACCTTTTGTCCCTCCATTTTTGTGACCTCCCCTTACCCTCCTGAAGATAGATAATTAAACAAACAAGATAAAAAGAAAAGAAAATGTGGGCTGGGAGTTTGGCGTAGTGGTAGAGTGCTTGCCTAGCATACACAAAGGCCCGGGTTCGATTCCTTGGTACCTCGTACATAGAAAAAAGCTGGGAGTGGAGCAGAGGCTCAAGTGGCAGAGCTCTAGCCTTGAGAAAGTCCAAGGACAGTGCTCAGGCCCTGAGATCAAGCCCAGGACTAGCAAAAAAAAAGAAAAGAAAAGAAAATGAAAACAATAGCAAAAAAAATAAAACTGTCTTGTTTCTATTTCTTCTTGGAGTTCATTATGATAAGTCTTATGATCAGATGAACATTAATAGGTATTGTGCCTTTGAGTTACTCCCCTAAGAATATCTTCCTATGAGCTCACTGTGTGTGGATACCTAGAGTGCTGTATAATTTATTATATTCCAGTGTACTTTGGATCTAGCTTAGAGTTCTGTTTTTCTTATGGTTAACTGGAGATAAGCATCTCTCCAATTTATCTGTTCGGGCTGGCTTCAAACTACAATTCTCAGAACTCAGTCTGGCTGTATTTGTGGATCAAAATTCTGCCAATGAGAAAAGACATGCACTATTTGTATTGCCTTATTTTCACTTCACATGATCATCTCTAAACAGAGCATCAAGTTCTGTTCTGATGATGAAGAACTAAGGAACTCAGGTGCTCAGTGCTTTTAGACCCTCCTGGGGGAAATATCTCATAATCTCGGGTGTTCTCATGCTGAGAGCTTTCAGCCCCATATGGCAGCAAGCACCCACAATTGGCAGACAGCTTCTGGATGCTCTGACAGTCTAACAATCAAAGGCTAATTATGCTGGTTTTGCACTGACTCTCAGGCAATGGAACATGGCTCTCATGAGAAAAGACTGGGGATCTAAAGAAAGTTCTAATCCAAGTGTAGCCTTCACATCTGAGGCCAATGTGCAAACAGTGACCACTTCCGTTCAACATTGTCTTAATGCCATCGACTTGTGCCTAGCCTTGGCACTGTAAACCACAGAAAGAATCAGAGCTAATGATCACAATCATTTTACTTTTTTCCTGAGCACCATTTTAATAATCTGTAAACTTCATCATAATCTTTCAAATATGAAATGAATTAACCTGGTCATCAGTTCAGTCTGTTGGAATACACTAAAATGCTATAGAAATGAATAGAAATATATTGACTACGTTAATCCAGCTAGTGAATTCCTCACATATAGCTCTAAACTTCCCAGAAATAAATGTGGCTTGAGTATTACAAATATTGGGGGAGAAAGAAGAAAGGATTGAGCCACTGAGGACCATTGCCTCTACTGCCTGACTTATCAGCTACTTAAACTTTACAGTGGACCCACATGAAACTCTCTCCCTCTTCATGACCACCTCTTGCCTAGTATGCATGAAGCCTTGGATTTGACTCCTTGGTACCACATACACAGAAAACACCAGAAGTGATAATGTGGCTCAAGTGGTAGAGCGCTAGCTTTGAGAAAGCCCAAGGACAATGCCTAGGCCTTGAATTCAAGCATGAATGTCTTTCTAGCCAAATGCAAGCCTATCACACTGGGAAATATTGATATTACGCCAAATCGCTGATTGTAGAAGGTACAGTATAGGCTATGTTTGCTAGTCTATCATCAAGGCTGCCTATTTAACCCTGAGATAGAAGCTTCTATTTTCCCTTTCCCACTGAGGGGGAAATTGAGCTGGAGCTGCAAATTGTTTTCTAGTTTACTCTGTCACCTTTCTGTTTCTCTGTGCTTTCCAGCTGTCCTGTCCTTCAATCATGCTTTCCAGTGTTCCTCCTCTTTTTCTAAATGCAGTCTGCCCATTGTTACCCTGGCTCTTCTCATTCACCAACTCCAATTTAGAAAGCTTCTACTCCCCTTTCTTGCCCATGATCTTCTAGTGTTGTTTAGTCAAAGTCGAAACTGCTTTCAGGCATAAATCTGCTCTGGACCATGAATCCTACCTGCACAAATAATATCATGTGTTAACTGTGTGTTCCACTGATTTACTTTGAAAATTGACAAAGCTAGTTTCAAGATTAATTATCGTATATGAGTAAAGTAGCTAGAAATACCCCTGGTAGATTTCTGTAGTAATAAAATTTTCAGCTCATTGTGTCAGAGGATGATAAATAACTAGAAGCAATTTGCTGTATTATAAGAGCACAGTTTAAAAAAAAAAAACCTGTCTTCCAAACTGGCCGTGCCAATTCCATCAGCAATTAATGAGTTTCTGTTGTTCTACCTCCTTGTTGCATTTGATGTTATCAGTGATTTCTGTTTTTGACACTTTCATCTTTTTCATGTTTTATATAATGATATCTATTTCACATGCTCATTTGCCATCTATCTTCTTTGGTGAAATGTATATTCAGTATGTGCGTATGTCTGTACCTGTGTGTATACACACATGCACACTCATGTGTGTGCTGATACTAGGGATTGAATTCGGGCCTTACAATCCTGCTTGGCTTTCTTGTTCACAGCTGGAAGTCTATTACTTGAGCTATGCCTCCAATAGTGGCTTTTTGCTGGTTAATTGAAGATGGAGTCTCATGGACTTTTTCTATCTGGGCTGGCTTCATAACGGATCCTCTGGATCTTAGCTTTCTGAATAGCTATGGTTGCAAGCATGAGCCACTGGCACTAAGATTATTCTTTACTTTTCAATGCTGGGAGTCAATCCCAGACCTTCATACATGCTAGACTGATACTCTACCACTGAGCTACAACTCAGCTGATACTAAAGTATGAAGTGGGTTGTTTTATTTTTCTATGTTTTAAAGAATAATTTTAGACTAGTCATTAGATTGCTTGATCCTTATGTTCTCTCAGGCATTTACCTACTAACTGTAATCTAGTACACTGTGCCCTTGGATATTTCACAGACCTTGAGTTGGGGTTATTTCTCCTCTGTATTTACTGGCTCTAACAAGAGTTGGGTGGACATTCTTTGTTTTTAGACAAGATCCTACAAATTCAGGTGAACCTGAATTTGAGATTCTCCTGTTTTGGATGCCCAAGTGTTGGGATTATAAACAAGAAACCTTCACATCTGGATTCATAGGAGCTTCTGATCTGGGGAACTGCATAGGCCATCACTGGTGGACTTGATTTAGGACGCAATTACTTTATAAAGCTGTAGTCCATTTACTCAGTCCACTCTGCCAGCGAGTGGACATTTGCAGCTCACGATGTTTATCACACTGTATAGCCATACCGTAGCAATTTTACAGCAATTTGGGCAATAGGAGGTTGAGTGAGCAGAGCCTCATTGAAATTCTGAGCTAGCTACAACTAGCCTCTTTGACCCAGATAGTAAGATTTTCCCAGAATTGCTCTACCTATGGCTGAGGAAAATATGTAGGAAAAAGAGAGAAGCCTGCAACCTGGAAACAAAGGTAGAAAACTCATAGAAAACACTGGATACAGGAAGGAGATGTGTATTTTAAATCTGAGTCCTTCATTGACTGATCTAGACTTAAACCATATGATGAATTTATTCCCGCTTTCTTGGCCATGAGGCACAATTATTTTAACACTAACTTGAATTTCCTGTAGTTATAAACACACATCCGAATCTAACTATAATTTCATTAGAGAAAGGAGGAGGGAAAAAAAGACTTGAATAGGCTCTTCTGGAAAGAAGACATAAAAATAGCCAAAAAGTATTTTAAAATATTCAATATCACTAAGCACCAGGAAAATGCAAATCACAAACACAACAAGATAGTTACCCCTATTCAGGTAAGATAGCTATTACCTATGAGAGTAAAGATAACAAGTGATATTGATAAAGTAGGAAACAGTATAACGACTCCTCAAAAGGTTGAAACTAAATTGGCCACCCAGGTGTGGTGGCATACACCTGTAATCCTAGCTACTCAGGAGGCTGAGATCTGAGGATCAAGGTTCAAAGCCAGCCCAGGCACAAAAGGATCTGAGATTCTTATCTCCAATTAGCCTCTAGAACCTGAGACTCATATCTCCAGTTAACCTCTAGAAAATGGGAAGTGGGGCTTGGCTCAAGGGGTAGGGCAGTAGCCTTGAGCTGAAGAGCTCAGGGACACCACCCAGCCCAAATTCAAGCCCCAGGACCCCCCCAAAAAAATCTAAAATCACCATATGTGCTAGTTCCAACTATGGTATGTATAACCAAAAAATGAAATACGTATGCTGAAGGCATCTACACTCTCCTGTTCACAGAATAGATGAAGTATTATTCTCAAGAGCCAAGAAATAGACACTACTTAAATGTCCATCAACTGAGGAATGGATAAGAAAAATGTGGTACACAGACACATAGAATGCTATTCAGTCATAAGAGGATGAATGCTGTCATTTGTGACCACATGGATAGACTAGATATCACCATGTTGTTACATAAGCCTGGCACAGAACAAGTACCACATGATCTCACTTACATGAGAAGGCTAAAGAAGCTGATATCATAGAAGTTGAATGGTAGTTGCAAAGGGTTAGGGTGATTATGGGTTGGGAGGATGTAGTTGGTGAGACACCATTCAAAAATTACAGAATTTCAGTTAGATCCCTCTATGGTACAATGTAGCTACATTTAATGATATATTAATGCTATAATTTCCATCAAAAGTACCCTACTAGGGTTATTGTATTAAAGGCTGGATTACAGACCTGTGATGGTAATGGGTAATGGGAGGTGGTAGAACGTTTAGGAGCTGTGGCCTACTAGGAAATTAGGTCATTGGGGGACTAGAAGGTACACCCTTGAAGGGGATATAAAATTTCCCCCCTCTCTCTTTCTGTGTGTGTGTGTCTCTCTGTGTGTCTGTCTCTGTCTGTGTCTCTCTCTCTGTCTCTCTGTGTGTGTCTCTCTCTTGGTAAGCACTTTCCTCCAGTATGAACACCTAACCTGATGTTCTATTTTACCATAGGTCCAAAGTAACAGGATAAAGCAGTTCTAGACTGAAACCTCTTGAAACTCTAAGCCAAAATAAATCTGTTGAGTTGATTTTCTCAGATACTTTGAAACAATGATGAAAGGCTGACTAGCAGAATAATATTGTTGAAAAATTCAGTCCTGAGTGCTTGCCTACTATGTACAAGACCCTGAGTTCCATGGAGTTGGGGGTAATAGTGCATGCCTGTAATCCCAGAACTCAGGAAGTAAAGTAGAGGAGTTGTGAATTTGAGTCCATCCTAGACTACATAATGAAAAAAAACACTGTCTCAAAAAGAAAGGGAGAAGTAGAGTATCGGGGGTTCATTCCTGTAATCCTAGATATTTAGGGGACTGAGATCTGAGTATTGCAGTTCAAAACCAGCCTCAACAGGAAGTCTGTGAGACTCTGATCTCCATTTAAGTACCAAAAAGCTGAAAGTGGAAATGTAGCTCAAGTAGCAGAGTGCTAGCCTCGAACAAAAGAATCTCAGGAACAGTGCCTAGGCCCTGAGTTTGAGCCCCAGGACAGGCACAAAAAGAAAGGAAAGAGAGAGGGAGAGAGGGAGAGAGAGAGAGAGAGAGAGAGAGAGAGAGAGAGAGAGAGAGAGAGAGAGAGAGAGAGAGAGAGAGACAGAGAGACAGAGAGAGAGAGAGAGAGAGACAGAGAGAGAGACAGAGACAGAGAGAGACAGAGAGAGAGACAGAGAGACAGAGAGGGAGGGAGGGAGGAAGGAAGGAAGGGAGGGAGGGAGGGAGGAAAGGAAGGAAGGAAGGAAGGAAGGAAGATGCTAGCTGAGGATATAAAATGTTCTCTCCACAAAAGTGTGTGTGGTGATATATATGCTAATTGGCTGGATTTAATCATTCCACAAATCATTTACACTTGAAAACATTAGGTTGTACAAAGTAAATACACACAATTATATATGATAATTTAAAAATAAATTTAGGGGTGGCTCATGCTAATCTGAGTTAGTTAGGAAGCTGAGATCTGAGGATTTCAGGACTGAGCAAACTAATCCATAAGAGTCCTATTAATCAGCAAAATCCTGGCTGAGGTGGAGCTCAAGCAGTAGAGTGCCAGCCTTGGGCAAGAAAGCTAAGCAAGAGCAAGAAGCCCCGAGTTCAAGCCCCAGTACCACACAAATAAAACTACCACCACTATCACCACCACCACCACCACCACTGCTACTACTACTTATTTATCTTAGAACAGAGGACAAATCCTGAAAGGAGAAGCTGAAGGAAGGTGATAAGGAGGATAAAAAGAAAAATGACTCAACGAAGAGAAGAAGTACACAAAGGCCACATTTCTCAAAGCTGTCTTTGCAGCTCTCTGTGCAAGAATGAGGAGAATAGAAATGCTTTGGGGGCTCTGACCAATCAAGAGCGGTTTGAAATTTTTCAGAAAGAGAAATAAACTAAGGGGGAACAAAGATGAGAAGCATGTCAGTAGAAATTGAGGAGCACCTCCACCCGTTGCTTTCAACTTTCTGTCTTGTTTTGTTATTGTTGTTGTTGTTGTTATTGTTGTTGTTGTTTAACAACTTGCTTCAGGCAGCCACTGCCATAGTCTTTCTGACTGGGTTTGAACTTAATTCAGTTACTGCATGAGTCGGTAGAAGGAAGATCCGTTTGTGATATGGATAATGGATGAAAGAGAGTCTCTTGTGGATGAGATTGGGTTGGGAATTTACACTGGTACCCTCCAAGTCCACAAACGCTTGCCTGCATCCCTGGACAAGGGCCTTAAGAAGCTGGTTTGACAATGGAATTCTATGCTGCTGTCAGAAAGAATGACATCGCCCCATTTGTAAGGAAATGGAAAGACAGAAAAAAAAATCATATTAAGTGAAGTAAGCCAGACTCAAAGGAACTTAGGCTCAATGGTTTCCCTCATTTGTCATAATCAGTAGAAACCTTGGGCTCTACTAGCAGAGATTTACAATAGAACAAAACCTAGAGACATAAGGCTATATAGGCTGATGCTAAAGGAAAGGACCTCCAGGATATAAAAACAAAAGCCATGTAATGAATGATTGTTGTCCTTAATGTACTATGTTATCTCTCATCTCTTTTGCTGTCCCTAGGTTATCTCATACTTTTACAGTATTTTACCTTGTTATCTGATATATTGTATATATGCGTATTTGGTTATTTGAAATCAGATGGGGGGGGAAACAAGATGAGGGGCAGGGGTGCGGGAGGGAAATGGGGACCAAGACATAAGAAAGGATATCAATGTTTGTAAAGTAATGCACCTTCTATCTGGTGAATATAATGTAACCCTTCTGTTAATTACAATAAATATATATGAAAAAAAAGAAGCTGGTTTGGGCTGACAGCTGCTGAGTGAAGGAGCAGAGGGAGGTTCATCCCACATACTATTATGGCCTACTGAACATGAAAGGATGGAGTTGCAAACTGAGTAGCAAGCTCTGTTCTGAAGTGCATATCGAAGGATTCTCTCCCGCTTTATTCCTCCAGGTCAAGCAGAATACCAGGTGTGTGCTATTGTGCTTGTCTGCAGGCAGGTGACTCAGATCTTGACTTAACTGAAAGCCCCTCACCGCAGGCAGAGCATTCCACTCTGGGCCTGTCCAAAGACACTGCCCATGGAACCCAAGAGACCATAGCCCAGTTTTTATCCTCTGCTTCCTTGTGAAGACTCATATAAGCCTGACCCCAAATCCAGCTCCTTACACAGCCTCCATATCCATGGGAAGGTCTGTGCCCCTCGCTGGCCTAGATTGTTGAGAATTGAGTCTGCTCTATTCCTTTTCCATTCTCCTCCATTTTCCTAACACATAACCACCCTTGTTTCATTTTTGCCTTGTAACAAGATCCTGATTGTACTTGCCCAAACACCATCACTATGCACTGGGGATGCCTCTGAAGGAATTTCTACAGAAACTTCAGCCAATGGCAGGGCAATACCAGAGCAGGTTGAATGCCAGGCACAGACACAAGACAAGGTTATAAAGATGTACAAGGAGAAGAGCAGGCAGGTTTGTTTTGGTAAAGAAAGAGAAAAAGGGAGAAGGTGCTATGAAATTGCAATGGGATTATGGAATCCATATGGTACTCTGTTGACTGGTAAGATGAATCTGTAGTGTTGTGATTTGGAAGGAAAAAAATAAACCATCTGGGAAGGACTGTGTGAAAAACTGTCCAGATCTTGAAAGGGAAACTCTGGCTCCAAGGCTAGGTTCACACTGGGTTTTCTGTGCAAGAGGATCAGTCATGAGTCCCTTTCATATACATTAGTCATGGCTCCCCAGAGAGATGCAACTAGGAAGATATAATGCAAGAGATTTATTAAAGGAATTGACTCACATGATCAAGAAAACTGAAAAGTGCTGAGCACTGGTGATCCGTCCTTGTCATTTTAGCTACTCAGGAGGCTGATCTCAGTTTCCCGAGTAGCTTGGCTGATAGGTAAGGTGTGAGCCACAGGCCCCAGCAACACTTGTTCTGAAACTGCAGAATAGCTTGGCGATTGGTCATGGTGTCTCAGTAAGTTCCATAGGCCAAGAGGACCTTCTGATCAAAAAGGATTCATGTGATGGCTGCAATATCCTGCCATCCTCAAACTCTGTGTTCAACAGGGAACAAACTTGATTAAAAGTATGGGTGGGAAATCTAGTCTTGTCTCTTTTAAAATATATTAAGAATACCCACTGTTCCTAATTGTGGGAGGGGAGGAATTTCTCCTCTGAATATGATGTTGAGGCTTTTTCAGGAAAAAAAAGACTTCTATAGATTTATCACAATCGTGTGACACTTCTGGATAGAATGGCAGTATTCTTGCCTGTCATATTATAGGAAGACACAATTCCAGGGCATTTATGCTGGAGTGAACTAGAAAATTGATTCCATTGTAGTACTTCAGACATTTTTCAAAGATTTTTTTGCCAGTCCTGGGCTTGGACTCAGGGCCTGAGCACTGTCCTTGGGTTCCTTTTCTCAAGGCTAGATACCTACCACTGGAGCCTCAGCACCATTTCTGGCTTTTTTCTATGTATGTGGTTCTCAGGAATCGAACTCAGGTCTTCGTGCATGCTAGGCAAGCACTCTACCACTAGGCCAATCTCCTAGCTCCTGAAAGATTTTTTTAAAGAGACATGCCTATTTTTGAGACAGAGACAATTTTTGAGACAGGGTCTCATTCTGTAGGTCATATGTGTCTGAAACATGAATTTCATGAGATCCTCCTCCTTCAGACTTCTAGGTGCTGAGGATTATAAGTGTATACCATCATATTTGACTTAATTGAGTTTATTGCAGTTATACTTTGTAAATCTATGATATCTCATTTAAAAATAATCTGGTTCTGGAAAATCAGATTTCCAGTGCAGCCAGAGTCCCAATTTTCTTTTTCTAGAGTTCATATAGGTGCACCCCAGAAATATAAAGTCCTTGTGGGTCGAATTGTCATTGTTTATCCCTTCCTTCCTTCCTTCCTTCCTTCCTTCCTTCCTTCCTTCCTTCCTTCCTTCCTTCCTTCCTTCCTTCCTTCCTTCCATTTCTCATTCTCTTTCTCTGTTTCTCTTCCTGTCTGGGGCACTGTGCTTTTAACTCAGAGTCTCATGCTTACTAAGCAGGCACTGTATCATGTGAGCTATGTCCCAAAGCCTTTCCTGCTTTCAGTTATTCTTCAATTAGGATCTTGTGCTTCTTACTCCATGGTGACATCAAACTGTGATCCTTTTACCTATGCCTCCTGCTCTGCTGGAAGTACAGACAAGAACCATCTGCCCAACCTAATCTTCATCTGTATCTAAATAAAAGTTATGAGAGCTTGAATATTACAGACGTGCCTGTTGGTTTACTTCTGGAAAAACCCTTAAGCAGTTTTGTAGGAACAGGCCTCTAGGAAGAGTCTATCTTATAAAACTAGGCCTTTAGGCTTGGCACTGATTGCTCGTGCCTGTAATCCTAGCTACTCAGGAGGCTGAGATCTGAGAATTGTGTTTCAAATCCAGCCTAGGCAGGAAACTCTATGAGATTCTTATCTCAAACTACTTTTAAAAAAAAGGCTGTAAGTGGCACTGTGGCTCAAGTGGTAGAGCACTAGCCTTAAGCAAAAGAAGCTCAAGGACAGGGCGCAGGCTCAAATTTCAAGCCCCAGGACTGGCAATAAACAAACAAACAAACAAACAAACAAACAAACACTTTTAGGTCCTGGAGCCTCTAAGCACTGAGATATACATTAACTTAAGGTAGCACACAGTTGGCTTGGAAGCTGGACCAAAGATTGATTACATTAGATTTTCTAGAGTTGTTCCCTAAATATATGATGATGTTCTTTAGACCTGGGCCTGTGTAATTTTCACAAGGTGTGTTTGAACTGTTTGCTGTAGCTAATTAAAATATGTTAAATATAAGCAGTGTCAATGTATGTGAATTAATGCACCTTCTATCTGGCAAATATCATGTAACCCTTTTATTAATTACAATAAAAAAATTATAAAAAAAGAAAAAAGCTAAAAAAGAAATATAAGCAGTGTCTGAGTGGATCTTATAATTATGTAATTCATGCAAAATCCAAAATGTGATAGACTCTGTAGAACAAATGACTCATTTTCTTCCACAAATAAATTACAAGGAAAAAAAAGAAGGAAAGGAAACTTATAAACTAAAAGAACCTTGAGATATATATCAACCAAGTATAATGTGTGTAGCTTCGTTATGATACTAATTTGTCGAAAACAACTTTTTAAAAATAAGATGATGTGAGCCAGGTACCTGTAATCCTAGATACTCATGTGTTTCAGAAATGAGGATCACAGTACAAAGCCATCCCAGGCAGGGAAGTCTTATCTCCAATTATCCACCAAAAAGCAGGAAACACAGCAGTGGTTTAACTGGCAGACTGCTAGGCTTGAGCAAAAAGGATCAGAGACAGCACCAAGGCTCTGAATTCAAGCCCCAGGACTGGTACAAGACCCAATTGAACAAATACGTAGAGCTTTTAAAACACCACCAAACTTTGCCATCTTCATTTTTGTTGTATTTATATCTTCCTATGTCACATAGGAAATATCTGAATAAGTATGAGATACTTTCATTAAGCCATTTTTATACAAATTTAGCAAAGAAAATGGAGAAAGGATATTTTGTCCTTTATCTGTTCCTAGCAAATTTGCTTTTAAAGTACTTTTAGATATCCATTTGAGATCCTATTTGTAGTTTATTTACATAAGATTTATCAGAGAGGACACACACAGGAAGCTGGAGCAAGTTGTATTATTTATAACCACATTTCTCAGATACTATCACACACCTTCCATTACAATAACTGATTAACTAGCCAAAATACATTCTTTCCTCTTTTGTTGACAGTTACAATGGAGTGGTTTAAAAAAAATTCCAACAGTGAATTTTTCTAAAATATTCCAATTGTAGAGTTATGCATGAGAGGGTACAAAACAATGCATGTGAGTTCGGTTAATGATTTTTATGAATAATCACAATTATTCAGATTCACTGCTTTAAATTAAATGAAAATATTTCATGGAAGAAGGTTTGCATGAATACAAAAGTGTTGGTTATTGTGCTCAAGTTGCTCAATTTTCATTTATTTGGGAATGATTTCCCTGAGAAGACTCTGTGTGTGTGTGTGTGTGTGCACACGCGCGTGCGCATGCGCGCGTGCACACACACACACACACACACACACACACACACACACACACACAAGTATCTTGCCCTGCATCTGGCTCTATGTCTATCTCTGAGCACTGTCGCTTGCCCAGATCATTGTTGGTAACATATCTGAGATACAGATCCTTCTATGGGCAAAGGAGCCGGAAAGAAAAGCAGAGCCAATAACATCTTCCTGGTGCTAGGCAAAGGAGTCAATGGCAAGAGACAGGAAGCTTAGGATGAGGGCATCAACCATGTAGATGGACCTCAAGATGGGCAGTTGGGGACTATTGGAGATGATAAAAGGGAGGAGAAAGGCCAAGATTTGTATCCGTTTGAACATAAAAAGCAAGAAGCATCAAAACAACAGCAACGAAAACAATAACAACAACAAAATGCTGGGAGGCAGAATCTCATGCCTATGAACCTAGCTACTCAGGAAGCTAAGATCTGCGGATCACAGTTCAAAACCTACCTAGGCAAGAAAATTCATGACATTTTTATCTCTAATTAGCACCAAAAAACCCAGAAGTGGAGTGGTGGCTCAAGTGGTAGAAGCTTAGCCTGTGAAGCTCAGGGACAGTGCCCAGGCCTTGAGTTCAAGCCCAGGACCGGCAACAACAAAAAAGTGACATCCAAAATTAAAGATAGTATAATAGAAACAGACATAATACAACTACAACAGATGTAATAGAGTAAAATAATATAGTACATTAGGTAGTTTACTACTCACCCATCTTCTGGTTTAACTCATTTCAATACCACAATCTAAACAATTTATTTCATTTAACATCTGACTATTTCCTGAAGCCAACCATAGAACCCTAACATCATTTTATGTCTACAAAATTCAATCTAATATAAAATAATTTGTACAGATTATTTAGCCAACACTGTATTTAGCTGTCATACTGGAAGATATATGATATGAGAGGACAGCTAATTACCTATTTGTTTATATATTTATTTAACTGATGTGAAAATTTACTCTTTAGCCTGGAAAATGTGCCTCTTTATTAAATATTACATGAACTTTGCAGCTGAGTAAGATCAAATTGGACTCATATCAAATATTATGTGAAGAATTGAATTTTTTCAAATCTAATCACAGTCTAAACCAAGAATCAACAAGCTTTGTTTAAAAAGAAAGAGCAAATGTTTTAGGCTTTGTATCTGCACCACAAAAGCAACCATAGACAGCATGTAAACAAATAATCAGTGTGTCTGTGTTGCAATAAAACTTTAGTTACAAAAAATAAATAGCATGCCAGATTTGGGCCACAAACTACAGTTTACCAATACCCAGTCTTGGAAATGGAGCTGTAGCCTAAGTGGTAAAGTGCTACTCTTGAGGAAATAAAAATCTCAGGGATAAGAGTTCAAGCCTCAGGACACACACACACACACACACACACACACACACACACACACACACACAGATTCCCCATCTAAAACTATTAGAAGGCAGCATGTTATGCAAATTAAATGTGTAAAAAGTCTTGTATTACATTTTAAAAAGTCTTTTCATAGCATAATTTCCATGTTCCCATCCTTATACATTTTCCTGATTTCCCTTTCTCCTTTCCTCCCTCTCCCTCGTCATTCCTTCCTTGCTTCCACTCTCCTTCCTCTTCTTCCTCTTTCCCTCTCCCACTCCCTCCTTTTCTTATTTACTTTTGTAAATTGAACTTAAAATATTGGATTATGGCAAACAAGACAAACACACACTGGATGTCATTTCAACTGGAAAGAATGTTGAACAAGGATTGTGATTTTGTTTCGTCTCCTATCATGAAATAAATCTGTGTCTAAATTGTTCAGAAAGATGAGAATTTGATGTTCCGTGAAGAGCTACAAGAAAAATCGCACCAAAATTGCCTTAATAGCTCATACTGTCCTCAAAATCAAATTGTTTGTCCTTCTATCTAAACTCAATCTCTTGTTGCTGTTTAAACCTATTTCTTCTTGACCTGACTTCTATAGTGAACATCCAGTTTATCACTTCCTTTAATATTACCCTACCTGTGGATGGCAATTCATTCATAAAGCTGGCCTGAGATTAATATTAAGCATCACTTGGCTATAGGTAGCATATCCCTTTGGGCAACTTCAAATCACAAGCATTTCCAAATACACAGTGGTGTGTTAGCATAGCATTTGTAATCCCTTATACTTCCTTCAGCCAATCTTCATCTTCCCTTCCTTGCCTCTCGGTAACACTCCAAACAGATGCGGCGTTAAAGAAATAGAAAAACCTTGGGCCAGGAGGGTGTCCTAATGGTAGAGTGTTTGCTAGCATACACAACACCCTGGATTTGTCAGTACCACATACACAGAAAAAGCTGGAAGTGCTCAAGTAGGAGAGCACTAACCTTGAGAAAGCTCAAGGACAATGCTCAGGACCTGAGTTCAAGCCCCAAACTGGCAAAGAGAGAGAGGGAGGGGGGGACAAAAAACAACAAAAAAAGGAAAGATTAAATGACCTAAAATTTCGTTAGTCATGTAAATGATTGTGAGGCAGAATAAATTGAGGAAAATGAGGCCTGGTGAAGACAACTCAGAAACAAGGTATCTGGAAACACTGTCTTTAAGGTGCCTTGTTAGCGCAGTAGGAAGCACGTCACTCTCACGGAAACAGTATCTTTGCTTCAAGGACAGACAGCAGGATGCATTACTTCCTGAGAGATGCATTTCTCATGCCCCAAAGAAACATTTGACTGGCAGGATGTATGTCTTTCTGGGAGAAATGCTCCCTCAAAACTTAAGCAATCTACCCCAAATCGGGACAACAGGATACCTTCCTTATCTCAAGAATAAGGATCTATAGTATGGCAAGTTGTGGACTGAATGCCCAAAACATCCAACAGGAGTGATTAGATCAAAGATAAATCACTTATCTGTGCCTAACTTGGAAGTCAGACGAAACGGCCAAGGAGCAATGTGTCTCTCTGTCTCTCCTTGGGAGCACGCATACTCCAGTTACAGAATGTGTCTGCTTTTCTGCCTTTTGTCTGCTTGCCTGCTTGCTTACTCAAGGAAGTTCTTATTCTGTGATCAAAGTCAAGGACCCTAAGTGAAGAGTCCCTACATTTAGAGGGAAATTTCACTAATGTTCACCTGCATCCGGTGATAGTTGAGCTTCTGTAAACGTACATGGGGAGTCTGGGAACTATAGTTGATCTCTGAGAAAGAACTGACAAAATCTACAAGGAAAGGGCCAGGAGTTTGGCCTAGTGGTACAGTGCTTGGCTAACATGCACAAAGACCCCGGTTCGATTCCTTGGTATCACATACATAGAAAAAACTGGAAGCGGTGCTGTGGTTCAAGTGGCAGAGCTCTGTCTTTGAGAAAGCCCAAGGACAGTACTCAGGCCCTGAGTTCAAGCCCCAGGCCTGGCAAATAAAAAATCCACAAGGAAATGTGAAAGGTAACAGACAGTGGGAGGAACCTGACATATGAGCCCTCCTGGACCTTGTAGATGTGGATTTACTGTGGTGTCCTCACTGTCTAGCTATCAAGCACCATCCTGAAAAGAGTCCTAGAAGTAAGTCAGACCCAGAGAGACAAAGGATGCATGTTTTCCCTTGTATGTGGAAGCTAGATTTTGGTGACAAACTTCTAAGTAAATATGCCAGGTGGTATGAAATTGTATATGAATATATTAACTAAAATATGGTAGATTCAAGAAAGAATTCAAATACTGTGATTTATTAGGAAGACAAAGTTCTGCAAAAGAAAACCCCAGGTAGTAATTTCTTAAAAGGAGTGGGGGGTTGGTTGACTCATGAAAAAGAGAACAGGAAGAAAATACAGACAAAAATCCAATGTACCCATTACCTGACCCATGTAATTGTAACCCCCATACATTACCCCGACAAAAAAAATGCAATTAAGAAAAAGAATCAAATGCATATCCTACAAAATTAAGAGGGAGAGAAAGGGTGGGTCGAGGTGCCATTGTTCAAGATATATCGTACTTATAAATTGTTTTGTTAAATGACAACTTCTTTCTTCAACTACTTAAAGCTAATACATAAAGAAATAAGTCCTAGCTATGGGCTCGCATAGTCAGATGTTTCTATACAATCTACAAAAGGCAGAGAGTACCACCATTCCAATCAATTAAGATCAGTATTTATTTCTACTTTTTTTTTACACTGGAAATTCAACCTAGGGTTGGTTGTTAGCAGTGCTCTAGCACTGAGATCTGTGCCCAGCGTCTTTGCTCTCCAAATTACTCTCCATCACATTCTCCCTGGTGCTGAAGACTTTCGTTAATTCTCTGCCCCTTATTCTTACAGCCATTTCTTTGGAGCTACCATGTGCTAGATGCTGAATATTAACTATCTGCAATTCTTCCCAACTGCTTTGCCAAGTAAGCATTATTTCCCTTACACAGAAGAAACTGGGTCAGAGAGGTTGAATCACTTGCCCACAGTTACAAAGTCAGAAGGGAAAGAGCCAGGGTTGGGGGCTTCGCTGGGGGTCATTTTCCAGCCATTGGCAAGGACCTGGGCTTGACCACCACTCCCAGCACACAGAGAAAAGAATACAGAAACAGAAAAGAAGTTGTAGAGCCAAAATTAGAATGATGCTTTCTCAAAATTTCTACCATGTTCCAGATTAACTTGAATCCAGAATAAATAATAGAAATTACATCTTATCATTTACACTTAAATATTTTACTCTATAACAAGTGTTTGACACTCAGGAATTCGCCTGTGACTGACTTGGCAAAGTGGAAAAGGCACAAAGGCATGTATGGATATATTTCTTATTTTAAAAAAATATGCTTTCAAGCCAGGTGCTGGTGGCCCACACCTGTAATTCTAGCTACTTGGAAAGTGTATATCACCTGAGCAGGATAGTCTATGAGACTCTTATCTCCAATTAACCAACAAAAACCAGAAGTGAAGCTGTGGATCAAAGTGGTAGAGCACATCTATAAATTCGACACAATACCCATCAATATCCCAATGGCATTCTTTAAAGAAATAGAAGAAGCAATTCAAAATTTCATATGGAATAATAAAAGACCCCGTATAGCAAAAACACTTCTTAACAGAAAGAACAGCACCGGAGGAATTTCAATTCCAAACTTTAGACTCTATTACAGAGCTATAATTCTCAAAACAGCTTGGTACTGGCACAGGAACAGGCCTGAAGACCAATGGAATAGAACTGAGGACCCAGATATTAAACCACAGACCTATGGCCACCTAATCTTTGACAAGGGAGCCAAAAAAATAGAATGGAAGAAAGACAGCCTCTTCAACAAGTTGTGCTGGCAGAACTGGTTAAGCACCTGCAGAAAACTAAAGCTGGATCCTTCTTTGTCACCTTGCACTAGAATTAACTCCAAATGGATCAAAGACCTTGAGGTAAAAGCTGACACACTGAAAACTTTACAGGAAGGAATAGGATACACTAGGCCTCCTTGGCACAGGTCGAAACTTTCTTAATAAGGACCAAGAATCACAACAAATCAGAGAAAGGCTGGATAAGTGGGACTGCATTAAACTGCAGAGCTTTTGTATGGCAAAGGACATAGCTAGTAAACTAATCAGGAAGCCTACAGAGTGGGAGAAGATCTTCACCAACCAAACAACGGACAAAGGCCTCATATCTAAAATATATCAACAACTCAAAAAATTGAATCACTCCAAAACTAACCTCCAAAGTAACAACCATCCCATTAAAAAATGGGCCAAAGACTTAAAGAGAGTCTTCTCTGAAGAAGAAACAAAAATGTCCTATAGACACATGAAGAAATGCTCAACATCTCTGGTCATAAAAGAAATGCAAATCAAAACAACTCTAAGATTCCACCTCACTCCAGTTAGAATGGCCAGGATCAGGAAAACGAATAATAACAGACGCTGGAGGGGATGTGGCCAGGAGGGATCACTACTACAACTGTTGGTGGGAGTGCAAACTCGTTCAACCACTATGGAAAGCAGTGTGGCAGTGCCTCAAAAGGCTAAATATAGAACTCCCCTATGACCCAGCAATTCCACTACTTGGCATTTACCCAACCACCCAGAAACAAGGGCATACTAAATCCACTAGCACAACAATGTTCATTGCAGCACTATTCACCATAGCAAAGATATGGAACCAACCTAGATGTCCCTCAGTTGATGAGTGGATCAACAAGTTGTGGTATTTGTACACAATGGAATTCTATGCTGCTGTCAGAAAGAATGACATCGCCCCATTTGTTAGGAAATGGAAAGACTTAGAAAAAATCATATTAAGTGAAGTAAGCCAGACTCAAAGTGGTAGAGCACTAGCCTTGAGCACAAAAGTTCAGAGACAGCCCCTAGTCCCTGAGTTCAAGCCTCATGATAAACTGCCACAAAGCTTCAGACAAGGACGTCTCTTTTAAAGATTCTTGGCTCTTCTAAACAACATGGAGCCTCTGGGATGCTGATAACATTCTCATCTTGTTTAGACAAGTAGTATCACAGTTGTGCACTTAGCTAAAATTCATTGCCTTGTATACATAAGACTTCTGTCCCTTACTGTATATACTATGCTTCAGTTTTTTTAAGTGGAATGGTATGGTGTGTACAGAATGCTTCTATTGCATGGTAAGAGTTAGGATATATTCTGAGTACCTGCTTGACTAAGCGTATAATGGGTTTAAAATCATGTAAGAGGATATACTCTTGAGTACCTGATTTAAGCATATAATAGGTTTGAAATAATGCACAAAAGCTGGAGATAAACTGTAACCTTTTGTACATCACCCTTATGGTAACAATAAAATAACTGGGAGAAAAGCTAGAGATAAAAATATTATACTTAGGGAAGGGAGTTTGGCCTAGTGGCAGTGTGCTTGCCTAGCATGCACGAAGACCTGGGTTTGATTCCTCGGTACCAGATACATAGAAAAAAGCTGGAAATGGAGCTGAGGCTCAAGTGATAGAGCTCTAGCCTTGAGGAAAGTCCAAGGACAGTGCTCAGGCCCTGCGCTCAAGCCCAGGACTGGCAAAAAAAAAAATAGTATGCTTAGTGATATAAATCAGGCTCAGAGACCAATAATTAATGCTTCTCTTATATATTGAAACTAGATTTAGCTTACAAACTTATATGCAAAGAGGTTGGGTAGTATGCAAATGTATACAGATGTATGAATTGATTCAGGGGAGAACTCAAATCACAGAATTCCTTAGAAAGGCAAAGTTCAACAAAATAGACATCAAGAAGCAGGTACTTGAAAGGGGTGGAGTGGAGTCCAGGGGAAAGGGTTGACAAACCAAGAGGAGAAGGTAGGGGAAGAATGCAGTCAAGAATTCAATGTAGGACTGGGAGTTTGGCCTAGTGGTAGAGTGCTTGCCTATCATGAACAAAGACCCAGGTTCGATTCCTCAGTACCACATTCATAGAAAAAAGCCCGAAGTGGTGTTGAGGCTCAAGTGATAGAGTGCTCGCCTTGAGAAAGTCCAAGGGCAGTGCCCAAGCCCTGAGCCCCAGGACTGGCAAAAAAAGAATTCAATGCATATCCTACAAAATTAAGAAGAGTGAGAGAGGGGCCGGGAGTTTGGCCTAGTGGTAGAGTGCTTGCCTAGCATGCACGAAGACCTGGGTTTGATTCCTCAGTACCACATACATAGAAAAAAGCTGGAAGTGGTGCTGAGGCTCAAGTGGTAGAGCTCTAGCCTTGAGAAAGTCCAAGGACAGTGCTCAGGCCCTGAGCTCAAGCCCAGGACTGGCAAAAAAAAAGAGTGAGAGAAGGGGTAAAGGGGAGGATGAGTGAGACTGTTGAAACCAATGAAGATGCTATGTATTCATAAACTGCTTTGTTAAATAACAACTCTTTTTTACAACTAAAAATAATACAAATACATACATACATGCATACATGCATATATACATACATACATATGTACATGAATACATATTCAACTCACATATCCATTAGAGAATTTTCAGCCAAAAAAAAAGCTGGAGATATTGGTCATTGGGGGAGGAAGATTTCTATAATCTATACAGGCCTGTATATAAGGAAGCTTTTGTACACTAAGTGTGAACCTACTTAAAATATTTGGTAAACCAGGTGCTGGTGGCTCATGCCTAGAGGCTGAATTCTGAGGATTGAGGTTCAAAGCTATCGAGCAAGAAAGCCCATGAGACTCTTATCTCCAATCAACCAGCAAAAAGTTGGAAGTAGAGACATGACTCAAGGAGTAGAGCACTAGCTTTGAGTAGTCAAGTAGAGCACAAGGCCTTAAATACAGGTTCCAGTGTGTGAAGTTATTTATTTTTCCCCCACTTATGGTTAATCTCATGAGATTACTGTATGTGAATTTGAATACTGGTATACTGTACATACATTTATTTGTTTATTTGAAATAAGGAAGGGAAAGGGTAAAACAAGATGACTTGGAGTGAGGGGGGAGGAAAAGGGGGGCAAAAACATAAGAAGGCATACCAAGGTTTGAGAAGTAATGTACCCACCACCTGACCAATATAACTGTAACCCCTCTATACATTATCCTGACAATAAAATACAATAAAAAATCAAAGAAAAACAAAAAATATATAAGAACCACACAGCTGGTAAAGAAGTAATTAAGACAAAGGCATGCAAAATAACAAAGTTTCTGTGAACTTATCAGGTCAACCAGGTTGGTGGATCTCTATCAGCCATTCTTCAACAGAATGAAATGTTAACATGGGGGGACTTAAGGGTATGGTTTTCTTTGTCTTTTCAATGGCAGTAGAAGTTATGAGGATTTGCCTTCCTCCTCTCCAGTCGTCATGACAACACAAATACACAAATGATAGGGGGACAAGAGTGAAGAACACCTACTATAGTCAAAGCTATGCATGCATTGACAATTACCACAAATACACAGTTGTTTCTGGGTCTGATTTTACATGTTTGCTTTTGTCTTTTAGTCCTTGGCTTTCCTTCTATTTTTTAAATTTAAAAAAATTTAATTGTAATGTATAGAGGGGTCACAATTACATTCACCAGACAGAGGGTACATCACTTCTCACACATTGACACCCTGTCTCATGTTTTGGCCCCCATTTCCCACTCCCTCCCATTCATCTTCCTTCTATTTTTATTCTCAGGTATGTGTATGTTATTGAACATAAAGATTTTTAAAAAATCAGAGCAAACTATTTAGGTGATTTAAATTGGGATGCCATCGTGATTAAGGAAATGTATGTGAAAACTAGAAAAATAAGCAAATGCATATGTTTCTTTCAGAATCCTGTTTCTATGCAATGTTTCCCCTTGTCCCTAATTCCTGAGGTGATATTATTTGTTTCTTTTGTTTCTATGTTTGGAAAACATTGGACTGTCCACTGCTATTTGCAGATTTCAGACCACTTTATAAGTAAAGTGTGTGATTATTTCAGAACTAAATGAGAAAAAGGAGGAACAGAAAAGATCAAATGATAAGCACAAGATAGCTCTGTAAAAAGTATTTTACAAGTAGAACAAGAGAATTAAATGACCAATCTCCTCTTAGTTTTACTGAATTCCCTGCAGTGTGTCTGCAGAATCTCACCCACTTTAAAGATAAGTTGAGCACTTTCTAAAGCAGGGTTTCTCGACTTCTGTTCCACTGGCATTTGGGCAATTCTTTGTTGGCAACATCCCTGGCCTCCACCCATTCGATACCAGCAGCACACACAACCATAACAACCAAAAACTTCACACATTGCCAAATAGCCCCTGGGTTGGGAGAGGGAGCTCCTGGTTGAGAGACACTGTCCTAAATGATGCTATTGAGAAATATTTATTTTGGGAAATATCCTGTCATCATTTATTTCCAGAAAATAGTATATATGGGCAACAGTGCATTTGCATAACTACCCAGCATATCCATTTTTGGCAAGCATCAGAGGAAAATATACTGAGATCTGTAATTTACTTTTACTTTGGAATATGCTTATAAGACATAGATTGAAAAATAAATAGATAGAAATATGATTTTTTGCCAGCCTGGGCTTGAGCTCAGGGCCTGAGCACTGCCCTTGGACTTTCTCAAGGCTAGAGCTCTACCACTTGATCCTCAGCACCATTTCCGGCTTTTTTTCTATGTATGTGGTACCGAGGAATTGAACCTGGGTCTTCATGCATGTTAGGGAAGCACTCTACCACTAGGCCAAACTCCCAGCCCAGAAATATGATTTTTTAAAAAAAGATAAGCACTGCCAGATGCTCATGGCTCACACTTGCAATACTAGCTGCTCAGGAGACTGAGGTATGAGGACTGCAGTTCAAAGCCAGCTTGGACAGGAAAGTCCATCAGACTCTTATCTTCAATTATCTACCTGAAAACCAGAAGTGGTGCTGTGGCTCAAAGTCATAGTGCTCGAGCCTTGAGTGAAAAAGCTCAGGTACAGTGCCTAGGCCTTGAGTTCAAGCCCCATGACTGACAAAAATTATTATTATTGCTATTATTATTGTTATTAGCATACTTTTTAATCTTAGCTACCCAGGAGGCTGAGATCTGAGGACTGCAATTTAAAGCCAGCTTGGTCAGGAAAGTCCCCAAGACCCTAATCACTAATTAATTAGCAAAAGCTAGAAGTAGAGATGTGGTAGAAGTGCTAGCCTTTAATGGAAAACAAGTACAATAAAAGGTTGATTGTAGAATCTTGGTGGTAGGTTTATGAGGGTTCATTGTAATATTATATTAACTTTTCTTGTGTTTGAAAATGTTTGTGATAAAATGTTGGGAGAAAAAAGAATTCATGAATATTTAACTATCACAGCTAGGAAATCAAGAGGCTCAGTTCACTTAATTATCTCCGAGGGAAAAAAAATGCAGGAAAAGATCTTTGTCAGGACTAACAGAGATATTCTTTTTTTTCCCTAAAATTGTGTTATTAAATCTAATTAATCTAATCACATGAAAAAAAACCCAGTTACCTAACAGTCATGGGGCAGTTCAAAATACGGAGCATTGACTAGAATTGAAAGAACGCTGAGATTCATTAATTGTTCATTTTGTAGACAGAGAAACTAAGTAAATCCTGGAGAGATCATGACCCATAGTTTTAGAAAACTGCTTTACACAGGAATCTTTTTCAGTCTTCATGTTTCAAAGGCTTTTGTCATTATCTCTACACTTTCTTAATTAAAAATAACCTTAAAAACTATTTCCTCCTTGGAGCTTCTCTGCCTAATAAAATCAGATTTTAAAATATTCAAGTGAAATCAGATATATCACCTTGTTGGCTCCATTAATTATACTGGCTGTTGCCTTTAAGCCTTTCATGAGACCATAATTCAGCCAGTGTTTATTGAAACTACCATATGTCAGGAACTGTGTGTTCAGTATCTGCCCTAAGGTGCTGGAAATTTTAGAGATTTATGCCCATGTAAAATAGTGGTGCTGTTGCCATGCTAAGATTTTTTGAATCAGAGGACTCTAGATTTTGGGTTTAGTATTTTGAAAAATTCTAAAGAACAGACACAAAATGCATTAGTCATCAGAGAAACACAAATGAAAAGTATGGGGGGACACTTCTGTATCCCTGTAAGAACACTGAAAATGTAAACATCTCATCTTTCTAGCTCTTGGCAAGAATGCAGCACAACTGGAACTCTCTGCACTGCAGATAGACATGTAAAATAGCACTGTCACTTTGGAAAAGAGCTTGGCAGCTGCTTCTAGAGTTAAAATAATCATTGTACAACCCACAGATTCCATTCCAGGGCGCTTACCCAAGGTGAATAAAATGAAAATTAGTGTCTACTTGAGAGATGAGTGAAGTTGGGAGAGATGGGGGAGAACTATGAAAGGGGTATTGTTGAACAAGATGCATTGTACTCATAAAGTGACAGGTTGAATTGAAACTCCTTTGTACAACTAGTTAAAGATAATTTAAAATTATATATATATGTATATATACATATATATATATATATTACACCTGCAATCCCAACTACTCAGGAGGCTCACATCTGAGAGTCACAGTTCAAAGCCAGCCTAAGCAGGCAAATCCATGAGACTCTTATCTGCAATTAACCATCAAAGAGGTGGAAGTGGAACTGTGGATCAAGGGGTAGAGTGCTAGTCTTAAACACAAAGCCTCAAGGATAGCACCTAGGCCCTGAGTTCAAGCCCAAGGATGGGCACAGAAAAACAAAAGCTCTGTACACAAATGTTCATAGTAACTTTAATGCAGCAGACAAAACCCCCAAATAGTCCTTATTTATTAAGAGGGAATAAACTGAGTATATTCATCCAATGGAATATTACTCAACAACAAAATACTTAACATACAGTATTGTGGAAGGCTATCCACAAAAGAACCCACTGCTGCTTTACTACAAATTGTCCAATCTCATATAGCTCTGTAGTTTTCATAAACAAAGCTAGGAGGATCAAGCTCTAGCGCTCTATAGCCCAGTGAAGTGATTATAGTTTATAAAAAAAATGTATTTTTCATTTTATACAAAACCAGCAAGATTCAAATGCTCCCAATGTAAAGAAATAATACTTAAGGAGACGGAAATGCTAATTGCCTTAATTTAGTCATTTCCCATTGTACATTTACATATATCCTATGAGTCATACTTGTACCCCAACTAAGTGTGTGAAATTATTGTCTATTAAAAATTTAAATGAGTCAGGTACCAGTGGCTCATGCCTATAATCTGAGCTACTGAGACATCTGAGGATTGTGGTACAAAGCCAGCCCAGGCAGGAAAGTCTGTGAGACTCTTGTCCCCAATAAATCATCAAAAAGCTGGAGGTGGAGCTGTAGCTCGAGTGGTAGAGTGCTACCCTTGAGCAATAAAGCTCAGAAATAACACCCAGACTCTCAGTTCAAGCACCAGGATCAGTTAGAAAAAAAGAAAAAAGAAAAAAGAAAAAAAATTAAGTAACAATTTAAAAATGACTTAAATTCTCCCAAAAGTAGTCTAGTTTTGCTTTTCCCTTATTAAACCTAGAAGGCTAAAAAATGGAATTTTCACTCATTCAAGCCCTTATTATTCTTCTAAGTCTTTATCCAACAGGCTAATATTCTATTTTTCAAAAAAAAATCCATTAAAATATTCTCAAGTCAGGCACCAGTGGCTCCCACCTATAATCCCAACAACTTAGGTGGCTGATATCTGAGGATCACATTTTGAATCCAGTACAGGCAGGAGAGTCTGTGAGACTCATCTCCAATTAATCACCAAAAAGCTGGGAATGATGCTGTGATTCCAAGTCATAGAGCACTGGTCTTGAATACAGAAAGCTCTGGGACAATGCCTAGACCCTGAGTTCCAGGGGCAGTATGAGCACAATAAAAACAACAATAAAATCACCCTCAAATTCTTGATGTTACAAAATCAAACTGTAATTAACATCCTACTTTTACATTTTTGTTTTCCAAGTTTTAGCAAGGATTTATTTCAGTGTCTCGGGGTTAAAGTCAGAAGAAGTAGGAAAAGAAGTATTATTGGCTCTCCTTGCAGGAAATAGGAGTTAAAGACTCCACACTTTCGCACTTCTTATTGAAAAACAAATAAAATCCATAAGCCAACAACAATAACACACAAAACCAGGACAAAGCTTACAAAACTAAATATGGACCCAAGTATTAACATCTGAAAAGAGAATTGCTTTTAAAATTGTTACTGGATGATAAAGCATATAAACTGAACACTTTTCAAATGGCTGAAAATATGGAATCACTGATTAGAAATCACACAGTTGGATCATGGGGAAAATGGAGGGGTTAGGAGTGAACCTACAACTGCTCTAGCTGTACCCCACACCCTTTTCAGAGCAAAGTCTGATGTTCATTAGATACCAGACCAGATTAATACTGGTAGTCTAGCCTGTGACAACAATCAATCAGAAGAGCCCACAAGGCCAATTTTCATCTTGCAGCATAATTCATGTAGACAGCAGCCAAATCTGGATATTTTTGGCTTTCTTCATTTTCTCCTACTATTTCCCATCTTTAGCCCCTACCCTCCAGCCTTTTGGATTTCCATTCCTACCAGTTACCTTTCTTAAAATATATATATATATTCGGTTCTATGGCTTGAACTCTGTATGTAGTACCAAGGAATTGAACCCAAGGCTTTGTGCATGCTAGGCAAGCACTCTACCACTAGGCCACACTTCCAGCCCTTTAAAAAATATTTTTAAAATTTTTTAAATTTTATTTTAAAGGTGATGTACAGAGGGGTTACACTTACATAAGTCGGGTAATGAGTACATTTCTTTTTTAACAGTGTCACCCCCCCTCCCTTCCTTTCTCCCAGTATTTTCCTTCCCGATCTCTCACACCCCACCAAGTTGTACAGTTCATTTTCACTTCTATTTTGTCAGTCCTGGGGCTTGAACTCAGGGCCTGGGCACTGTCCTTGTGTTTTCTCAAGGCTAGAGGTCTATCACTTGAGCCACAGCACCACTTTCAGCTTTTTCTGTTTATGTGATACTGAGCAATCGAACCCAGGCAGAACCCATAGCAGATGACATGATCTTATACTTGAACAACCCAATAAATTTAAAATAAAAATTTTTTAAATATATTTTAAAAAAGGGCCGGAAGTGTGGCCTAGTGGTAGAGTGCTTGCCCGGGTCCACATACACAGAAAAAGCCAAAAGTGGTATTGTGGCTCAAGTGGTAGAGTGCTAGCCTTGAGAAAGCCCAAAGACAGTGCCCACACCCTGAGTTCAAGCCCCGGACTGGCAAAAAGAAAAGAGGATTGAATAGATTCACATTAAAGACAAATAAATGAAACAATAATGACAAAAGAAAGGAGAGAAGGGAAGAAGGGGGAGGAAGGAGAGAAGAGAGAAAGAAAAGACTAAAAGAAAAGAAAAAGTCAACTAACATGAAACAAAAACAACAAGAAAAACAAATGATGTTCAGGCAACATAGTTACCTGGTAATAATGTAAGGTAATGAGAATGAATTAAGAGATGTGGGGGCAGGATAGAAGGGAATATAAGCAAGAGAACAGTTCTATTTCTGGCCTGAAAAAAGGTGCAAATGAGGAAAGGCTATTGAAGGGGATGAAGATATGATTTAAAAGTAAATACTGAAAGGCAAGTGTTGTGAGTCAGGTATAATAGCTTTGGACAAAAGGAAGGAAGGGAAGGAGAAGAGAATGAAAAATTAAGTGGAAGGAAAAACATGGTCTATATTAATAAGCAAAAACTAAAAAGTAAGTTTTGTATGTCAGACATACAGAAGAAAACCATATGGTTAAATGAATGCAAAATGAAAGCAATCAAATGACAACAAAGAGGACTATTTCCCTTAGCAGCCACTGGACTAACTGCTGTCTGTATTCTACAGACCACAGGCCCAAAGGTTCATTGCCAACCTGACCTCAGCTGATGTGTGTCTCTCTTAGCCAAGGGAGCCCAATGATAGCTGCCATACCCATGCTTTCAGGCACCCAGTTGCCTCCAACGAGGCTTCTCAGGCAGATATGGCTGCCTTTGACATCTCAGCTGCCTCTACTGGTGATCCAGAAATCCCTAAAAATTTCACTTCTTTTTTCAGCCTCCAAACCTCCAGATTGTGGCTCAGTCCCAAAGCCTGTCCTATTCACAAAGCTGTTTGCAATCAATTAATGAAAGCTGATTATTCTGGGTTTGGGGCTGTTTCCCAGGGAAGGCTAATAAGTTTTCTGAAATGGCTGGAAGAGCAAAACGATGTTGTTGAGTGGGGCTCTGCAGTCCTGAGCTTGCCTGCCGGCAGTCACTATGAAATTGATCTCTCAGTAATCAAAGATCTCTATGAAAGGCTAGATCTTTTGTTCTCTGGTTGATCTAGAACCATAAGTAGCTGTCACTGAGGAGAGGGTGGATCCTTCCTCTCTGTCCTTCTCTGATGGCTGTCAGCTACTGAACACTGGCTGGGTGCTGCAGTCATGTTGGACCACTGTTTGTTTCCATTGGCTCTCTGTGTCAGATCCTGAGATGGCAGCAGAAAGCTTGCAGGCTGCTAATGAAATCTGATATTCTGGTTAGCTTGGCTTAAGCAGGAAGTCTTCACACAAGTCAGTGCTTGTTAGGAAACTGAGTCAGGAAGGCATTCGAATAGATAAAGCATAGAAAATAACCTCAACCAACCAGTTCAACTTTAATGAAAAGTTGAAGAGGGGCACCATGGTGATCTGAGGAGAGTCAGGAGATAGGAGGCACAGCAGAATGGGGGCAGGGGTGGAGGAACTATTGTAATAGAATTCAGTCCATGAGAAACAGAGAATCCAGCTGCAAGTGGACTCCTGTTTCAAAGACAGCAGCCCAGCATAGAGCCTGAACAAGCTTTGAAAGACAAAAGCCACAGGGTTGGTGTGGAGAACAAGCCTCAGCAAAAGCAGACCTTATATGGGAAGTAGCTCAGGTACCAGCAAACCTTTCCACCTAGGTGTATACACAGAGGCCAGCAAACAAACCATTCAGGAAGATAATCAAGGCTAAGCATTAGCAAAAGCTCTCCTAAGGCTAAATAGCATTGACATCTGCAATCCAACGAATGGCCTCTCTCACTTCTAGGCTTTTGAAGCTGGGTGGAAAGCCCTGAGCTAGGCACCAGGAGGGCTTATAAGAACAAGAATATTTTACATAGACCTAGTCTCCTTATTTCAGAACTTAAGTAGAAGCAATAGGGGACCGGCCAGGTCAAGGGTTCAAAGAGTTTCTCAAGTTTATGGTACAGGTCTGGCTCCTGGAGTCTATTTATTTTAATATTTTTTATTGAATTTAATAAAAGGGTTACATGATATTTGCTAGATAGAATGTGCAGTAATTCACATACACTGATACCCTTTCACATCCTGGAGTCTATTTTGAGCAAATCTCCTGCCCTTCCCTCAGGACCTATAACCTGACAGGGTATAGGAGTGGAATTTCATGTTTAGATAGAGATTCTGGGCTAAAGACTGGGCTGGTAGAATTCCTAGCCAGTGCAATAAGGCAAGAAGCAAGCATAAAGGAGATCCAAATAGGGAACTAAGAAGGTAAAGGACCTTTTTGATGAAAACTTTAAAATTCTGAAAAAGGAAATTAAAGCAGAACTGAGGAAATGGAAAAACCTCCCATGCTCCTGGATTGGAAGAATCAATATCATGAAAATGACAATCTTGCCAAGGGCTATCTACAAATTCAACGCAATACCCATCAATATCCCAATGGCATTCTTTAAAGAAATAGAAGAGGCAATCCAAACTTTCATATGTAATAACAAAAGACCCGTACAGCAAAAACACTTCTTAGCAGAAAGAACAGTGCAGGAGGAATTTCAATACCAAACTTTAGACTCTATTACAGAGCTATAATTATCTAAACAGATTGGTACTGGCACAAGAACAGGCCTGAAGACCAATGGAATAGAACTGAGGACCCAGATATTAAACCACAGACCTATGGCCACCTAATCTTTGATCAGGGAGCCAAAAAAAATAGAATGGAAGAAACACAGCCTCTTCAACAAGTGGTGCTGGCAGAACTGGTTAAGCACCTGCAGAAAACTAAAGTTGGATCCTTCTTTGTCACCCTGTACTAGAATTAACTCCAAATGGATCAAAGACCTGGAGGTAAAAGCCGACACTCTGAAAACTTTACAAGAAGGAATAGGAGATACACTAGGCCTCCTTGGCACAGGTCGAAACTTTCTTAATAAGGACCAAGAATCACAACAAATCAGAGAAAGGCTGGATAAGTGGGACTGCATCAAACTGCATTGCTTTTGTATGGCAAAGGACTAGTAAACTAAGTAGGAAGCCTACATACAGAGTGGGAGAAGATCTTCACCAACCATACAACAGACAAAGGCCTCATATCTAAAATATATCAACAGCTCAAAAAATTGAATCAATCCAAAACTAATCTCCAAAGTAACAACCATCCCATTAAAAGATGGGCCAAAGACTTAAAGAGAGTCTTCTCTGAAGAAGAAACAAAAATGGCCTATAGACACATGAAGAAATGTTCAACATCTCTGGTCATAAAAGAAATGCAAATCAAAACAACTCTAAGATTCCACCTCACTCCAGTTAAAATGGCCAGGATCAAGAAAACTAATAACAACAGATGCTGGAGGGGATGTGGCCAGGAGGGATCACTACTACACTGCTGGTGGGAGTGCAAACTCATTCAACCACTATGGAAAGCAGTATGGCAGTTCCTCAAAAGACTAAACATAGAGCTTCCCTATGACCCAGCAATTCCACTACTTGGCATTTACCCAATCATCCAGAAACAAAGACATACTAAATCCACCAGCACAACAATGTTCATTGCAGCTCTATTTACCATATCAAAGATATGGAACCAACCTAGATGTCCCTCAGTTGATGAGTGGATCAACAAGATGTGGAATTTGTACACAATGGAATTCTATGCTGCTGTCAGAAAGAATGACATTGCCCCATTTGTTAAGAAATGGAAAGCCTTAGAAAAGATCATATTAAGTGAAGTAAGCCAGACTTAAAGGAAATTAGGCTCAATGGTTTCTCTCATTTGTCATAATCAGTAGAAACCTTGGGCTCTCCTAGCAGAGATTTGCTATAGAGCAAAACCTTGATACAAAAGGCCATATAGTATGACGCTGAATGAAAGGATCTCTAGGATATAGAAACATAAGCCATATAATGAATGATTGTTGTTCTTAAGATACTATGTTATCTCTCATCTCTTTTGCTGTCCCTTGGTTATCTCATATTGTTACAGTATCTCACTTCATTACCTGATATATTGGATATGTTTGTATTTGGTTATTTGAAATTGGATAGGGAACGGGGGGGGGGGGGGGGGGGGGGGAGGGGAACAAGATGGGTGGGGGTGGGGGGGGAGGGAAATGGGGATCAAGACATGTGAAAGGGTATCAATGTATGAGAATTAATGCACCATCTTTCTGGCAAATATCATGTAACCCTTCTATTAATTACAATAAAATATATGAAAAAAGACTGGGCTGGTAAACTTTGGGAAAGTCCCCTGGGGGAAGGGTAATCAGTGGGCCAAGCCGTGGGAGCAATACTGAGTTATGAGAACAAAGCGGATTCCCATCAGTTCTTAGCTGCTGCTCTCTTGCTTAAAAGGTTGCTTGTGAGATGCAGGCCTTCAAGCTGGAGAAATCACTGCCTCACTGGGTCTCTGTACCCATGTTTCATGCTTGTCCCCCTCTACGGTCTGCTAGTCTGTCTGCGGACTTATCTTGTGCCTTCCCTCTGTGGGACTAGCTGGAAACTCTTGTTGTTTTTCCTCTCTTGCAGGTCTTGGTGCTTTTCCCGTTTTTCTTTATCAAATATACTCTCCTTTATTTTTCAGACTATATGTACTCATAGGGTCTAAGGAAGAAAGCCTCTATTCTGCCATCTTGCTCTGCACTCCCCAATCTAATTTAATGATTGTGTATCTTAATTAAACTTCCCAGAGAAAAGGGATTATTGAGCTCCTAAAAGTATATCTAACCCTTTATGCAAAGCATGCCATGCTTCTGGTTTAAAATAATTGCACCAGAAAGAATAACTTCAGTTTGTGACAAAGTTCCTTCTAGATGATACAGTAAAAGAAGGTTTGCTACATCTTGGTTGATGACATTGTCATTGAATGGGTTTAGGTAAAGGGCATTACATTTTTCTTTGAGGTTCAGTTCAACTACAGCTTAGTATATTTGATGGGTCACTAAAATACTTTCCCTTTCTTTTGAGTTCTTTCTCTTTGGAAACAATAATGGTCACACACATATCAGCACTGAGTTTGCTCAAGCAAAACATGCAAAGAAATGATAGTACCATTAGTTAATGTCTTCACTATTCTCTTGGTCCTTGTTTGTTTTTGTTTTTGTTTTGCTTTGTTTTGCTTTGGATATAACAGTGATCTGTGATCCTTTTCTCTAAATTCTTGAGTCTAATGATTACATGAGTCAATGTCAGTTACTAGGGCCGCTGATATCTAACACATCAGTTGAACATTTCAACTCGTGTTACAAAATCCCTCACACATGAAATCATTAATTCAAGTCATACTCAATTTATAGTGTGCAAAATGTCTAGATCTAATGATACAGTGACCAAATTCCATGCTTATAAAGGTGTGTACATACTGAGCAATAAAAACATTTCTAATCCTTAATCCAAATAATAAATGATCATCTGTGTATTTCTCTTCCTACATATTAAAAGGCTGTTCCATTGGTCCTTTCTCAATGTGCATTTCAGGGAAGAAATATACATTACTAACTAAAAATAGTTTAGTGCAACTTCAGATGATGATACGAAAGACCTAATAAAAATTATATACTAAGATAACTTCAGTCAAGGTTTTGAAATCTGAGGGCAGATAAGAATTAGGATGGTATGCCATTACATACCACTGACAATAAGGAAAGATTAATTTGATATCATCAAAGCAAGCATCAGTATCTAGAGCTAATGTTGTCCTATATACAAATTGTAGCACTTGGATAACAGTTGTGTATGTATAAATTAAGCTCCTATTAACTGCATCAGCCATAAAACTGGAGATTCGACAGCAGTTCACACCTGTAATCTCAGCTACTCAGGAGACTAAGATCTGAGGATTGTAGTTCAAAAGCAGACCGGAGCCGGCGCAGTGGCTCCTGCCTGTAATTCTAGCTGCTCAGGAGGCTGAGATCTGAGGATCCAGGTTCAAAGCCAGTCCCGGGCACTAAAGTCCATGAGACTCTTACCTCTAATTAACCACCAGAAAACTGGAAGTGGTGCTGTGGCTCCAGGGGTAGCGCGGTAGCCTTGAGCTGAAGATCTCAGGGACAACACCCAGTCCCAGATTTCAAGCCCCACAACTGACAAAAATCAAACAGACAAAACAGACTGGGCAGAAAAGTCTGTGAGACTTACCTTCAATTAAGCAACAAAGCTGAAAATGGGGCTGTGGCTCAAGAAGAGCCCTAGGGGCGCTGGTGGCTCACACCTATAATTCTAGCTACTCAAGAGGCTGAGATCTAAGGATCACCGACATGAAAGTCCCCATGACTCTTTTTTTTAAGATTTTTTTTTACTTTTTATTGTCGGGGTAATGTACAGAGGGGTTACAGTTACTTTTACCAGGAAGTAGGTGCATTACTTCTCACACATTGATACCCCTTCTCATGTTTTTGTCCCTATTTCCCTCCCCCACCTGCTCCGAATCATCTTGTTTTCCCCCTTCCCTTTCCTATTTCAAATAAACAAATAAATGTATATACAATATACCAGGTAACAAAGTCAGATACTGTAACAATATGGGATTAACCATAGGGCAAAAAAAAAGAAGAGAAATAACATAGTACATTAAGAACAACAATCACACCAGATAAACCTATGACTCTTATCTCCAATTAACTGCCAGAAAACAGGAAGTGGCACTGTGGCTCAAGTGATAGAACACTAGCCATGAGCTGAAGGAATAGCACCCAGAGTTCATGCCCCACGACTGACAAAAAAAACAAGGACTAACCTTGAAGAAAAAAGCTCAGGGACAGCACCCTGGCCTAACATTGAGTTCAAGCCTCAGAATATATACATATATATATATATACATATATATATATATATATCCATTATGATACTTGAACTCAGGGCACTGTCCTTGTCCCTGAGCTACACTGTGCCCACTTGAGTCATAGCACTTCTAGCTTTTTCTGTTTATGATGTGCTGAGGAATCAAACCCAGGGATTCATGCACATTAGGCAAGCACTCTATCACTGAGCCACATTCCCAGCCCAGGACATATATTTTTTAAACCCTCAAAATTAATAAATTCATTCATGACTTACCAGTATCAGCAAAAGGCAAAAATGGTTGTAGATCATCAGACATGGTATGTTGATACAGACTTAGCAACACTAAAGATTGACTGAAATCAAGTTCTAAGATGTCTAATCTGAGTCCATAGAAATCTGCTTGGTATGAAAATTTAAGTTTATTAATTAGATCTTGAATTTGTATATTCTTCTCAATAATACTTCTTTTGGGGGGGGGTCGATGACAGGCTTTGAATTCAGGATCTGGGTGCTCTCCCTGAGCTCTTTTGCTCAAGGTTAGTGCTTTACCACATTGAACTACCATTCTACTTCTGGTTTTCTGATGGTTAATTGGAGATAAGAGTCTCACAAACTTTTCTTCAGGCTGGTTTTTGAATTCCAATCCTCAGATTCCTGCCCACCAAGTAACGAGGATTACAGGCCTGAGCTTCCACCACCTGGTTAATAATACTTCTTATAGAATTGACTCCTTGGCTCTTAAGATCCTCCCCTCACTTCTCTGCTGTAACTATGCTTGACCAAGTGTTTCCTGCGGCAGCAGCAAGTGTATACCATGATAAAGAATCTGAAACATGTAAAAAAAATGAGATAAACTCTTTGTGATATAACATAGGAGGAATGTGCTGCTTATTCCCAAACATCTGCAAGACTCTGGTGGATGATGTAGCTCCATCTCTGAGATCAGGCAGAAATTGACCCCAGTAGGAAGAAATGATTTCACTTTTGGGCCAGCTTAATTAATTTGGTCACATCTAAATCTATTTGGATCTTGCTTCATTCTACATGTTCATTTAATCTCATGTATGCAAAATATACCAGGAAGTCCTGTCGGAGGCCAGGGGCCCAAGTAAGGCAGATGTTCCAGGCTCTGGCCCCTGAAACAAAGAAACTGTTTTTTTTTTTCTTTTTGCCAGTCCTGGAGCTTGAACTCAGGGCCTGAGCTCTGTCCTTAGGCTTTTTCAAGGCTAAAAGTCTACCACTTGAGCCACAGCACCATTTCTGGCTTTTTTTTCTACGTATGTGGTACCAAGAAATTGAACCCGGGTTTTCATGCATGCAAGCACTCTACTACTAGGCCAAACTCCTGGTCCCAAGAAACTGTATTTCTATTAGATAGTAGAAACGGAGTTGAGAAAATAAATTATACTTTTACTACTCGACTATTTATAAGCAAAGGATAAATAGAAAAATATTGGTGATGATTCAAGGAATTTTACTTATAGATTACCGGATATATTCTGTTTCTATAGTTTCATATGCCTTGCTTCTTCTATGTTTTTTGTAGACTTTCCTGAAGGATTACTGACCATGTGCTATTTTCCTAAATAGCTTCATAATTTTCTCAAAATAAAATATGTTCTTCGACAACCTTGACCAGAAGTGGAGAATTCAAAATTAAATTACTACTTCAGACAGCTAAGTACCTAGGTTAGTAGCTTATTCATTACCCAACTCATCCATATTTGGTCAGCTTCTCCTAAAAACAATTTATTATTGGTATGTATGTCAGCTTCATCTAAATTCCTAATCCATTCTTGCTTTCAGAAAACAAAATTACTTCTATTCCCCTCGATGAGCAATTTTGGTTCTTGGATTGCAATAACCCAGAAGCTTTCCAGTCTTTGATACAACTGAAGACATTGAAAAAATACTTCATTCAAATGAATGAATACTTCCAAGTTTCCAGGAAGGGATTAAAAAAACCCTTGAAGATACAGACATAGACATAATAATATAGATATAGACATAATGCCACTGTTAATAAGATTCCAATTGCTTAAGAAATAAGAGCAAGCATTGGCATACGAGACTGTATCAAACTAAAAAGCTTCCACACATTAAAGGAAACAATGATCAAAATCTAGAGACAATTTACGGAATGCAAGAAAATGCCGGACCTTTATTCATCAGGAAAAAGATTAATAATGAGAATATATAAAAAGTTCCAGAAATTAAACACTAAAAGCAAAAAATAAGAAACTGGCAAATGAATTGAACAACAGTTTTCAGAAAAAGTACAATGGCCAGTAAAAACATGAAAAAGTGTCCACATTCTTAGCCATAAAGGAAATGAATATCAAAGGGCCTCCTCCTCCATAGTGCATATAGTCCACTAGTTATGTGGTTTGCCCTAAGAGACCTTGGAGGCAGTTTTCCAGTAGAAGTTCATGTCTTCAATTGCTTGCTATCTGCCATCTAGGTTCCACACACATATGAAGATACCTTTGAGAAGTCCTAGGACACTGTGGCTACGGTTCACATTGGCCATGTCGTCATATCCTTCTACACCAAGCTGCAGAATAAAGAACATGTGATACAGGCCTTATGCAGGGCCAAGTTCAAGTTCTCTGGCCACCAAAAGATCCACATCTCAAAGAAATGAGGCTTTATCAAGCTTAATGTAGGTGATCTTGAAGACTTAGAAAGGTTATCAAAGTCCAACAAACTAAACACCAGGAAACAGTACTAGAAAGGTGTGGAAGGAGATTAAGAGGAGAGAGGAAGACAAATGAAGAGTTAAAGGGGGTGGAGAGAATACAGTAAAAAAAACTCAAAGCATATCCTACAGAATTAAGCCAAGTGAAGGAAGGAGTAGATTGGGAGGGCTGGGTGAGAATGGCGTTATATTCATTAACTGTTTTGTTGAATGGCAATTCCTTTGCACAGCTACTATATATATACATATATATAATATTTGATATTATATAACTCACAAATACCAGGAAATGGGTACTTGAAAAAGGGGTGATAATAAGGAGGGAAGGGAGGTAGACAAATGAAGAGAGGAAGGAGGGAAGAATGCAGTCATAAAATTCAGTGCATGGCCTCAAAATTAAGAAAATTGAGGGGAAGGGTAGGCTTGGGAGGGATAGGGGAGAATGGTCAAAGGGATGACATTAATCAAGATGCATTGAATTCATAAACTTTTTGTTGAGGTGACAACTTCTTTGTATATGTACTTAAAGATAATTAAAATAATAAGATAATTAAAAATAATTAAGATAATTAAAAAATAAAAGACAAACAAAAAATAAAATCCTTTTGACATCTAAAAAAAAAGACCAGTAGCTGAAGGATGACTAGCTACACATCCCAGGCTACTATGGAGCCAAACACATAGTCCTGTGGACATGTGCTATACCTTGACCCTTAATCATGCTCAGCAAAATCTTACACTGACTGACAGGGACATTTCATCTCACTCCAGTCACAATGGTAATAAGGCCAAATGTTGGGGAGGATGGCAGGGAACAGATTCCTTATATACTGTTGGGAATGGTAGTCCAGTATGGCAGTTCCTCAAAGAAGTAAAACTAGAACTAACATATGCTACTGTACTCCTGGGCATGTTGGAAGGAATAGTCAGCATAAGACTGAGATATCTGCTCACGCATGAATCAGCCAATGTGTCTCTCAACTGATGAATGGTAAATATATATTTCGTGTCGTGACAGTGTATGTGTGCTGTGTGTGTGTGTGTGTGTGTGTGTGTGGAGAGAGAGAGAGAGAGAGAGAGAGAGAGAGAGAGAGAGAGAGAGAGAGAGAGAGAGAGAGAGAGAGAGAGGGAGCACCAGCTGTTTTGGCTCATGTAATATAATCCTGGATACTCTGGAGGCTAAGATCTGAACGTTTGGGCTGAAAGCTAGTCCAGGGAGGCAAAACCAGGAGACTTTTATCTCCAATTAGCAGGAAAAAAAGAAGAAGTAGAGGTACGGCTCAAATAACAGAAAGCCAGACTTAAGCAAAAAACCTGAGAGAGCATGAGGTCCTGAATTCAAGCTCCAGTAACCAACACACACACACACACACACACACACACACACACACACACACACACACACTCAATTGTGTTGAGATGGGTGCTAGTAGCTCATGCCTGTAATCCTAGCTATTTAGGAAGCTGAGCTTTGAGGCTCATGATTTGAAGCCTACGGGGTAGGCTCTTATCTCAAATAAACAACCAAGAAAAGCAGAAATGAAGCTGTGGCTAACCTGCTAGAGCATTAATCTTGGGCACAAAAAGCTTAGGTACAGGACTCAGGCCCTGAGTTCAAGGCCCAAGACAGGCATACACACATACATAAAATATGTCAATAGCAGAGAAAATGGAGAAATAATTACATTAAGCAAAAAAAACCCACTAAGACTGAGAAAGACAAATATCATATATTCTCTCCCATATGTAGAATCTAGACCTAAAGCAAAATGAATGAGCTATTGCACTCCTCTGCTAGGAAAATCCTAGACACATACTAATTATTACAAATGAGGGAAAGCATGGAGCCTTTATTCCTTTGGGTCCGGCTTACTTCACTTAGTATGATTTCTTCTAAGTCTTTCAATTTCCTTACATATGAGACAATGTCATTCTTTCTGATGGCAGCATAGAATTCCATTGTGTATAAGTACCATATCTTCTTGATCCACTCATCGGAGGGACATCTGGGTTGGTTCCATAAAAGCTATGTACAGCTGGGAGTTTTGCTTAGTGGTAGAGTGCTTGCCTACCATGCATAAAGACCGGGTTTGATTCCTTGTACCATATACATACAAAAAGCCATAATTGGTGCTATGGCTCAAGTGGTAGAGCTCTAGCCTTGAGAATGCCAAAGGACAGTGCTCAGGCACTGAATTCAAACCCCAGGACTGGCGAAAAATATGCTATGTGCATATGGCCATATAGGAAGAGCCTAAGTGAAACTAACTCCAGGATAGGAAAGCAAGAGATTTATCCTTGTGGCTGTTGTTCTTAATGTTCTTTTTTTTTCAGTCAGTCGTGGGGCTTGAACTCTGGGCCTGGGCACTGTCCCTGAGATCTTCAGCTCAAGGCTACTGCCCTATCCCTTGAGCCACAGCACCACTTCCAGTTTTCTGGTGGTTATTTGGAGATAAAAGTTTCATGGACTTTAGTGCCCAGGCTGGCTTTGAGCCATGATCCTCAGACCTCAGCTTCCTAAGTAGCTAGGATTACAGGTGTGAAGCACCACACTCGACATTTTTAATGTTCTATGTGAAGATCTCTCTTTACTCTTTTTTTCTCTTTTTCTTTTTTCTTTCCCTTATGGTTTATCCTCTGGTGTTGCTGTATCTGACTTTGTTTGGTACCTGGTGTGTTGTATATACATTTACTTGTTTATTCCAATCAGGGAAGGGAAGGTGAAAAATAAGATGATGAGTCAAAGGACAAAGGATGAAGCAGGGTAACAGCGATATTCACAAGACAATATGTTGGAAATGAACTTTACAACTTGAGAGGAGTGGGGGAAGAGAAAGTGGGAGAAAAACATGGGAAGGGGTAACAATGTTCAAGAAGGAATGTACCCACTACCTTATGAATGTAACTGCAACCCTTCTATAGATCACTATGGGGGAATCAGTGATAGTAAAAATGAAGTGATGAAATGGGAGTGGGGAATGTGATTAAAGTACTTCATAGATGTACAAAAACAGAATAATGAAGCTCCTTGAAATTATTTTAAAAGTGGGGGAGGAGGGCCAGGAGTCTGGCCTAGTTGTAGAGTGCTTGCCTAGCATGCACAAATACCCAGGTTCAATTCCTCGGTACCACATACATAGAAAAGCTGGAAGTGATGCTGTGGCTCAAGTGGCAGGGCACTAGCCTTGAGGAAAAAGCCCAAGTACAGTGCTCAAGCCCTGAGTTCAAGCCCCAGGACTGGCAAAAAAAAAGAATAGAAGTGGGGGAAGGGTGATAAGAAAGTAATAGAGAAGATAGACCTGATCAAAGTGTATCATATGCATGCACAAAAATATCACAGTGAAACACTTTTGTACAATGAATATATACTGATGAAGAAAAGTAAGATAAAATATTTACTTATAGTTTGTGAAGTAATGAACCTTCTATCTGGTGAATATAATGTAATCCTTTTATTAATTAGAATAAAATATATGAAAAAATTTACTTATAAGAAAAAATAATTTGCAGCTGTCAAAAAACTACCTTGGTAGGTATAGCAAATTCACAAGGTGATATAAAAGTGACTTTATGGGAGTTCTCTAAGCTTCAAAACAGGGAGGCTCATTACTCACCAAGTTCCTTTTCATAATAATATACACATAAATAAATATTACCACTAAGTATGAGAGACAAAAACAAAGGACATCTATTTGTTCTGCCTCATATTTTGCTTATTGGTTTATCTGCTGCTTGTCTGTAGTAAATTACATTTTCCCACACTAAAACCAAACATAACGGTATATTTAAGAAGAGACTGTTCATCTCTATTTGTTCTTAAAAATTCTACTTAGATGCTTGCAAAAAAAACCCCAAAAATGCTAAGAGCATTTGTGGGAACAAATGGCACCAAGAGACTCAAGTCATTCTGTAATGACCTTTAATGCTGCTAAATCATTTCTATTTTCTGTTCTATTTATAAAGACTACTTCAGACTTAATAGCTTTTGTTTTATAATGTGAAGATGTTAATGACCAGTAATAGATTTCACATGAGTTTTACTTACAAGAAACAAAGTTCTTTGCATTTAAGAGGAAAAGAATGGAACATTCTGTCTTAGCTCTGAATTATCTGATACATTATAAACATTTGAAAATCCTTCCTTTGTGAAGCTGTTTTTCTTGGATGTGACTTTTCCTTAATTTTTCATTTGTTCTATGTTATAGTAGTATTTACTACTTTATACTAAAGCACTGATCCCATCACAGAATATATTGAGAATCAGCAATGTTACACATTCAGTTTATGCAAGAATTTAGGTGAAAGTATAATTACTATTCAATTAAGTAATATATATATATATATGAAACAGAATGATAGATGATGAATAGTATATCAAAATACAGTGTCTAAATTGGGGGCTGGTAACACATACCTGTAATCCTAACTAAATAAGAGGTTGAGATTTGAGGATTTCAGTTCAAAGGGAGCCCAGGCAGGAAAGTCTGTGAAATATCTTATCTCCAATTAACCACCAAAAATAGAAGTGAGGCAATGGCTCAAGTGATAAGAGTCCTAACCTTGAACATAAAAGCTCAAAGACAGCATCCAAGTCCTAAGTTCAAACCCCAGGGCAGGTACCAAAAAAAGCAAAATACATTGTGTCTGTGAATGAAGATGGCAAAAGAAAACTCACTGAAAAGTGTAAAATAATAGGAGGGTAGTGGGGATACGGAAAGAGAACAATAGAGGGTATCAATCTTACTAAAATATAATATAGGTAAAGAGAAATACCTATATTATATCTAAATGTCTTTGGGCACTTAATATGCACTAAAAAAAGAAAATTACAGGAATGTAAAACAGGTTCTTATTTGGGGAGGGTACCAAGCAGGAGAGGGAAGGGCAAATAGAGAGGTAAGTACGGTAAAAATAACTTATTCATACACATGTATATATCTCTGTGTGTGTGTGTGTGTGTGTGTGTGTGTGTGTGTGTATGAAAATGGAACATTAAGACCTGATGAAGGAAAGGGATTGAGTGAGGATAGGGGGTTAATTTATCAGAAGATATTATATTAATGTACGAAAATACCAGAATGAAACCCCTTTTTACAAGTAACATATGCTAATAAAAATATAAAAAAAGAAATGCCTTTTCCACCAAAAAGAAGTGATTCTGGTGATACCACTCAGCCATAAAAGAAATGTGTTTGATATATGCTACAACATGGATGAACCTTGAAAGTATGACTAATGAAATTAACCAGAAACAAAAGAATGTTGTTTGACTCCACTTATATGAGGTACCTAAAATGATGAGTTCTCAGTGGATGAGAAGGGGAATTCCCATCCTTTCCTCCTGAATACATGCATCCAAATTCACATTGGTTTTTTTTTTTTTTTTTTTGTCAATCATGGGGCTTGAACTCAGGGTCTGGGCACTGTCCCTGAGCTTTTCCATTCAAGGCTAGCACTCTACCACTTTGAGCCATAATACCACTTCTGGTTTTCTGGTGGTTAATTGGAGATACGAGTCATATGGATTTTTTCTGCTCAGGCTGGCTGAACCTCGATCTTCAGATCTCATCCTCCTGAGTAACTAGGATTACAAGCATGAGCCACCAGCACCTAGCGAACATTGATTCTTATTACTTTCGAGCTTTGTCTTTTTTTTTCTTTTAGCAAAACATCCTAGGTAAAAACAGGAAATAGATAGTTTAACTTCTATTTCTGTGATTGCTGAGAAATGTCATTATCTTTTCCTAGGTATTGACCATTACGATTCTCTTCTGGGTATCCATGTTCCTTTACTTTGACTATGTCCCTATTTATTGCATTGTCTACTGCCATTTTCTTAAAAAATATTCTTTTAAATAAAGGTGATGTACTGAGGGGTTAGTTATATAAGTCAGGTAGAGTGTGTTTTTGGACAAATGTTACTCCTTCCCTTTCTCCCAGTGGTTCCCTCCTGTCCCTGCCCACAAGTTGTATATAGTTCATTTCAACACAGTGTCCAGTGAGTATACACTGCTGCCTTTGTTCACCCATGTCCCTACATTTCTGTGCTCCCTTGCCCTCCCAAAGACATATGAACAAATAGGACAAAAGGAAAACAAAAACAGCGAGAGAGAAAAAACAACTCATTTCTATTGTAATTTTCAAGAAAGCAGTGTACTATTAAGTTATGATTGGTTTACCCTGGAAAGAGGGGTATTAGCATCTTAGTAAGCCTTGTATTTGGGGAAACTGACAGAGCTCCAGAATTATATGGAGAAGGAACAAAATTGGTAGTGGGGAGGACAAGAATTATGTACAGTTCAGCCGTCTCAGTCATCTATGGTCTGGTTGACCATTTCCATTGGGTCTATTTTTGTGAAATCCTCTCTGTGCTCCCTATGGCTTATGAAAGCTAATCAGTTTCTATAATAAAATGGGATCTCCTGATTAGTGAGGCAGTCTCTACTTTCTTCTTGGGGTAATTTAATTGCTTCTAACTGAGCCACAGTTCTATTGTCAGATGATCTTCCTGAAAGGTTCACTGTACCTGGAACTTTGAAAGTATCTTATTCATCTCAGTGTTTTGAACAGGGAATAAAGAGGTCAGGTAAATTTAGGGGTAATCAACCTTGTGTTATCACATTTTTATAAAGATTCCATAAGTTTTTAATATGTTTATGGGCAGAATTGAACAGGAATCTGACTTAAAGTTTAAGGCAGTGGAAGGGACAGATACAAATAGAGACATGAAGCTTTTAATGTTTTTAGTTATTCACTGGACATCTGCAGACCCAAGTTTTAAGTAGCTAGGCTTCAGGCATGAGCCACTGGCACCCACCTTAATCCCTATTACATTTTTCCATCCTTAAGTTCAAACTTTGCTTATGATGTATTTTATGATGTTAAACTTATAAATATTCATAGTCAAATTTATCTTAATTTGATATGTACATTATGTTGATGCATTAAGAAATTCATACTACCAAAACAAGTGTTTATAAATTTTACTATGGACTATATGAGAAAATATAGTTTCTTAGAAATATTACAGAACCTCAATAATTTAAAGAAAGGCATCAAAACATAAAGGTTATGGGTACATAAGCAGAATATCCACAATGGACTCTAATTTAAATTTGCATCTGATAAAGGTGGCATCTCAGTACAGTGAGATGGACTTCTTAGTTACAAAGAAAAAGACCAAGTGAGATCTGATACATCTCAATCATCATTTATGCCCCAAAGAAATCCTAAGTGAATTCTGAAACTCAGCAATACAAAAGGCCTCCCTACTATAGCTCAAAATTCAGAATCAAGGAGGGAAAAATATTGCTAAATATTTCACATATAATTGAAAACACTGCATGTTAGAAATATCAAAGAAAATAACAAATGGCACACTGGGGAAAAATTGTGATTTGTTTCAAAGATAATAGTTGAATTCCTTTCATTATTAGTTTAATAACAAAGAACCAAAGGCCATCTACCTCACAGAAAAAGAGGAAAGGCAAATGAACACACATTAAAAAAAGAAATGTAAATGACCCTCAAACAGATGAAAAGATGCTCAACTGCCTGGCAATAAAAGAGATGCAAAATTAAAATTACACTAATATGCTTCTTAGCCATCAGATTGGAAAAACCAAGTTTAATAACAGGCTGGCTAATGCTTCCTGTACAATGTTGAATAGAACCATTAAAATAGACTTGGTGATTCCATTCACATACACTATTTTATCATCTAGTAGGGTAGCAGTTGGCTTTTTATAAGATTGTAGAGTTCCTTCCTATTCTTAGTTTGTTGAGTCTATATTTTTATCGTAACTATTTCATTTTATTAATTTTTTCTCTATGAATAATAATCCGGTTCCCCTTTTATTCTATTTATGAAGTAAAATGCATTGGTTTTCACATACATTCCAGAAGTGAATCCCAGTCAATTATAATGTAATTTTCTTTTATATGTATTGATGGATTTCATTTGTAATATTTTTTTCTAGGTTTGGGGGTCTGTTTATGAGATAGCCTAGCCTTGTAATAACTTTATTGTTTTTTGTTATTAAAGCTGTGAGGTACTCATAGAAGAAATTTGGTAATGTTTCTGCTGTTTCTATCCTTTGGAAAAGATTTAAATAAGAATGACATTATTTCTTCCTTAAAATGTGTGGAAGAATTCATCATTAAAGCCATCTGGGCCTAGAGTTTCTTAGGAGAGGCTCTAAATTATGGATTCGGCTTCAATAATAGATATAAGAATCTTTGGATTTTATTCAGCTGTTCTATCACTTCTCAAATGAATTTTCATAGACTGTATTTTTTGAAAAATGTATCTGTTGGATGCAAATTTTCATATCCTGTCTTTCCTATGCTAACCAAAGTACTTACAAATAGTGGAGTTCTTTTTCTAAAACAATTCAAGCTTATACATGGTTTGAGAATAAGTAACTGAGAACACAACTATTGCAAGACCCAAAGAATACTACATCAAAGCAGTAATCCATAATGGGTGTTTAAAACCCAAACTTACAAGCTGTTGGAAAATTTAATAGACAATTTAGGATGACAATTTTGCTTTGGTCCTTGGGTTTGATGAGAGATGTCAAGCAAGGTTTGAAATATAGTGAAGATGCTACTAAAATTTTAGGAGAGGCATACACAATGGACCAAAACTATCTTTAGGGTGAGAACTACAATTATTTTTACCCTGGCATAGGTTTTTATTGAAGTTTAGGGAGTTGAAGCAATAGTGCCAGATTAGGATAGGCTGAAAACAAGAAGGTATATCAATAGGACACTAATATACACTTTACAAACTGTAATTGTGTTTCTCTAAAATCTCAGAGATAAATTAACAAAATTTGAAAACTCCAAGGTAGAAGAAAAAAAAACACAAAGCTTTCATGGGGGAAAAAAGGTTACTCAGAAAGGGTTGGAATCAGACCCACATCATAAAACATGATGCTAAGATATTAGAATATAATAAAGCAATGTCTTTAAAAGTATAAGGAGAAATATTGTCAATCTTGAATTGTATGAGAATGAGCTATTTTAAGACACATAAGAAAAGTGGCAAGTTTAACTCCCACACTCCCAGAGAATTTCTCAAGAAAAGTTTAACCAAAAATACAAGTAATCCAAGAAAGATACAAGAATCAGTAAGTGCTAAATCTGTCTCAGATTGGGGGTGTGAGCAGAATTTTATTTTAAAAAAAGGGTGAGTCTATAGCTTAGTGGCAGAGATTCTGCCTACCATGTGTGATGTCCTGGATTTGAGCTGAAATACTGCAAAAAAAAGGGAAAAAGAGCAGTGTGCCTATAATCTAGCTATTAAGAAGGCTGAGATCTGAGGATCTTGGTTCAAAGCCAGCCTGGTCAGGAAAGTCTGTGAGACTCTTATCTCCAAATAATCACCGGAAAATTGGAAGTGGCATTGTGACTCAGAGTGGTAGAGTGCTATTCTTGAACAAAAAGAGCTCAGGGAGAGTGCCCAGGTTCAAGCCCCATGACTACAAAAATAAAATTAAAAAATTCCAATCCTACATGTGCCTCTGCATAGCTAGGATTACACTATGAATCAGTCCACTGGCTTACTTGTTGAGATAAGAGTTTTACTAACTTCTTGTCCAGGCACTCCTCTAAGCTCGTTCCTCTCTGTCTCCATTTTCCTTACTTTCTCTTATATCTTTCTTCTTTTTCTGTCTTCATCAAACCAGACTGCTTATTTGAATTACAAATATATTCATTTACAACTAATAATAATACAGTTAGTGATTGTCCTTACAATTTTAACACATGTATTCAACTTAAAATGTTAATCAATACACATTAGAATAACACACAACTTTAAATATTTCAGTTGTGCACTTGTGTATGGGGGTCATTTTTATTTTTATTTTTATTATTAGTCATGGAGCTTGAACTCAGCACCTGGGCACTGTCCCTAAACTTTTTCACTCAAAGCTGGTGCTCTACCACTTTGAGCCACAGAGCCACTTCCAGTTTTCTGGTGTTACTGGAAATGAGTCTCATGTACTTTTCTGTGAAGGCTCGCTTTGAACCATAATCCTTACATCAACTTTTGAGTAGCTAGGATTACAGGTGTAAACTACCAGCGCCTAGCTTATTTTTCTCTTTTAGTTTTTTTTCCTTTCATTCCTCTGCCAACTTTAGTACATAACTATTGTTTGGTGTAGGCACTTCAATGGAAGCACTTCATTTGTGCTCCATCTAGGCCCTTTTATTGGGTCAGTACAGCCAGTGGTGAGTTCTAGAACTGGCTGAGATTCATAATGTTCTAAGAACTGCTGTTATAAGGATGGGGTCTCCCTGGCTGGGTGGGGGTAGGGAGATTACCAACTCCAATACCTGACTGGCATGGAGTCAGCCCCTTGTCATAAGGGGAGATAACTCTGAGGTGCTTGCTTAATGCAGCTGTAATAAATTTCTAAGAACGTAGTGGCTTAAACACAAATTTATTATTCTGGAGGGAGGCTGTCTGGCATAAGTCTCACTGGGCTAACATTTAGGTGTCAGTAGAGCTGTTCCTTTCTGAAAGCAAGAGGAGAGAATCTGTTTACTTGACTTTTCCAGCACCAAGAGGCTGCCAACATTTCTCAGCTCTTGGCACCACTTCTGAAACCTTGAAGGCCAGTAATATATAGAAGCATCTATCTTTCCATTCTTTTGTGGTCTCACCTTTGTACCTCAGTTCAGCCTCCCTCATCCTAAGGACCTTTGAGTTTACATAGGGCCCACCATTATCATTGAAAAAAGAAGTCTTTATTTGAGCACAGCTGATGTAACATTCTTAATTTAATCATTAACCTTAATTCTCCTTGTCATGTAACTTAACATATTCAGAGATTCAGGACAAAATGATATGGATACCATTCAGGGTCACTATTCTGCTGACTGTAGTGTCCCCTATTTTGCCCCAGAGCTATTAATGAGATGAGCTAAAGGCTAGATTCAACTAGACACATAGAAAGGGCCCTGAAGAATGTTGTACTTTTATTCAACAGTAAACAATATTTGTCATAAGGTTTAAAACTTTGTAGGAATTTAATAAATTGGTATGAGGACATGAAAAGGGAGATGTTATAGAATAAAATCACATCTACCATAACAAAGTCCAAATCAGGTCAGTTATAATAACAGAAAGTATGAAAGAGGCCAGGCTTGAAGATCAGGTCTGTAATCCCAGCATTTAGAAGCTAAAGCAGGAAAAATCAAGAGTTGAAGGTCAGGCCAGGTATGTGGCCTAGTGGTAGAGTGCTTGCCTAGCATGCACAAAGCCCTAGATTCCATTCCTTGGCACCACATACACAGAAAAAGCTGGAAGTGGTGCTGTGGTTCAAGTGGTAGAGCGCTAGCCTTGAGCACAGAAAAGTTCAGGGGTAGTGCCCAGACTGAGTTCAAGCCCCAGGACTGGCAAAAAAAGAGCTTAAGGTCATCTTGGGCTAAATAGCAAGCACAAGCATATCTCAAAACAAACAAACAAACAAAAAGTCTAAAAAACTAACAAGAAAGAGAACTAACACAATTATAACTTCTGTGAGGGAGGAAGGAGGTCATTATGTTGGAAAAAAGTAGAACAAACAAATGTTCTTTTGTATAAGCCTCATAATCCTATTTGACTTCTTAAACTATATCCAACTGTTTTGATAAAACCTCAAAAATAAGTTCAGTGAATAAAGTATAAAATTTGAAATAAAAGGTCCTTTAAAATGGCAATAATCTACTAATTTTAAATTCCTATCCCTGATTCAAGGAAAAAAACAAACTTGTTCTAATTATAAATTAACATAATCTAACTTTTAAGACTGCAGAAAATACAAAAATACTGGAAGTAGAAAATAACAATCCTGCAAACCAACTTCTCAAGAGATAACCACAATGAAAATGTATACTTACTCATCTGTGAATTCTTCTTTTAAAAAATGGGATCAAGTCAGGCATTCGTGGCTCACGTCTGTAATCCTACCTATTCAGGAAACTAAGATCAGAGGATGAAGTTCAAAACCAGACCAGAAGAAAACTTTGTGAGACTCATTTTCACGTTAGGTTACTACCAGAAAGCTGGAGGTGGTGCTGTGGCTTAAGAGTGGTAGAGCACCAATCTTGAGCAAAAAGAGCTCAAGGACAGAACACAGTCCCTGAGTTTAATCCCCATGACTGACAAAAAAATTAGTGGGATCAATACTAGGCACAGGTGGCTCCCTCCTAGAGGTTGAGAACTGAGAATCGCAGTTCACAATTAGCCAAGGAAGGAAAGTCCTTAAGATTCTTCTCTACAATTAATTAACCAGCCAGAAATAGAGCTGTGGCTCAAGTGGTAGACTTCCAACTTTGAGCAAAAAAAACTAAGCAACAGCACCCAGCCCACAGTACTGGCACCAAACAAACAAACAAACAAAAAAGGATCAAACTGTAACGTGGTCTTATCATTAATATGATAAATTTCTTTCTTTTTTGCCAGAACTGGGGCTTGAACTCTAGGCCAAGCACTGCCTAGGGCTTTCTCAAGGCTAGCATTCTACCACTTGAGCCACAGTACCACTTCTAGCTTTTTCTGTGTATGTGGTATCTAGATATCGAACCCAGGGCTTTGTGCATGCTAGGCAAGGACTCTACCAATAAGCCACACTCTCAGCCCTGATAAATTTATTTCTATTTCTCTTTCTCCCTCCTTCCCTCTTCCTTCCTTCCTTCCCTCTTTCCCTCTTTTTCCTTTCTGGCTTTCATTCTCATTTTCAGTGTTCGTGACGAAAAATGGGGCTTGCAGCATGTTATTGCAAGTGAGCTACATCCTCAGCTTTTTAAAAATCAACTTATATAATTACATACTTAACAGTAACTGTACTGAATTCTTTTAAGTGTACTATTAACAGTAATGATAATTTCACAAAAAAATCAGGAAGAAATAGGAAGAATACCCTATTGTAATCACCTTTCCTTCCAAGAAATTAGGAGTTATTACCTAAAGTTTCAACTAAATATCATCATGAATAAAGCAATACTTATTAGGTGAGTAGTCCCAATTTGAAAACCCAAAATCCAAAATGCCCCTAAATTTGATACATTTTGCTTTCGTGCTGATATTGAGGCTTCAACTCAGGGCCAGAGTGATTTTGCTTAAGGCTGACCTTTTTGCTCAAGGCTGGTGATCTACCACTTGAGCCACACTTCTGCTTCTGGTTTTTTGTTGGCTAACTGGACATAAGAGTCTCACAGATTTTCTTTTTTTGTTGGTCATAGGGCCTGGGCGCTATCCCTGAGCTCTTCAGCTCAAGGCTAGCGATCTACCACTTGAGCCACAGCACCACTTCTGATTTTCTGAAAATTAATTGGAGATGAATCCCAGGGACTTGTGCCCAGGCTGGCTTTAAACCTCAAATCTCAGCCTCTTGAGTAGTTAGGATTACAGGTGTGAACCACTGGCACTGGGTGGACAGACTTGAGTAGCCAGAATTATAGGTGTGAGCCACGAGCACCCAAGTTAAAATCTGATTCTTTTTAAGCACCCACATGATGCCATAAGTAGAAAATTCCACACCTGAACTCCTGTGATGAGTCACAGTTAAAATGCAGGAATATGAGCCAAGTGTCTATAACTCATGCCTATAAACCTAGCTACTTGGGAAGCTAAGGTAGGGAGAACCACAGTTTGAAACCAGCCTGGGCAGAATTCACAAGATATCTTCTCAATAGAAAGCTGGCTATAGTAGGAAGTGTCTGTTATGTTGGCTAAGATAGGAAGCGTAATGTAGGTAGATTGTACACATATATGCTTCTAGGCAGTGAGACCCTGTTTTGAAAATAACCAGGCAAGAGGTGTGGCTAAGAAATAATCTTGCCTGTCTAGCAAGTGGGAGGCCCTGAGTTCAAACACTATTACTGTTTTAAAAAAAAAGCTCAGGCACTGGTGATTCGTGCCTGTAATCGTAGCTACTCAGGAGACTAAGATCTAAGGATTGTAGTAGAAAGACAGATTGGGAAGGAAAATCCATGAGACACTTATCTCCAATTGACCACCAGAAGACTGGAAGTGGGGCTGTGGCTCAAAGTGGTAGAGCTCTAGTTTTGTGTACAGAACTCAGGGACAGAACCCCAGCCCTGAGTTCTAGCTCCATAACAGAAAATAAATAAAAGTACACAATAGTTTTTGCAGTGTCTCTAAGATTAAAAAAAACCCCTAACCCCCTTAGTTGTGAACCACAAACTTTTCATATATAAAATTATTAAAAATGGGATAGCCAGGCACTGGTGGCTCATACCTGTAATCCTAGCTACTCAGGAGGTTGAGATCTAAGAAAGTCAGTGTGACTCTTATCTCCATTAAATTTCTCATAAAAAGTTAGAAGTAAAGCCGTGGCTCAAGAGCTATAGTGCTAGCCTTGAGGAAAAGAATTTCAACAATAGTGTCCAGGCCCTGAGATCAAGCCCCAGGACCAGCACAAACATGTATGAGAGAGAGAGAGGGAGAGAGAGAGAGACATATATATATATATATATATATATATATATATAATTACCTTCAGACTATGTGTATAAAGTGTATATAAAATATAAATGCATTTTGTTTCAATAAAATTCATTGTTCAAGCTGGGCACGGTGGCTCTCACCTGTAATCCTAGCTACATCAGGAGGCTGAGAACTGAGGATCACGGTTCAAAGCCAGCCCAGGCACTAAAGTCCATGAGACTCTTATCAAGCCCAGTACTGCCAAAAAAAAATATTCCAAAATCTAATATCTGAAATACTTCTGGCCCTAAGTATTTCAGCTAGGGAAACTTAGCCTGTACCAGATATATGCTTTATAAACTAGTCAACAATGAACACATATGACTACCTCAAGTGGTGTCTAACTTCGAAGGAAAAAGATAATAGATGTGAGATAGAATAAAGGGCATGTAAAGGGATGGGAGAAGATGTTGACTAGTGGTAGTCTTTTATATTTTCATACATGTATTTTCAATTATCATAAGATACTTAGAAATGCACAGGTAAAAACAATGTTCTACATTTTCTATTTTCATCCATATAACTGGACTATCAAGGTAGTTCATCTCTACTACTGATCTGTGCCACTACATCTAATGTCAGGTTCTCTTATAGTATTGTATATAGGAATAGTTTGATATCACTTTAGTTGAAAGTCTGAAGGTATTTTAAATCCCTCACCTCACTCCTAGTGTACCATTAAAAAAAAGACAGACATTATAAGCCAGGTGATACTGGCTCATGCCTGTAATCCTGGCTATTCGGGAGACTGAAATCTGAGATGACAGTTTGAAGCCAGTTCAGACAAGAAATTCCATAAGACTCTTATCTCCAATAAACTACCCCCACACACACACATATAAGCCAGAAGTGGAACTCTGTCTCAGGTGGTAGAACACTAGCCTTGGATCTCAGAGACAGAACCAAGGCCCTACATTCAAGGCTGGCCCCAGGATTCTCATGTGCGCATGGACATGCATGCATGCACACACCCCCCACACACACACCCTAGACAGTATAAATATTCTTAAAGTGAAAATGGATCCTAGATCTCCCTAAGGTGGTTTTCCTAGCCATATTGGATCGCTTAGGTGAGGTGCACCGAATCTGAGTGAGGTTCCACCTAACATGCCCTGACCATACTTGTGAATATTTCTTCCTCTTAATTCCATAGCCATACAAAGCTTGGTTAGACAGAAATAGAGAAAATCTCAAAGAATAAGCAAACGCACTTCATATTAAGAAAGTCTAAGTTTTATTTAGCGTCATATTGAGGCACTAATGAGAATAAAGCAAGAAATTAAAGATGGATTCCACATTCAAGTTTAAAGAGTCTCATGACAATGCAAGTATACAGCCTGTACCAATATTGAAAGTATGAAGCATACTATGTTTACTACATAGAGAATACATTATGGGAACAACCTATCAAAAAGAGATGGATAGTCTCAAGATCTATAGTCTTTCAAATCCAAAAATTTCAATCTATGTGGTTTTGCTGTTTGTACCAATTCCCACCTAGAAGTTTACAGACAAAACAATACAGAAAGTTATTTTTGGGGGGGGGAGGCAAAGAAGGCTCCAAGGGAGTGTGATGTTGGTCCTGAAAAACCAGTAAACTGGTCTAATGTTCAACCAACATAAAGCTACCAAAGCCTGAAGTCCTTAATCCTTACATTTCAGACTTGATCAAGAGACAATTTGCCTTAAGCTACATGACTACACAGAAAATACTAATTCTTGTATTTTTTTTGTGGGTCATGGAGCTTGAACTTGGTCTGGATGCTGTCCTTGAGCTCAGGCCCTACCCCTGGGCCTGAACATTGTCCCTGAGCTCTTCAGCTCAAGGCTACTGGAGCCAAGCCCCACTTCCCATTTTCTTTTCTAGAGGTTAACTGGAGATAAGAGTCTCAGGTCCTTTTGTGTCCAGGCTGACGTTGAACCTTGATCCTCAGATCTCAGCCTCCTGAGGAGCTGGTATGAACCACCACACCCAGCAAAAATAGTAATTCTTTAGATAACAAATTGACAATATACTACTAAGTATTTTAACGCCAAAGGAGACTTGAAGTTAATAAAATAAATCAATGACTCAAGTATATGTATTCACAAAATAATTAGCTCTGCCAAGGCAATTAGGACAAATAGACCAAAAAAGAAAAAAGAAAAGGTAACATACAAAAAGACATTTTTAAAAAAAGGAAAAAGAGTTTTAGACATGTACTACTTCTTCAGAAAAGTTGTCTTTGACATATACAATTATTATATGAGCAAAGTAAGAAATACAGGGAAAAAAACCTAAAGATGGGTATTATAGTACATTAGAATCTAGTTATCATCTTTACTAATTCTATTCCTAAAACCTTCCAGAAAAGGTTCTTCCATTTGTTTATTTTACAAAACGAAAGCTGTAAGGACAAATTTTAATTATTGATAGTATAGAGTAAAACACAATGAAGAACAATATAAAAAGAGGATCATATTCATTGGGCAATAAAAGCAACAGATTTCCTTTCACTATATTTATCATCTATATCCAATAGTAATATTTTATAGCCAATTCTAAACAAATGCAAATTAAATGAAATACCTGATTAAAAGCCATGTTTTGCTCAAGAATACTACGGTTCACATACCACATAGGTTGTTTTACAGCAGATACTAGTTTGCCAAGCTTTAGATGGCAAAAAGCTAACTCATGAATTTGGTATTGTCCAGCTAATTGTTTTTCTTCACTCTCGAGACTCTGGTGGCAAGTTCTATTGAGATATCACCCTGTGGCCACCATTTTTCTTCTGACAGTTGAATCCACTAAGGTAGAACATTCGTCTCCTTAAGATGCAAGGCCTAGCAAAAAGCCTCCCACAAATCCACTGGATATCACAATGTTCTGCTTGATAAATTCTGTTGCCTAAAACAAAGCAAATTTCAACAAAAATACTCTTAATTATGCTACAATGTGGATGAACCTTAACATACTACTTTAGGAGATGTTAGAGATTTTTTTAAAAAGAACAAATGAGTATTACTACTTATATATCATCAAATGCAGAGTCAGAAAGTGGAATAGAGGTTACTAAGGCCAAAAAATAAAGGGCATTTGTGGGAATTCATATTTAATGAGAACCAAGTTTGTTTGAAATAACAAAAATTAAGGCGAAGGGTGGTAACTCAGTTGGTAGAGAATTTGCCTAGTGAGTACAAGGCCCTTATTTCAAACCCTAGTACCACCAAAAATAATAATAATAATAATTCTACAAATTGATAGCATTAACAATTGTACAGAAAACGCATGTGCTTGATGTTCTTGAATATTAAACTTAAGCATGATTAAAATATAGCAAATTTTGTTACATATACTTTATCATGATAAAGACACAAATTTCAAAAATACTCTTAATTATTGAAGCTGAAGGGAAACATTAGCAGCTATTTACTTTAACAATCATCTAAAAGTTTCTGTCCTTAACTGAAGGACCCCAGAGCCTACAGCCAGGTCCTATAAACTTGTTAGCTACTAAGACAATGGGCAACTGTGTAGCAAAAGTCTTCCAAGCAAAAAGAAAACTGTATGTAGAGCAGATATGAAATGTCCACTCATCAAGCTATTAATATATGTCAGTTAATAAGTTGCCACAGCAGCCAAAAAGATATTTAACAGTTCACTATGCCAGTAAAAAAGTCTACAATTAAAAAAATCACTAATAAAATTATTAATCAAATAAAATCACAAGCTATTAGAAAAAAGTCAAGAGGGGTGAGGTTGATGGGATATAATGTATGCATGTATGGAAAAATCACAATGAAACTCTGTTTATATAGTTAATATATACTAAGAAAGTCTTTTAAAAAAGAAAAGACAAAAAGAGTAGGGTAACCGTAGCTCATGCATGTAATAGCTACTTAGGAGGCTGAGATCTAAGGATCAAAGTTCAAAGGCAGCCTGGGCAGTTAAATCTAAAATTCTTACCTTCAATTAAGCACACACACACACACACACACACACACACACACACACACACACACACACACACACACACAGAGCTGGAAGTAGAGCTGTGGTTCAAGTGTAGAGCATTAGGCTTGAGCACAAAAACTCAGGGACAGTGCCCAAACCTAAGGTTCAGGCCCCAGAGCTGGCACAAAACAAAAACAAAACAGAAAAGGAAAGGAAAAGTCAGACTATGAGAGGTTCTGCCTAGCAAACAGTCACAAAAAAGGAAGGAAGGAAGGAAGGAAGGAAGAAAGGAAGGAAGGAAGGAAGGAAGGAAGGAAGGAAGGAAGGAAGGAAGGAAGGAAGGAAGGAAGGGAAGGGAAGGGGCATCAAATAAGACAACTGTTTAATTAAAGGAAACTCTAGGGAAGGGTGGGGAACCTTTTTCTACCACGGGCCATTTGGATAATTATGCTATCATTTCATAGGCCACATAAAATTATCAATACAAGTCAAGCACTGATGGCTCATGGCTGCAATCATCTGAAGATCACAGTTCTAAAGCAGCCTTGGCAGACAAATGTGAGGTAACCAACAGAAAGCTGGAAGTAGCAGTGTAGCTCAAGTATTAGAAGGCCAAATGAGAATGTAAGGCCCTGAGTTCAAGCTCCAGTAGCAGCACAAAAAACAAGTAAAACTATCAACACAGTCAGGCAGCCTTAAGCAGATGAGAAGAAAAAAAATGCAGCAGAACATGAATAATTTAGCAAATATGTGAAGAGTACTTGGGTATTTACTTTGTCTTTCAACTTTTCAACTGATTTGAAATTTTTTAAGTAGAAGGTTGAAGGGAGGATTACAAAAACAAAACAAAAAGCAACAAAGCAAAGCCAAGAGTGTATTGAATTCTAAAAAGAACACAAGGAAAAAAGAGGCAAAATACACATAAAATATGTATTAAATGTATATATGAAATATATTCGTAGAACTAATATCTTAACATGTTAATGAAACAAAAAATGTATTTTCAAACCATTTGCCTCAAGACAAAAAATAACAGTTTTCTTTATACATATATACATACACATTTAGAAAAGGAGAGGAAAGCTTTTAGGAGAAGAATGCTGTCAGCTTTTACACACACATCCAAGTAGATGGGAGAGCCAGGGGAAGCCCATGTCCCAACATGAAAACATGACTGATTTAAATGGTGGCTTGATCACAATTTCTACCTAGTATTCTAGATAAATGACTATAAACACCATTTTTAAAGAAGGCAATCCTGTCACATTTTCTACTGAGATCCATTAACAACAACAAGAATAAAGCTGAAATGGAAGACTGTCTTACTTCTTCAATTATATTGTTGATTTCAGGTGCTGCTTTATTTGCTCGTTTCTTAATCTGTCTTTTTGCTTTATTTACATCTTTTTCAACTCTCTTCCAGTCGATCTGCACATAGCCACTGTGGCTGGCAATCTGCAAAAATGTGATGAAAATTACTATTATCCAAGAATTACATGAATACTTGGATCATGAGAAATTCACAAAGCTTATAAACAAGAAGCTGCTATATAGTCACTAGTTTATTCATTCTGCAAGCACTAAGTGCAAATTGCGTTAATCACAGACAGCTTCAAGGCAGGGAGACTAGACATTAAACCTAAAAAAAATTATATGATGAACACTGTGAAAAGTATAGTACATGAATACAGAAGATTAAAAACATTTTATCTGTACACAATTTTATCACATCTTTTGGAATGGGTAACTAGGTAGAAAGATAGGAAGATTATCCAATTATATAGCTAATAAAGAGTACCTTTTAATTTAATGGATGTTTAAACACTAGGAATCAGAAAGCCAATCAGTTAAGTCAATAAAGAAATCTGAAGTTGACTTATAGAAGCCCTTCAAGAACTCTGATTCTACTTAAACTAGGAATAGTTTCTGGTAATTTCTTTTTTCTTTCTTTCTTTCTTTTTTCTTTGGTTAGTCATGGGGCTTGGACTCTGGGCCTGGAGCTGTCCCTGAGTTTTTCAGCCCAAGGCTACCCCTTGAGCCTCAGTACCACTTCCGCTTTTCTAGTGGTTAAATGGAGATGAGTCTCACGGTCTTCAGTGCCCGGGCTGGATTTGAAATGCAATCCTCAGATCTCAGCCTCCTGAGTAGTTAGAATTACAGGTGTGAGCCACTGTGCCCAGCTTCATCTGGTAATTTCTTTTTTTATATATTTTCTATTGTAATTAATAAAAGGGTTACATGATATTTGCCAGATAGAAGGTGCATTAATTCACATACATTGATACCCTTTCACAATCTTGGTCCCCATTAACCTCCCCCCGCCCCCCTCTTGGTTTTCCCCCCTTCCCTATCCAATTTCAAATAACCAAATACAAATATATCCAATATATCAGATAACAAAGTGAGATACTGTAACAATATGAGATAACTTTCTTTTCAATAAAGAATATAAAAGAAATACGCTCCAAATAAGTTTCATGCTACAAATACTTGTAGTAAACCTGTGGCTCAATGCCTATTATAAGAAAAACCTTCATCACAGTGCTGAGACATTGCAAAATCTGAAGAGAAACAACAGCACAAATGTAAACCAGTATAATAAGTCACTGCCTCCAAATAATAAACTCAAAATGTAATCACAACAGTAGTAAACACTAAGCCAAATATACCATTATAAAATTGTTTATATCAAACTTATGGTTTCTTCATAAGCTTTTAATTTATAACTTTTGCCTTTAACTACACATAGAATATTTCAAATAATAAAAATATCTAATTTCATATAAATAGCTTGACTGGAAGTCTTGGGTTCCATTTTCTCTGTGATGGACTCCACAAGAGAATTTGTTCATTTGCGTATCTTCCTTTACTTACTTACTACCACTTCAAACTCTAACCTCAGCAAAAGAGAGGTGATTAAATCAAATGGCAAGTGAAAGCTTTTTCTGGCAGTACTTAACACAGCAATTTGGATCACAAGCATGCAGGTGATAATGAACCTTAAGGGAAAGAGCCTTTTCAAAATTAAAATTAAAAAGATTTCATACTTGTACTAAGTAATCAAATTAGCAATCTTCTTTGAAGTTTTGTAGAATTTAATATTTTTGTTTGTTACACGTACTGGGGTTTGAACTCAGGACCCTGAGTCTTGGCAGGTATGTACCACTTGAGCCACACTTTTGGCCACCCTTTCTGTACTTGATAATTCTTCAGGTAAAGATTGGCTTTGCTCTGGAAAGTAATCCTCCTACTTTATGCTTCCCCATGTCTCTGGGGATGACATGAACACACCACTGCACCCAGCCATTGTGCTTCTCACATAGCTGAGATAACAGGTATGCACCATAGTCCATAGCCATTTAGTAAGGTAGAGTCTTGTCATCTTTTTATCCAGGCTGGCCTTGAACTTAAATCCTCTGGTCTCTGCCTCCTAAGTAGCTAGGATTAAAGGCTTGAGTTGCCCTGCCCAGCTAAAATTTAACTTTTGCTGAATCTTAATTTATCTTTTTATTCAATTTATAGTTTGTGAAAAGTACAAAGATTTTTATGCATGTATATGGTTGCTTCAAACAAGCCAAAAAATATTACCTATGCCACCACCCATCAGCAATCAAAATTCAATTATCATTTTTAAGGTTTCACATTGTTAGTTACAATGTTTTTTCAAAGTTAATGTTTTGCCATGAGTTATACTGGGGATGATAACTCCCAAAAGAGCTTATCTATCCCATCCCATAATCTCTAGCAAATGAATAAAAGAAACCATTTAATCAGGCAGATTAAATAAACTCTCACAAACATTCTATATACAATAAAAATATTTATAGATAGTCATCTGGTACTGAAAGTTAACAAGTATCAGGTTGTTTGAGGTAAAGATTTTGCAGAGTCTAAATAACCCATTCTTTGGGGGTAAACTGTTGAACAGTTAGTTGCAGGAAAGCTGAAAAACCTATGAGATGCTAAGGACATGAATGCATCTCTGGGCTCTGCTTCCCTGAATAGTTCAACACCTGAAGCAGTTACAATCTCTTCCCTCTGTTCTCTCTGCAGCACATAACCCCTTCCAGCTTAGCCCTGACCACATGGTTAAAATTTGTTTACCCATTCTCACGTCTCCCGGAAGACTGTGAATCTGTGCATCCCTATAGTCTCAAATAATGTCAGGCAAACAATGAGATACACTGAAAGAATGATGATAAAGACAGTGCATAAATACTAAATTCCAAGAGCTGCATTAAACCAACCTGGCTAGAATGACATTAACAAAATGACTGGCCTAGATGGTCCTATCATGTATAATGGTGAGTGAGATAATGATCTCCCTCCCCCCCTCTCCCTCCCTCCTCTTTCTCCCTCTCTCTCTCCCTTCCTCCGTCCCTCACTTCTTTCTCCCTCCCTCCTTCCCCCCCTCATGTTGACATAACCTACTACCATTGTCACTCTTCTGGAGAGTCACTGTCATCTTCCCTTGAAGACAAATACCAGTATAAACTGACCAAGTATAAGTAATCTGTTTCCAGTGGGATTTTGGTCCATCTAATCTTGCTGACAACTACCTCCTAAGAATAGACCATATAAGATTTAATAAAGTCTTGTTCATTCCCAGAACTCGTGAAACAATGGAAACCAGCAGACTAGAAAGGAGGTGAGGCAGTGATGAGTACTTTCTGAAAAATATTTGACTTTCCTAGAGTCACATTAAAAATAAGGGGCCCAGGAGTGTAGCCCTGTGGCAGAATAACTGTCTAGCATGCTGGAGGCCTTGGCTCCTATTGAAAGTGCCATAAAAAATTATAAAGACTATGTGTTAAAATAAGGCTAGAGCTGGTGACTTATGCAAGTAATCCTAGCTACTCAAGAACCTCACATTTGAGAATCATGGTTTGAAGTCAGCCCAAGACTGTGAGACTCATCTCAAATTAACTACCAAAAAGCCAGAAGTAGAGCTGTGGTTTAAGTGGCAGAGCATTAGCCTTGAGCAAAAAGATTAGGGACAATGCTCAGGCCCTGAGTTCAAGTCCCAAGATGGACATGAACACAGGGAGATAGGGAGACAGGGAGACACGGAGACACATGCACACAGACACACACACGCACACACACACACACACACACACACACACACACACACACACACACAGTGTGTGACTCAAGTATTAGAGTTCCAGCCTTGGGCAAAAAAAAAAAAAGAAATAATTTTAAGGTCCTGAGTTCATGCCCCAGTACTCTCTTCCTACCCTCACTCCCAAACTGTATAAACCTTGTAACAATGTGCTTTATCAAAATGTTCGAAAAATGCTTGAAGGTTTTAGGCACATACATGTGTGTGAGCACACACACATATGCATGTGTGCACACATGTGCATGTACACACACATGCAATTAAAAGTTATCAAAGCTGAAATAATTTGAGAAATAAAATAATAAAATATTACATCAAAACCCAGAGTATAAAATGAAAGTCCATAGGTTCATACTAATATGAATAAAATTAACAAACTGAGAAAAGACAAAGCTTCAGGAAGATTTTTTAAACATTTTTATTTTTTTTTCTGAAGTCTTTTTATTTTTCCCATGCACACCTTGAACTCCTGGGACCAAATGAGCCTCCCTGCCTTAGTCTATCTCTCTGAGACTACAAATATTTGCTGTCCCTGTACCCATTTATAAATAATTTATATAGATACTCTGCCTTCAAGGAGGTATACTATTCATTCCTACTCCTTGAGTATGGGTTGTAGTAGCATTAGTTTCCTTCCAAGAATGCAGTATAGAGAGGTCATTTTTTTGGTCGGTGGTGAGGCTTGAACTCTGGGCCTGGGCGTGGTCCCTCAGCTCTTCAGCTCAAGGCTAATGCCCAATGCCACAGCGCCATTTCCAATAGCTAAACATTTTTTTTTTGCAAGACGTGGGGCTTGAACTCAGGGCGTGAGTACTGTCCTTGGACTTTCTCAAGGCTAGAGCTCTACCACTTGAGCACAACTTCAGGCTTTTTTCTATATATGTGGTACCAAGGAATCGAACCCGGGTCTTCGTGCATGCTAGGCAAGCACTCTACTACTAGGCCACACTCCCAGCCCCCAGCCCCTGTAATTTTTTTTAATAACAGGGAAAACCCCAGCTGATCCTTTCATGTTGGGTTAAAAGGACTGTAATACAAAAATATTTTCAATGGGTGGGAGCGTGGCCTAGTGGTAGCATATGCTAGTGGCCTAGAATGCACAAAGCCCTGGGTTCAATTCCTTGGTACCACATACATGGAAAAAGCTGGAAGTGGTGCTGTGGCTCAAGTGGTAGAGCTCTAGCCTTGAGAAAGCTCAAGGACACTGCTTAAGCTCCAGGACTGGCAAAAAAAGAGAGAATAGGGAAGGGGGAAAACAACATGAGCAGCGAGGGGGGAGGGGGAGGGAAATGGGGACCAAGACATGAGAAAGGGTGTCAATGTTTGTGAAGTAATGCACCTTCTATCTGGTGAATATAATGTAACCCTTCTATTAATTACAATAAAAATATATGAAAAAAGAAAGCAAATTAAAAAAATAGAAAAAGAAAAAAGAAACATTTTCTTAAAGTACCGGACAATCAAAGGGCTTCAGTATGAACACTCTACCTTGTCTCACAGAAATGTGAAAAGATGTAAATAGTGGCTAATTACTACAGTGTTGTTTGCAAAACTGAAAAATTAAATTGCTAGCTAAACATTCTGTATAGATGCTAAGAATTCATGCAGGGCAGACCATTTGGATCAACACTCCAGATGTGCAATCTACAAAGGTAATCACTTCAAACCAGCATCTGATAATTTAAGGACAACTTTTCAGTCTCAGGCACTATTTAAGAATCTATCTTCAATTCAAATTAGAGGAGACACTCAACCACACTATTTCTCCTCAATTTCCTTAGTATAAGGTCATGCAATTAAAATGGTTTCCAAGAATGCTAGTGCTCTACTTATTATATGATGCATTTATAAAGGCCTGATTGTAGGGACTATCTGCTATCTATAGCACCGCTTAACATGATGGGTTGGAAAAGAGTAAGTTGCATGTAATAAATACAATCTACTGCTGCAATCTCAAAAAAGAAAGAGAGGAGGAGGAACAGCAGCAACAATAGCAGCTGTTTATGGAAATTAAAAATCTAAGTGCAGGGGCTAAGAGAGGATGAGGGATATATGTAGTTCAGTGCTAGAGCACTGCCCAGCATGTATAAGGCCTGAATTTAACCCCAGACCACAAAAAAAAAAAACCTAAAACTGACTAAAGAAAGAAAGGAACTGAAAGATTCATCAAGAAAGTAAATATGGCTGGGCGCCAGTGGCTCACACCTGCAATCCTAGCTACCAGGAGGCTGAGATCTGAAGATCATGGTTCAAACCTAGCCCCAGCATAGACTGGAAAAAAAAAACCAGAAGTGGTGCTGTGGCTCAAGTGGTAGAGCAATAGCCTTGAGCTGAATAGCTTGGGGACAGCATTCAAATCCCACTACTGACAAAAAACAAAAGAAAGAAAAGAAAGAAGAAGAAAGAAAAGAAAGTGAATATGCTGGGCACTGGTGCTCAAACCTGTCCTCCTAGCTACTCAGGAGGCTAAGATCTGAGGATCATAATTCAAAGCCAAAGCAGGCAAACAAGGCCGTGAAACTCTTTTTTTTTTTTTGCCAGTACTGGTACTTGAACTCAGGGCCTGAGCACTGTCCTTGGGCTTTCTCAAGGCTAGAGCTCTACCACTTGAACCACAGCACCACTTGAGTAGCCTTCTTTAATGAATCACCCCCCAAAAAAGCCAAATGTGAGGCTACTCAAGTGGTGGTGCACTAGCCTTGAGCAAAAATACAAATACAAAAACCAGGAATAGCACCCAGGCACACAGGCCTTGAGTTCAACCCTCAGGACCAACACCAAAAAAAAGTCAAAAAATCATATAAAAAAGTATCCCTGGGGCCGGGAGTTTGGCCTAGTGGTAGACGGCTTGCCTAGCATGCACGAAGACCCAGGTTCGATCATCAGTACCACATACATAGAAAAAAAAAAAACAGAAGTGGTCCTGAGTCGAAGCCCAGGACTGGCAAAAAAAAAGTTTCCCAATGGTACAAAATCATTAAGTTTACTGCACAATTGTTCAATAACTAGGCATACCACAAGGCACATGAGTATGAAAAATTGAAAAATCAGGACAATGGAGACAAGGAAACAAGGAAATCCTAAAAGCTTTACTAGGAGCAGAATTGGGGGCAGGGAGAAGTGCACACACCACAAGGTTCAGGATCTTAGCATTACTTTACTGTAGACTTTTAACAAAATCATCAAAAGTCAGTCAGAATAAAATAGACCAATATCTAAACCCAGCTAAACTACTACTCAGATGTCAGAGGAAAACAAAGAAACTTACATATATGCAATGTCTCAAATAGTACCTCAAAAAGTACAGTTCCTGTGTTCATTTCCTTCCAAAGTTATTGGAAGACAGATCCCACCAAAACAAGGGAATACATCAAAAAGACATACGATAATGGAAACAATCCAAGACAAAAGCAAAGGGCATAGGCAAAATGATATTGAAGTGAAACCCCAGGGTAAGAGCTATACACTTGCCCAGACAACAAGCAGGGCAAAGGAGTTTGTCAAAAATAATAAACTGGCAGACTATATGATACAGATGACCAAAAAAGAGACTTAGTCAACTACTATTCTAAAGAAATATTTCCCCCATCCTCCCTCCCACTCTAGGCACACAAAAAGAAAATCACAGTGCTAGGTGTCAGCAGCTCACATCTATAATTCTAAAATGCTTAGGAGGTTGAAAAAAGGTGGATCATGGTTCAAGAACAGCTGGAGCAGAAAAGTTTCTGAAACTCCTTCTCAACCAACAGACCAATATCAGGGCACTAAGGTACACATCTGTTACCGCAGCATTGTGGAGGCTGAGAATAGGAGGACTGTAGTTCTAGTCCACGCTAAACAGAAGTCTATGAGGCAGAAGATGATGGGCATGATGGTATACACCTGGGTAGAAAGCAAGATCCTATCTCAAACATATTCAGTGCAAAAATCTCAAGGAAGTGTGGGTCATCAGTAGAATACCTGCCTGAAAAGCAAAAGGCCATGAGTTCAAATCCCAGTACTTCTTTTTCTTTATTGTCGGGGTAATGTATAGAGGGGTTACAGTTACATTCACCAGGTAGTAGGTACATTACTTCTCACACATTGATACCCCTTCTCAGGTTTTAGTTCCCATTTCCCTCCCCCACAGCCTCCCAATCATCTTGTTCCCCCCCTTCCCTTTCCTATTTCAAATAAACAAATAAACATATATACTATATACCAGGTAACAAAGTCAGATACAGTAACAATATGAGATTAACCAAAAGGCAAAAAAAGAGAAGAGAAATAACATAGTACATTAAGAACAACAATCACACAAGATAAACCTCTTGTTTCCATATCCTAGAGATCCTTTCATTTAGTCTCGTCCTATATGACCTTATGTTATACATAGGTTTTGAGCTACTGTAATCCTCTGCCAGGACAGTCCTAGATGTGTACTAATTATTACAAATGAGGGAAACCATGGAGCCTAACCTCCTCCTTTTGGTCTGGCTTACTTCACTTAATATGTAAATCCCAGTACCTCTAAATGAATGAAGGAATGAATGAAATAATTTCAAAATTTCTAATAAAATAAAATTTCTAATAAAACCTAATAAAAGACATATTTTAAGAGGCTCAGTGAAGTCTAGGTAATGATCTTACACCATTAATACCCATAATGAAGCAGGGTGGGGTAGAGGGAGGAGGCAGAATACATTCAGGTGTTTAAGATGGGGGTGTGTCCAGAGAACAAAACAGTTCAACAAATTATACTAAAATCCCCATATTCCATAATAAGCCAACATTAACTAAACTGAAAGATCAAGAAATACCCCATTAACTTGTTTAGGATAAAAAAGAATCTGCTGAGAGTTCAAACTGGTTGCTTTGAAAGAAAAATGAAGGTGCAGAGGGAGTCAGAGGATTATTCTAATCTATAACAAGTTGTGTACAAATAATATTTGACCCTTTGAAACATGTGCATGTATAACTTCAGAAGCACTCAAAAGATTTATGTTGTCTATTTTTGTGTGTGTGCCAATCCTGGGGGGTGGAACTCTGTGTCTGAGCATTGTTCCTGAGCATTTTTGTTCAAAGCTGGAGTTTGAGCCACATTACCATTTATAGCTGTTTTGCTAATTGAAGAGTCTCATGGACTTTTCTGTCTGAGTTGGCTTTGAGCCTCAATCCTCATATTTCAGCCTCCTGAGTAAATAGGATTTTAAGAGTGAGCCACCAACACCTGGCTATCTACTTTTTTTTCTTAAGTCAAATGAAGCAGTAGGAATGAAGAAGGATGAAAAATCTGTAGCTGGTTATAATCAATTATTTGTAAATGCTACTACCCTCCCACCAGCCACACTATTTTAAGATGGTTGTATGATTAATATCTGTTGGAAAACATTTATTATTAGAAATGCTTGTTATTAGAGAAAAGCTTTATGTTCTAAGTAAAGTAACATTTATATTTACATCTAAAATAAAAATTATAAAAATATGAATGTGGGCCTAAGGTATTAGGCAATTAGCCTAAAAGCCATTTACTCCTTTATTTCCTCTTTCAGATGCCTCCTACTGAGTTTTCAAGCAAATAATGTTTGGGCAGGAAAAGTGGTTTGGTGTTGACAAGGCCTGTGTTATTTGCTTTGTAAACTTCCACAAATACATGGATGAATGTGGAAAAGTAGGGAGTGGCAATGTAAAATGTTGTTTTGAATGGTGTACAGTGAACAGATTGAAATGAATTTCTGAACAACTAACATGCAGAGATTAATACACATAATAATATGTAATTGTCTCTATTCTATGAACATTTCAGGTAGTTCTATTTCAATCCAGTACCTTCTTGCCCAGAACAGAAATTACAACTGAGTTTTCACAATAATGACAGAATTAAGTATGTTCTTGATTCTATACAAACCTAAGTCAAGATCAGCTTAAGTAAAATTCTCTTGTGTGTAAATTTGCATATGACTAAAGTTAGATTATTAATCATATTCTTTCTCTACCTTCTACCATAGGAAATAAGTAATTAGTCCTAATACTGTCACTAATAGAAAAAAATACAGCATTTAAACAGCTGTTTAGTAGATAATTCAAAATGAGTGTTTAACACATAAATCCTATCCCTTTGTACTTAAGGCAACTATACTGGTTATTACAGTATAGGATCAATGGCTTAGGTACTAAAGCCAGATTTTGGTTGCTATGAACATCAATCACTTTTTTTAAATCTAGTATAACTGACAGTTCTCTGCATTTTAAAATAGTTGCTAACATTTATTCCCTGAGACTTTCAATTTGGAGACTTACTATATTTGCTCTCCAGGGAATGATATTTTGAAGAAAATATATGCCAAACAAACATGAATGCTAGATAATATCTTGATAAACATCTGCTAATAGCAAAGCATTTTCAGACCTTAAAGGAAGATGAACAGAACTAAAATTTTAATCTACCTGCCTCAGAAATAGGATTATAGCTTTTTAAAACTAAAAATTCTACTTTCTATATTATTATGCTAGGCAAGCATCCTTCCACTTGAGCCATACTCCAGTTCTTCTATATTATTGTGGTTCTTTAGTTCTACTGGACTGGTTTGGTTTTGTTCTTTTTTGTTTTTTTTTTTTTTGAGACACAGTCAAGATTGCTTAGCAGGCTAGCCTTGAACTTTTGATCCTTTTGCCTTATCCTCTCAAGTGCTGGGATTATAGGTGTGCCTCGCCATGCATGCTTTGATGTTTTCTTTGTGTTCAAATACATGTTAGAGTTTGCTAATAGTGGCTTTCTCTGGGATAAAAACTGCATAATTAGGAATAAGCAAAAAATAGACCTTTTGAATTTTGTGCACACAAGTCTTAAATGTAGGTTTAAAAAAGAATGAATAGGCTATATACTCTAAATATTATTATATTTGCATGCATATATTAGTTGTACAGGGAGATTTCATTATATTTTCATATATGCATCCAATGTACCATATACCCTACCCCTTGTATTACTCTCCTTTATTCTCCTCCCTCATTCTTAAAACAATATCAACTGTATTCACCGTTCTATTTTCATACATGAATATAAAGTGTTTGATTAGTTGATACATTTTACTTTACTTAAATAGCTTTCTCTTCATGGAAGCTTGAATATTTTGCTAACTTCAGAAATTAATAATTCTAAAACTTTATTCTTTTAGTTGTTCATTTTTTTGTCTTCATTCACCTCTGTTAACCCTCTCTCCTCTTGCTGGCAACCATCCTACAACAGCAAAAGTTTCATTTTCTTGTCATTCACTTTTTTTTTTTTGCCAGTCCTGGGGCTTGAGTTCAGGGCCTGAGCTCTGTCCTTGGACTTTCTCAAGGCTAGAGCTCTACCACTTGAGCCTCAGCACCACTTCTGGCTTTTTTTCTATGTATGTGGTAACGAGGAATCGAACCCAGGTCTTCATGCATGCTAGGCAAGCACTTTAACCACTAGGCCAAACTCCTGGCCCCTTGTCATTCACTTTTTTCACTTCCGTGTCTTTGTTATACAAAAGGGTTTCACCATAGTATTTCACATAAGAATATCTTATTATTGGGCCGGGAGTTTGGCCTAGTGGTTAAAGTGCTTGCCTAGCATGCATGAAGACCCAGGTTCGATTCCTGGGTACCACATACATAGAAAAAAGCCAGAAGTGGTGCTGCGGCTCAAGTGGTAGAGCTCTAGCCTTGAGAAAATCCAAGGACAGTGCTCAGGCCCTGAGCTCAAGCCCAGGACTGGCAAAAAAAAAAGAATATCTTATTATTAATCAGATGAATCACCTCCATTGCTCTTTACCCATACCCTTTACCCTCATATAGGAAAAGTATCAAGAAAGTATAAATTTTTAAATTTGTTTTATTTTTAACATTTGGGAACAAAGTATGCTTAGAGAATGAAGTTTTTACTTCATTGTGACAAATATCAGCTTTCAAAACCTATTGTAGTTTACCCATAAACTGATGCCTAAAAGAAGTCAAAATGACTAACCCGGACATCCTCAGTCCCCAAGGGCGAGCTATATAAGCAAAGGAAATAAAGTTCTAGCATACCTGAAGGAGAAGAAAGCCACCACCTACTGCAGTTGCTGCAAGTTTCCCAACCTTCTGGAACAAAAATCCTGCACACCTTCAATGAAAAAATAATAAAGATGAGAACAGTAATGATGTACTAAGTCCTCTACTCTTCTACTTTTCCTTGCTTCCTAATAAAATCTTAATGTCTTCCCATTTCTTTTGATTATGTCCCTTGCCTGCTTAGCAATATTTAGTATTTCCCTCTACTCATACAGGCAAATCAAAAATGAACAACTAAGAGAGTAAAGTTCTAGAATTATTAATTTCTAAAGCTATCAAAATATTCAAGCTTCTAAGAAAAGAAAGCTGTTTAAATAAAGTTAAAATGTATCCGCTCAATGAAACACTAATCATACAAATACCAAAGAAGCTTTCTTTATATAGAAAAGCTTACAGCTCATACTGCTTAATACAGTGTTCCTATGCTTACCATATACCACCTACTTCTTGAGTAAGAAATTAGAGTATTCATATGCATATTTTCACTTACATATTAACAATAAATTTAAATAGATGCAAAAATATAGGAGAACAAGCTAAAGAAGAATAGGAGTAATATAAATTACCCAAATACTCATTTAAGTGTGTTTTCAATTTTTTCTTTATGTAAACAGTTGGAAACAACAAAAAGAAATCATGGTATAAATCATGGTATACTCACTCCAGTTAGAATGGCCAGGATCAGGAAAACTAATAACAACAGATGCTGGAGGGGATGTGGCCAGGAGGGATCACTACTACACTGTTGGTGGGAGTGCAAACTCGGTCAACCACTATGGAAAGCAGTATGGCAGTGCCTCAAAAGGCTAAACATAGAGCTTCCCTATGACCCAGCAATTCCACTACTTGGCATTTACCCAACCATCCAGAAACTAGGGCATACTAAATCCACTAGCACATCAATGTTCACTGCAGCATTATTTTCCATAGCAAAGATATGGAACCAATCTAGATGTCCCTCAGTTGATAAGTGGATCAACAAGATGTGGTATTTGTACACAATGGAATTCTATGCTGCTATCAGAAAAAATGACATCACCCCCATTTGTTAGGAAATGGAAAGACTTAGAAAAAATCATATTAAGCGAAGTAAACCAGACTCAAAGGAACTTAGGCTCAATGGTTTCCCTCATTCATCATAACCAGTAGAAACCTTGGGCTCCAATAGCAAAGATTTGCAATAGAGCAAAAACTTGATATATAAGGCCATATAGTATGAAGCTAATTGAATGGACCTCTAGGATATTGAAACAAAAGCCATATAATGAATGACTGCTGTCCTTAAGGTGCTATGTTATCTCTCATCTCTTTTGCTGTTCCTTTGTTATCTCATATTGTCACAATATCTCACTTTGTTATCTGATATATTGGATACATTTGTATTTGGTTACTTGAAATTGGACAGGGAAGGGGGGAAAACCAAGAGGGGGATGGGGGGAAGGGTAATGGGGACCAAGACATGTGGAAGGGTATCAATGTATGTGAATTAATGTACCTTCTATCTGGCAAATATCATGTAACCCTTTTATTAAATACAATAAAAACATATTAAAAAATAAATAAATCATGGTATAAGCTAAAAAAGGCACAACCTAAAATTTCTGAGGTTTTACTGCAAAATAAGAGATGGAGTGAAAAGGAGAATTTATAGGGGAAAAAAAAACTGGCCACTAAAACTGAACAAGTACTCAGGTTAATTATATTCCCTTTTCTCTATTTCTGTAAGCTGAAAGTTCCCATAATAAATGATTTGTTTTGTTTTGCTTAATACCATCAAAATGTTCTATAAATCTGGAAGATAGCCACTTTACTCAAATCTCAGTGTCCAATTTACTGAACAGAATTCACCCTACCTTTCTCATAACCTCCTTATCTATGTTTATATGTAGCCTGTTTTGTCTCATCTACAGATATTACAGAATTAGTATTTCATCTGTAGTCTTACATTGTTAGTGTCTCTTCCAAATTCATGTCCTTCCAGGGACCTCAAAAATGTAACTTTATTGGAAACAGGGTCACTGTAGATCTAATTAGTTGCGATGAGGTCATACTGGAAGAGGGTAGGCCCTTAATCCACTGTGAGTCACCTCTCATAGACACATAAACACACAGAAGGAAAAGGACCATGTGATGAGAACAAAGAGAGAGATTAGAGTGACCATAAGTGAAAGAATGCCAAGGACAGCAGGCAACTACCAGAGCTAGGATATAAACATGAGATTTTTTTCCCACTAGATGTCCAAGAAGGAACCAGTTCTTCTGACAGCTTGATTTCAGACTTCTACCCTCCAGAAATGTGGAAGAACAAGTTTCTGTTGTTTTAACCTACATAATTTGTGGTGCTTTGTTACTACATCGCTAAGAAACTAACATATCTTCCTGCAAGGAAATTTCCTTCTTTCTTTTCTTTCCCAGTACTGGAGTTTGCACTAAGGGCTTCTGCTTGTGAGACATGCACTCTACCAGTTAAGCCACATTTTCAAACCCGTTTTGCTTTCATTATTTTCCAGGCCAGGTCTCTCATGTTTTGTTCACTATGGCCTGGATTGCTGTCCTCGTACTTAAACTTCCTGGGTCATTAGAGTGACAGGTGCATGTTGCCATGCCCAGCTTTTTCAATGAGATGGGGTGTAGCTAGCTTTTTGCTTAGATTGGCTTCAAACTGATCTCCATCTCCCAAGCTAGTTAGGGTTACAGGCATGAGTCACCATGCCCTAACAAAAACTAAGATTTCAAATTATATGATGGGCTTATCCTATACACAAAACTACATATTCCAAGTGGCCAAAAGTAAATGTCATCTTTCCAGCCAAAATCTGCTAAGATTCCAGTGTATAAGTGATAGTACCATTGCCCAGGCTGGCCACTCACATCCATTAATCACAGCCTCTTCCTGCATTATCCTGAGTATACCTGAATGCAGGGTTCCATGACTTCACTCGAAAATATTACTTCTTTCCTCTATTCTTATGGGCATCACTACCTTATAAGCGTGTTGACTTCCATTCCTTTCTCTAGACCACTATCCAGGCACAAGAACTAGTCCTAATAGTCATCATGGCTTTTAACAACCACCCATCTTGACATTATTTTAATTAAAAAAAAATCTTGTTAGGTCAGGCATGGTGGCTCCTGCCTATAATCCTACCTACTCAGGAGCTGAGATCTGAGGATCACAGTTCAAAGTCAGCCCAAGCACTAAAGAACATCAGACTCTTATTTCCAATTAACCGCTAGAAAACTTGAAGTGGCACTGTTGCTCAAGGGGTAAGGTGGTAGCCTTGAGCTGAAGAGCTCAGGGACAGCACCCAAGCACAGAGTTCAAGCTCCATGACCCACAAAAAAATTGTTAGCAGACATTGGTGGCTCACACCTATAGTCCTAGCTCCTCGGGAAACAGAGATCTGAGGATCACAGAAGCTAGCCTGGACAGCAATGTCCATGTGACTCTCATCTCCAATTAACCACCAAAAAGCTGGAAGTGAAAGTGGCACTATGGCTCAAGTGCTAGAGCTAGCTTTGGGCAAAAAGCTCAGGGCCAGTACCTGGGCCCTGAGTTTAAGCTTGAGGATTGGCACAAAAAAAAAATATATATATATATAAAATCTTCAAGTAATATATATATAATCTTCAAGTAGCATATATATATACATAATCTTCAAGTAATTGTACAGAGGGGATTTAGTTAGACATATCAGTTTATAAGTATAATGCATTTTGATCAATGCTGATTGTCACCTCTTTTATAATTCTTTCCCATCTCTCCTAACCTCACCATTCCCTCAATTTTCCTAGTCCCATTTTCACATATATGCCTTAAATATGACTGCATTCATCCACCTTTTCTCCATTTTTTAAATCTCTTATGACCAAACACCTATAGCTAACCTATTGCTAAATACAATCTCCTGGGTCCTCTCATTCATGTCTTGACTTGTTAACTACATTAATAACAATTCCATTCATACATATCACACACGATATTAGTTTTATACCTTAAGATTCCAAAAATATACTACACTGAATCTATATTACAGAACAAGTCATTTCAAGAAATCATAGCTTCTGAGCTGATATCTGTATATAACCCAAATGTATACATTACTATCAAGAACACATCTGTTTCAGGGACTAAACAAGCTTATGCATTCATTGTTGGCTTCAGTAACTAAGCTGAACCTACTAATTTCACTGCTGCTGTCTCTGCTTTCCAAGCAAACTCAATTATGAGGTTCTTACCAGATTTAATCTACAAGGAGAAAGTATTCAATGATCTGACAATTTTATTTCTCAATTATTTGTCAATACCTTTTACTATTGAGCTTTTGGCCCTATTTAACCATGGCACCAAATTATGAGCTCATTTAAGCAGAGGGCCATACTCTGAATTACAGGGAAAATGACACAATCAGCCTATGATGAAGTGTCTGATTGAATAGGCCCTCACCAGAAATCTCTCTTCTGCTCTCAGGCTTATTTTTCATAGAGAAGTGTTAATTAATACACATCATGAATAAACACTGCATCTCTGTGCCACAATATCCTCACAATGGGTGTTTCTATCATGAAGTGGCCTTTACAAAAATGGCATAATGGAATGTACCATCATTCCAAAGTGCAAGGAAATCAAAATTTTTAACCTAAATATACTAAGTGGAAATATTCACACTAGATGAATTGAACTTAAAATGTAGAGAAAAAATGACTATTCACAAGTTAAATATCTTAACTTCAAAAAATTTCTAGGCATTACACATTTTCAAAATAGTCATATTTGTTTCTGCCCCATATTACCTCACTAATCTTTTATTCCAAAAATCATAGGAACTGAGCCTCAGTAGTAACTATGGAATAATGTGATTTGAGTTGCTATCTAGCTTGATTAATGTTTATTAACTATTCCTTAATGTATTCCGTAATACTACTGCACAGTAAGCAGTCTATTATTACCAACACAAAACCAATGTTCTCAATTCTTCAAAGCTTTATCATAATCTAAACCAGCCCACAAACAAAACAGAATCAATTGTATTGTCATCAACATACTTTTTTTTTCCTTTTACAGTTACCAGGGTTTGAACTTAGGGTGTGTCACTTGCTATGTAAGTGTTCTACTAACTCGTGCCATACCTGTAGCCTATCATTTACTAAAATTTACCCTACTATCTCTACAGGGAACACAATTTCAGAGGCTACTTTTGCTGTGGGAGTTTCTAATAGGTTTTCTCAGTTGTTAGCACAAATGGTAAGTAAACACTGATGCACAATATTCTCATATTTCTTCCTATCTTCTATCGCTCAATCAGGTTTACTGCATTTGCTGGACCTGAGAAAAGGAAGAATTCAATAGAATGAAGAGTGACTGTGGTGGACATGGGAGAGGATAATCAGAATTCAACGGGGAATCTCTCTGATGACACCAACTTACATCATAGTGAAAAGCTTCAAATTAGACTCTCCTATAATTAACAGTATAGACCACTGAACATGCACAGTGATCATAGCCCATTTACAAAAGGTCATCAACCTTCTAACCAAACAGATGAAAAACACATGGGAAAAAGTACTGTTCTCACCAGCCAGTCACACCACCCGTTACAATCTGGGTAGCTACTGAGTATTTTTCTACCACAGGTCCCGAACTGTGGCCAAACACTCGATTCCACCAGTGGTGTCTTCTTGCATACTCAGTTAAATCCAACACTTCGTATGAGTCGTCATCGCTCTCATAGTCTTCAAAATACAAAATGGAAGAAAATTGAGTCAATCTTCAGTCAGAAATATAGCATATGTGTGTGTGTATGTATATATATATATATATATACATATATGGTCTACATATGAAAATGGCCAAATGGGAATTGATAAGTGTGCTTAACTCAATTCCTGAGACCAGAGGCTGAGAGTAAAGGACCTAGCAATAGTACTCCCATTTCCTCTCCAAGGGCCCAAGGAAGGCCTTGAGGAAATGGGAACCTAGCCAGTTGAGTTACACCGCTATCTATGAGGGGTCACCCTTGATCACCAGGATCAAGGCCTGGAGATCCTTTTCTGGGGGGGGGGGTTCTCCTGAGGAGGGCAAGAACCAACACACTGGGGGAAAATCACTTTATAGTGGGACTTAAAAAAAAAAAAGAAGAAGGGGGCAGGGAGTTTGGCCTAGTGGTAGAGTGCTTGCCTAGCATGCACAAAGACCCAGGTTCAATTCCTTGGTACCACATACTTAGAAAAAGCCGGACGTGGTGCTGAGGCTCAAGTGGTAGAGCTCTAGCCTTGAGAAAGTCCAAGGACAGTGCTCAGGCCCTGAGCTCAAGCCCAGGACTGGGAAAAAAAAAAAAGAAGAAGAAAAAGAAAAAGGGAAAGGTCATTTGAAAATGGAGATGAAGAGTCAGGGGCGGGGTAGGGCAAGGCTGTGTTGGGGCAGGGGCACCGCTTTCAGCTTGAGCTCCTTGGAGCGTAGGTAAACTACTCCAGAAGGAGTGCTCAAAGGAGATGCCTCAAAACAGAGCCCCAGGAACGCTGGAGCAAGGGGAGGAAGCAAGGTCGAGAGCTGTGAGCCGCGTCTCAGATTCGACTTTGGGCCCTGGCCGCTCACCTTGGGGAGGGGGGTTCCGGGACGCCATGATACCGCCGGCGGGCAGTTCGGGGTGGTCCCCGCCCGCCCTCCTCAACTCCGCACTTTAAGGGCCGCTCTAGGCCGAGAAGTCTATGGTAGCCTTTTCTTTGCTCCTCCTCCTTCTCCTCCTCTTCCACCCCCTCCTCCTACTCCTCCAGCAAGGATATCGCCGCCCACTTCGTTCTGCGCAAGATTTTCCACGCAGCTCAAGATTTCCCGCACAGGCGCATTGCTTGGGATTGGGGCGGAAGAGTTGAATCCCTGCCTGCGTTGACTTATGGGAGTTGTAGTCCAATACCCTTCTGACTTGTGAACAAAGTGTGTTCCCTGCCCCCTTAGAATTTCCATAACCATAATTTTATTACTTTCTTAAAAAGCCTTAGTGCTGCAGGAACGGATGAAGGGGAGGCACATGCTGCTTAACAAAAGAAGCACTTTGGTATTAATAGATTCCTTTTTGATGGAATGTCAGGACACTGTTCTAAAGCTCTTTTTAATTGGGTCTCCTCCTTAGCCCTTGTCTTTAACTTGCTTAGACGAATTGAAACATGAATCCTGCTACATCAGTTTAGTGAGAATTTTCCACTTCATATCTAATCACTCTCAAAATCCATTTAAATTCTTCCTATGTGCTTGATATCTGAATCACTCAGACCTTCCTTCAATAGGACTCTTGTTAAATCAACTCAGCAAGAGTCCCCTACATTTCATGTCTCCTCTTGCTAGCATCCTACTCTTTGACCCACTCATTCAGATAGCTTTAAATCCACAGCTGCATTTGCTACAGGCAAAGTTGAGCTGGGTTCTTCATCCTTATTGCAATAGCCCTGACACTAATTTCAAGAGTGATGAATAAATAGTATTTCTTACCATTTTAAAAATAATCAATACTTAGGTTTTTTTAAAAAAAAAAAAACTAATAAAATTCCCAACTGGGAATTGGAACATTTGTACCTCTTCTCTTTTTCACAGTTTGTATGAGGAACAGAAAGAAGGCAGAGGAAAGCTCAGGGTCTGGTCTGATGAGTTGCTCAAGAGGAAACAATTTTGTAATATCTATGTAATTTAATTTTTTCCAGTCTTGGGGATTGAACTCAGGGCCTAAGCACTGTCCTCGGGCTTTCTCAAGGCAGAAGTTCTACCACTTGAGCCACAGCACTACTTATAGCTTTTTCTATGTATGTGGTACTAAGGAATGGAACCCAAATCCATGCATGTTAGGCCAGCATTCTACCACTAGGCCATACTCCCAGCCCCTAATTTAATTTTTGATATGTAGTCTTCAAAATAGTCCAAGCTATCCTGGAATTCAGAATCTGCATGCCCTAGCCTGCAGAATGATGGGATTACAAGCACGCACCATCATACCTGGCTTTTAGGCATCATTTTTTTTTCATTTAAACCGGACAGGAATTCAATTAAATGCAATGTATGTGAATTAATGCACCTTCTATCTGGCAAATATCATGTAACTCTTCTATTAATTACAATAAAAAATATGGAAAAAAGATTCACCCAGAAGTTCCATATGACACTGCAGAATATAGCCTCAAAGAAAATAAAGTACCTAGGAATTAACTTAACAAAGAATGTAAAGGACCTTTTTGATGAAAACTTTAAAACCCTGTAAAACCCTGAAAAAGGAAATTAAACCAGAATTGAGGAAATGGAAAAACCTCCCATGCTCCTGGATTGGAAGAATTCACATCGTGAAAATGGCAATCTTGCCAAGGGCTATCTACAAATTCAACACAATACCCATCAATATCATTCTTTAAAGAAATAGAAGAAGCAATCCAAAATTTCATATGGAATAATAAAAAAAACGTGTATAGCAGAAACAATTCTTAGCAGAAAGAACAGCGCTGGAGGAATTTCAATACCAAACTTTAGACTCTATTACAGGGTTACAGTGACCAAAACAGCTTGGTACTGGCACAAGAACAGGCCTGAATACCAATGGAATAGGACTGAGGACCCAGATATTAAACCACAGACCTATGGCCACCTAATCTTTGATCAGGGAGCCAAAAAATAGAATGGAAGAAAGACAGCCTCTTCAACAAGTGGTGATGGCAGAACTAGTTAAGTACCTGCAGAAAACTAAAGTTGGATCCTTCTTTGCCACCCTGCACCAGGGTTAACTCCAAATGGATCAAAGACCTCAAGGGAAAAGCAGATACACTGAAAATTTACAAGAAGGAATAGGAGATACACTAGGCCTCCTTGACACAGGTTGAAACTTTCTTAATAAGGACCAAGAAACACAACAAATCAGAGAAAGGCTGGATAAGTGGGACTGCATTAAACTGCAGAGCTTCTGTATGGCAAAGGACATAGCTATCAAATTAACTAGAAAGCCTACAGAGTGAGAGAAGATCATCACTAACCATACAACAGACAAAGGCCTCATATCTAAAATATATCAACAGCTCAAAAATTGAATCACTTCAAAACTAATCCCCAAAGAAACAACCATCCCATTTAAGATGGGCCAAAGACTTAAAGAGAGTCTTCTCTGAAGAAGAAATAAGGGTGGCATACAGACACATGAAGAAATGCTCGACATCTCTGGCGATAAAAGAAATGCAAATCAAAACAACTCTAAGATTCCACCTCACTCTAGTTAGAATGGCCAGGATCAAGAAATGTAATAACAACAGATGCTGGAGGGGATGTGGCCAGGATGGATCACTACTACACTGTTGGTGGGAGTGCAAACTCGTTCAACCACTGTGGAAAGCAGTATGGCAGTTCCTCAAAAGACTAAACATAGAACTCCTCTATGACCCAGCAATTCCACTACTTGGCATTTACCCAATCGTCCAGAAACAAGGGCATACTAAATCCACCAGCACAACAATATTCATTGCAGCACTATTTACCATAGCAAAAATATGGAACCAACCAAGATGCCCCTCAGTTGATGAGTGGATCAACAAGATGTGGTATTTATACACAATGGAATTCTCTGCAGCAGTCAGAAAGAACGACATCCCCCCCACCCATTTGTAAGGAAATGGAAAGACTTAAAAAATCATACAAAGTGATGTAAGCCAGACTCAAAGGAACATAGGCCCAATGGTTTCCCTCATTTGTCATAATCAGTAGAAACCTTGGGCTCTCTTAGCAGAGATTTACAATAGAACAAAACCTAGATACTTAAGGCCCTATAGAATGATGATAAATGAAAGGACCTCCAGGATATAGAAACAAAAGCCATATAATGAGTGACTGTTGTTCTTAATGTTATATATTATCTCTCATTTCTTTTGCTGTCCCTTGCTTATGTCATATTTTACCTTGTTATATGATATATTGGATGTATGGGTATTTTGATTATTTGAAATTAGATAGGAAGGGGGGAAAACAAGATGAGGGGAGGGGTGGGGGGAGGGAAATGGGGACCTAGACATGAGAAAGGGTATCAATGTATGTGAAGTAATGCACCCTTTATCTGGTGAATATAATGTAACCCTTCTATTAATTGCAATAAAAATATATGAGAAAAAGACTGCAGAATGTAAAAACATGACATATTGGTCACTAAACAACTCACCCAAATTCACATAAATTTGCACCAAACATATTTTAAAATTGCATTGTACCTCTCAACCATACAATTAAACAGAATGGTTCAATCAGTATTAACTTTAATAGAAAAGCAAGAACTTCTACTGTGCATCACATTACTTAAATTATTGACTTCTATAATTGCACTTCATGTTTCAATTCCTGACACTTTTGAAAATAATATTCTTTTTATTGTAATAAATAGAAGAGTTACAGTTATATTCTCCAGATAGAAGGTGCATTACTTCACACACATTGATCCCCCTTCTCATGTTTTTGGCCCCACTTCCTTCCCCCAACCCCCTCCACTCATCTTGTTTCCCCCATTCCCTTTCCTATTTCAAATAAACAAATAAACGTATATACAATATAGCAGATAACAAGGTACAATATATGTAACAATATGAGAGGAACCAAGGGACAACAAAAGAGATGAGGAATAACATAGTACATTAAGAACAACAATCACATATTATATAGCTTTTGTTTCCGTATACTGGAGGTCCTTTCATTTAGCCTCATCCTATATGGCCTTATATGTCTAGGTTTTGAGCTATTGCAATTCTCTTCCAGGAGAGTCCAAGGTTTGTACTAATTATTGAATATAATATTCTTATTTATTAATATTCTTTTCATTTATAAGCTTGCACATTTGTTCCAGTCACTTCTTTTTTTTGCCAGTCCTGGGATTGAGCACAGGGCCTGAGCACTGTCCTTGGACTTTCTCAAGGCTAGAGCTCTACCACTTGAGCCTCAGCACCACTTCCGGCTTTTTTCTATATGTGGTACTGAGGAATCGAACCAGGGTCTTCATGCATGCTAGGCAAGCATCTTAACCACTAGGCCAAACTCCCAGCCCCCTCCAGTCACTTCTTGACTGAAACTTTTCCTTAGCATGTGAATTACTTGACTTCATTATCATTTGTATTAGCGTACTCTTAAGTGACTTGTATTTCTTTAGTTCTTACCATATACATAAAATAATTAATCTATTAGATTCAGTAATATTTTTTCTTTTCATTTAAAATTAGTTGGAAGACACAAATACTTTCCTTTATGGCCTAATATAATTCCACTATTCTACAGAAACTAACAGGACATAAGAACATGGAGATAATAATGGCAATCAGTTTATTTAATGTTTATGAGGATAGTTTGCAGAATTGAAGGTAAAGGCAAATGAGATGAATGTCACACTCCAAACACATGGCAGAAACAGAAGACAGTACAACTGAGCTGAATGCTCATGTACATAATTCTTGCTGCTCAGGGGGCTGGCTACAGTCTGAGAATCAGGATTTGAAGTCAACCTAGGCAGGAATGTCTGTGAGAGACTTATCTCCAATTCAAAAAGCTAGAAACAGAGCTGTGGCTCAAGTGGTAGAACATTTGCTTGAACAGAAAAACACGCCAAGGGACATGCTTAAGGCCCCAAGCTCAAACCACAGTAAAGAGGTGAAAGGATTAAGTCGGGGAAGAGGTGTGGAAAGAGGGATCAAAAGGATGAGGATATTGGAAATTTTGGACATTGATATTAAAACAAGGCACAAAAATTCAGAACTGGAGACTATATTCAAGTGGTAGATCACCATCCATGAGTGGAAAAGCCAAGGGAGAGTGAGTTCAAGCCCCAGAAACAAGGTGATCTGATGAGTGCAGAAACAATGAAATTATGTTATTAAAAGTTATAACTAAGGATGTAACTCAGTAGTAAAATGCTTACCTTACATGGGATACTGGATTTTCAAACTCCAATACCATAAAAAATAAAAATAAATAATGTAAATATCAGTGTAACTAATCCTATACCTCCCCAAACTGCTTCTGAAATTGAGGATGGGACAAAATGAAAGATACCTTGTTCCAAATTTTTAAATCAGGTCCTGAAAGTATAAACTGCTTATTTGGGGACATGGGTTAAGAATTTGTGAATGAAGACAATAGCCAGTTGGGTCATGTGATTTGGAGACCTCCTAGCCCTTTAAATGTCTCAAAGTTTTCTCAGCCTGTGGCCTGTCAAAGGCACTTGTAACAATGTAGAGATTGTCACTTATATGTAAAACTCAAAACCATTGTAAAAGGATTTTATGTAGGATTTTAGGAATTGCAATTTAGGGGACTAGTGTAGAAAGCTCTGAATCAGTGTTCTAAAGAACCGTTGGGTCGGAGGAGGGAAAGGGGACAAAAACATGAGAAGGACCAAGAATCTGAATCCACATAGATCTTTCTCTAAGTCCGTCCTCCGATATCTCAGACCTGCCTATCCAAAGAGCCCCTGACTGCTTTATAGATGGCATTTCTTTTAGATGTTCTCCTTATATAGCAGAAGGATATGCCTTTATTCAAGGAAATCCAGAGAATCCAGGAACGAATGGGTCGAACTCCCAGCCCCTCAATGGAGAAGAGATGCCCTCGGAACTCCAGCCCTTCAACAGAATGATCTGATGGGAAACCACCCCCTAAAACAATGCCCCATGTCAGCAGGAAGTAGCCAGAAAAACAACCATCAACCCCTTTCCTTTGTCTCCCCCCTTCGGCCCAACTTTTCATGTATGCAAAAGACCCCAAATGAAGGATCCTCCTCTTCCCTCTAGGCCCAGCCCAATCTTTTTATGTATCTGAAGATGGAATATGAAGGATTGAGTCCTGTCTTAGTCCCCAAGGTCAAGCAAAGCACCAGGTGCATGCTCTTGTGCTTATCAGCAGGAAGCCTTGGTCCCCAGGGGATAATGTCCCCCATACCCAGGGTGGAGCATTCCATTGTGGGCCTGGCCAAAGACACCACCCTGGGTCCCCAGTAGACCATAACCCATTTCATTTTATTTTTGCTTCCTTGTTAAGCCCTATCTAAGCCTACCCCAAAATCCAGTCCCTAGCACAACCTCCAATCCCGGGGGGAAGGTCTGTGCCCTTCATTGTTTCTCAATAAACAGTCCTCATCTGTTTAACAACAACAAAAAAAAACATGAGAAGGATGAGAAGGGGTATCAATGTTCCATAAGTAATGGACCCAGTATGTGACGAATGTAACTGTAACCCCTCTATGCATTACCCCGACAATAAAATGAAATATAAAATAATATAAAATAAAGTGAGAGCTAATGTAAGGTCAAATGTTATGAAGGAATGATGGATGACAGTAGGTTTTTAGATTGCAGGCCAAAAGTCCAAGAGTTCCAAGTTAAGTCTAGCCCTATGCCAAATAAAGAGACATGGGTGGAGGAGGGAGAAATATGATAAAGGATAGAGACAGGAAATATATTACCATCGTAAGACAGCACGTCAGTATACCAGAAGCCAGTGCTTCAGGGATATATGGACATTGATCTCAAGTTAAACTGGAGCTGGCAGGGGTGAGAAAACTACACAAAATTGAAGTAATTCCAAATCATAGGTTTGGCCTAGTGACTATTAGCTCAACCTTTGTCTCTGGCAAATTTGGGGAAATGTTATCAGTTGCTATTGCTTCTTCGTTTGTGCAGAGCAATAACAATTCTGTCTGGTAGGTGGTTGGTCCTGAGCTTTTGGTTATCTTTGTTCTTTTACTTTGTAGCTGTTTCACCATTTCCCACAAGATAATAAGAAGAAAACATTGCCTGTCTGAGGGACAGTCTGCCTTTTGTCACAAGATGCTTATTGGCTGCAAATCCTGTTCTTTCTGTAGACCAAGGGAATTGCAAAGAGAAGGCAGAATGGCTCAAATCAAAGAGCACTGATAAAAAAAAATGGGACCTGGGTGCTCAGCTTTTATTCTGCTTTTAGTTCATTCATGTGCAAAAGTAAAATAAAAGTGGTTTTTAAGTTGCCTCTAAGAGGGCTACAAAACCAATGGAAGATATAAAAGAAATGTATAAAAAGAACAGAAATGTATATAAAACAAGCGTCTCAGAACCTCTTGGTATGTATCCTGATCCTCTGAATATCATGGCTGTCTGGTTGTTCCAAATGCCTGATGTCAAAAAGAAGTGACCAAAGGTTTAAGTTCAGGCAGAACCTGGAAATATGAATATATATGCTTCCTGATGGCTTCCTAACTCCACTTTAAGAAAGTTTTTCAATGTTACTTTCATCTTCCTTTTTTTTTCATAAGATGTTAATATTCAAATTGTGGCTGGGGACTGCTGACTCACCTGTAATCATAACTACAACACAGAGGCTACAATCTGAGGGTAGTGATTCAAAGCCAGCCTGGGCAGCAAAGTCTGTGAGACTTTTTATTTTGTTCAGTCCAGGGGCTTGAACTCGGGGTCTGGGCACTATCCCTGAGCTCTTCAGCTCAAGGCTATTGCTCTACCACTTGAGCTACAGTGCCACTTGGGTGAGACTTTTATCTCCAATTAACTAATAGAAACCGGAAGTGGAATTGTGGCTCAAAGTGATAGAGTGCTAGCTTGAGCCAAAGAAGCTCAGGGAAAGCACCCAGGCCCCGAGTTCAAACCCTAAGACTGACCAAAAACACAAAATAGAACAACAAAAAAAACCAAGACAAATTGTGTAAGACTCCACTTTTCAAAAGCAATATGACCTCAAGGACAAAGTTTAAATCTCCTCAATGATTTTTAGTTTTGTTTTTAATTACAGGTTTGAGTTTATACACTCCATATTCATTGTTAATTGTTATGGGTTAGATGAGTGTTTTCCAAAGATACATGCATATTGAAGACTTGGCTCCCGGGCTGGTGTTACTGGGAGTGGTAGAGCCTTTGGAGATGGATCTGAGAGCTCCTTATGCCATTGAGATTGTTATAGTTTGAATATGAGATTTGGGGTGGGGGCTTGGTTGCCAGCTTTGGGAGCTATTTGGAACAAGGCATCTGCTTTCATAAATGGACTAACTTTGATAGATTCAAGGTTTGAACAAATTATTGTGAATGGTTCGATTGTGGATAATAAGACATGACTGGAGGAAATGGGTCACTGGGGATGTGTCCTCTGGAACTATGTCTTGCACTGATCACTCTCCACTACTGTTTTTCTGTCTTTCAGGCAGTGTGAAGTGAACAGCTTTACCTTACCACATGCTGTATTGCATAATGTTCTGCTTTACCATAGGTCCAGAAACAAGCCACATCACTGTTGACTGAATATCTGAAACTAACAGCCAAAGTAATTTTTTCCATCTTTTAAATTGTTTCCTCAGGTGCTTGTCACAGCAGAGAAAGTCTGACTACATCAGGGAAACCTGCCCTCTAGAGTAAATTATGGGACTTTTGACCACCCAGTCTTTCTCTGCTCCTGGATCTTTTTTTTTTTCTTTTTGTCAGTCATGGGGTTTGAACTCTGGGCCTGGGTGCTTTCCCTGAGCTCTTCAGCTCCAGGCTGGTTCCCCACAGGGCCACTTCCAGTTTTCTAGTGGTTAATTGGAGATAAGCATCTCACAGACTTTAGTGCTTAGGCTGGCTTTGAAACCACTATCCTCAGGTCTCAGCCTTCTGAGTAGCTAGGATTACAGATGTGAGTCACAGGCACCTGGCTGTTTCTGCCTCGTGATGTGAACAGTTTTCTCAGATGGGTACTCATTGACATTACCATCTAGTACATTCACCAGAGGTCCAAAGCCTGAGGCCACCTCATCTTGGACTGGAATTGACAGAACCATAAAACTACATAAACTATCTTTCTTTATAAGTTATGCCCTGAGATATTTGGTTATAGTGGTAGGAATCTTATTAACACATTAACCTACTCCTAAAGATGTAGCAAATAAAGAAATACCAAATTATGGGTCACTAAAAAAAGAGAAAGTAAAGTCATAAACTGAAAGGATGAACTGGAGAGTTAACTAGACCAAATGACACTGGCATTAGCAGTATCTGCCAACTATAGAAAGAATCCACTCTTATTATTTGAAATCAAATGGCTATGGAGATGTGAAGAAGAGACAGAATAACAAACACTGTCTTTAAGATATCAGAAAATGGACTTTTGTATCCAAAATATCTGCAAGACTTATACAAAGATTAATTAAAAAGACTGAAAGACTTTGAGGGTTGAGAAGAAAGTTTTAAATGCTGTTCCCTCTGACATGGTTAATCTTGATCAGAAACTTTATTGGATTAAGAACTTCCTAGGAAATTAGTAAAGTGCACCTCTGAGTCTATAAGAGTGTTTCAGAGAAGATTAAATAAGTGGGGAAACCTACCTTGAGTTTGGACAGCACCAACCAATAGACCTGGAGCCCAGATAAAATAAAAAGAGGAAAAAGGAGGAATCTATCTGCTAGCAAAGCTCTACTCTTTCAACATGATGTTCTGCCCACTACAGGCTAAGAAACAATGGAACCAGCTGACCACAGACAGTAACCTCTGAAATAATGAGCCAAATAGTGTCTCCCTCCCCTTAAACTGTTTCTCCAGGTATTTGTCACATTGATGAAAGTCTGACTAACATACCTTCTGGTGATATAACCTTACAGTGATATGCCCTTGCTACTAGCTTAAAGTAGTTATTTATGTATTTTAGTATAGATTTTTTTCTTTCCCAGTAATGAAAATTTGCTATTTTGGCAACTGGTTTCATGTGCCAACTGTAGACACAAAATTTCCAAAGAACTATGACCCTTCTGATGTTCAAGGGATTAACTTTTTTAAAATTAATATGTTAATTGGTGATTTTTAAATTTTCAGTAATCGTTTTGTTGTGAAAATTGATATATGTGCTGGTATTTTTTGTGATTATGCCAAAAATATAGCTTGGATATGCACTTGCTTTCTTTTTCTTCTCTCATTTCTTTTCCTTTTCAGTTTTTCTTCTTTCCTTTTTTTCCCTCTTCTTTTTCCTTTCCCTTTTCTTCCTTTCCATCCTTTCTTTTTCCTTCCATCCTTTCTTTTTTTCTTTGACAGAGTCTTATATGACTCAGGCTGGCCTTAAATATTCAATCTTCATGCCTTGGTCACCCAAGTAGCTGGCATTTTCACCACGGTGCCCAACCAATCCCTAAGTTGTCAATGGCATTGTTCCAAAATGTTGTGAGTAGCAACGTATCCAATACAGAACAGTTTTTCTTTAAACCATAATAAAACTGTATGGAAGTCTGATCAATTTTTTGTAATCTGCTCCTTTCCTTAAGGCCCTCTATATGGAAACTTCAGGGTTTTTTTTTAATGTGCCAATGGCAATGCTAGATGTTATGGTATGCATCAGTAATCCTAGCACTTGGGTGACTATGAAAGCAGGAGGATGGTAAGTTCAAAGACAGCCAGAGCTACACAGATATATCCTCTCTCAAGAAAGGTGTCTCATTGGACAGACAGAATACTTCCTATGTACTAGGCAATCTCTTCTCCCTGTCTAGTTGGCTATCCCTGTTAGCTCTTCTATCTTTAAAGCTACACAAGAGAATACAACAAAATTTAGTACCATCTTCTCCTTTCCCCCTCCCTTGTTGTTCCACAGGTAAGCATCTTTTCTCTATCTGAATACTTAGCAAAATTGCCTTTACAAGACATAGTCTTTACATATTCAAGTTTCAGTTTCTCCATGCATACTATAGGAAGGTGGCAAACTCTTTTTGTAAAGGGCTAGATAGAAAATATAGTAATTTTCCATATTTGTGGATTGCGTATCCTCATAGTCAACTAACTGAAGCTGGAAAATATCTGGGAGTAAAAGTCTTTTAAAACTCAGAACTCTTTTTTTTCCTCGTTTCTATTACCTAAATAATGCACTCTAGCAAGTGTTTACATGGTATTCACATCACATTGGGTATTATAAGTAATCTAAAGATGATTTAAAGTGTACAAGAAGATGTGCATATGTTTTTTTGTAAATAATATGAAATTTTGCATGAAAAACTCAAGCATCTACAGACTCTGGAGTTTTTGGTCCCTATTCACTAAGAATACAGAGGATTTTAGGCTTTGTTAACCACCTACTGTCTCTATGTCTTCTTTTCTATCTTCTCCCTTTCCTCCTCCTTCTTCCTTTTATTTCTCTACTTCCTCTTGTCCTTCTTCCTCCTTCCTTATCCTTCGTCCCTTCTCCTTCCTTCTTTCCTTTGAATGTGTAAAACCATTTCTTAGTTCACCTACAACAAAAATAGAATGTGAGGCAAATTTTTGCTGGCAATTGGCAGACAGAAAAATTCACAGGGAGGACCTAAGCAATCTCTCTGGTCTTTTCTACAGCATACCCCAAGATTCCTTCTCTTCTAGACCCACTCAACTTACTCTGAATGCATATTGCTTTTTCTACTTCTGTGACTTGGTTCATGGGCTTTCCTCTGTGTGAAAGCAATGATGCTTCTGTGCTAGCAAATACCCAGACATATTATAAGACATGTCTTGAAAAGGATCTTTTACCTAGTTCTTCTCTACTTCTTCCAAAGACTGTTCTATCTTGGTTATGATCCTTATATTGAATTTGAAGCAGTCAGATTTAGTGGGGAATTTTTTTTCCCTAACTCAAAGCCTTATACTTGATTTTTAACTCAAAGCCTTACACTTGCTAGGCAGGCACTCTACCACCAGAACCACACCTCCAATCCTTTATGCTTTTGTTATTTTTCAAATAGAGTCTCTTTTTTTGCCTGAACTGGCCTGGACTGAATTTTCCAATTTATAGTTGCAATGTAGCTGGGATGATAAGCATGAGCCACCATACCTGGCTCATAGTTAGCATTTAATTAAGTATTTGAATGACTTTGCTGAAGCCAGACCTGAGTTCACATTGCTGTAATTCCCTCCCCTGTCTTTGGAAAAGGCATTAGTTTTCCTGAGCTTCAAGTTCTTCCTCTCAAATTTTCGAGAGATGAAATGATAAATACATAATAACATCAAGTATGTAAAGAGCTGGAAGCATGGCCAATAATGACTATTCACTAAAGGGTATCTTTTTTAATCAGTTATTGATTTACGAAACATTTATTGAACACTTCTAAAGGGCCAGGGAATATGCTAGGTACTGTCATTAATAGATTAACAAACAAGATGGGCAAGTTTTGATCTTCTTGAATATTATAACAACAAAGGAAAACTGATCATTAAAAGTTGCAATTAATGCTGGAAAGAAATGTAAAAGGCATAAAATCTGATATATATGTGCATATATTTGATAATCTGCTGGGAGTGAAATGAAATTAAATCTGGAATTTAATTTGGGCTAGTCTTTTCAACTCTTTAATTGTTAATTACAAAATGAGGATTATATTTTAACCCTTTCCACTCCCCGTTCTACCTGTAATATCCCATGGTTATTTCTTCTATTCTTCACCTCCCTGACCATACTACTGATATTAGAAAAAACTTTAGAGATCCTGGCTAGTCTCCTAAAGTTCCTGTTATATACTAGATTCTGCCCTCCTAAAATTCATAAGTTAAAGCCCTAACCCCTAATACGACTGTGTTTGCAGATGGGGCCTTTAAGGAGTTATTAAGGTTAAGTGAGATTTCAAGGTGGGACCTTGATCCAATAAAACTGGTATTATTCTAATGGAAAGAGGCATCAGAGAGTTTCCACACTCCACATGCACTGAGAAAAGGCCATGTAAGGACACAGTGAGAAGGTAGTGATCTATGAGCCGGGAAGAAAGGCCTCATCAGAATCTAACCTCAGTGGCACCTTGATCTTGTACTTACAAACTCTAGTACCATGAGAAAATAAAGTTCTATTGCTTCAGCTATTTTGTTGTGGTAGCTCAAGCTTATTAACATAGTCTCTCAACCCCTTCCCACCCTCTGTGTGTTCTCAGGTTCTACAAGAACTTGCCAGAAGTTCAAATGAGAAAAGTCCCATTCAGACTATTCAGCTTTAGACTCTGAAACCAAATGGAGAGGGTTCAGATGTCAATGAGGGGCTGGGCTGTGAAAAGAGGACATTGGACATAGAAACAAGAACTTGACCCTCTAAAATAGCCATAAAAATCAAGTAAGTATTATTTGCATGTAAAATAGTCCTCCTGTACTGGACTAACTTGAAAGACTTTCTTAGTTTCACTCCCCACGTTTTCTGTCTCTGCTGAGAAGGCCTTTGCTGTTTCTTCCTACTAGGTACCAAGGCTTACTCAGAAATTAGTTATCTCATAAATTCATAATAAGATTTTAATTGGTTACTGGGACTTATCAGTGCCATCCTCACCCAAATCTTCATAAGCAATTTTTTTGGAGGCAGTGGTGTTTGAACTCAGGACTTTATGCTTGCTCAGCTGGTGCTGTACCAAATGAACCACACCTCTAGCTCTTCTTTTGGCTCATTATTTTGGAGATGAAGTCTCATGGATGGTTCTGTACCAGCTGGCACAGAACCATGATCCTCTGAATCTCACCCTCCTAAGTAGCTAGGATTAGAGATATGAGTCATTGACACCTAGTTCAGATATACTTTTGAAGGTGACCTGTAATCAGTAACTCAAAGAAGTTGTTTGGGCCACTATATGAATAATTTTACTTGTCCCTAAGCAAATTAGCATGCTAAGAGTGAGAAAACTTGTATAAAACTTATTTGAAAACAATATTTCTCTACCCTAATTTGAGCCAAATGTTGCCCATTTACTTCCATATTTTACATCATCTAAACACCTTAAGTGATTTTCAAAGGAATTAGATAAACAACTGCTATGGACCAAACTGTTTTAAAACAGATACAGCATATACTAGCACACTGAAATACTGATAAGTATAAATTATGTAGCTCAGGCTGACCATAACGCTATGTAGTCAAGGCTGGTCTTGAACTCAAGGTCTTCCAGCATCAGCCTTCCAAGTGTTGGGGTTATAGGTATGTGCTAACATTTCTGGCATTAGTTTTTGGATTTTGTTTGGTTTTGTTTCCTATAATAGAAAGAATAGAGGAAGTGGAAAGCATCGAATGATAGATGAATATCTAAGGAAATTTTTTTGTTGAACATTGTGTTTTAACAGACTGTAGTAACAGGAAGATGCCTAAATGAAAACAATGTAAATCAAATGGTTTATAGAGTTTGGTCGCAACTTATTTATTTAATTTCTGCAAAATAATATATTACAACATGATACTGTGATGGATTATATTACAGACCTCATTCTGTCTCTGGCATTTGTCCTCACATAAGGCTGAACTAAAATGTTTATAAGACAGTGACAAACTAGCATTAGTTATAGAAAAATAAAGATAGGAAAATTCAAAAAAGAGAGAAATGTGTGAGGACAATCTACCTAGGTATGAAAATTTAATATTTTTAAAGTCAGTAATTAAAACAGTGTGATACTGTTGCATAAACAGACTAGCCAAATGAACAAAATCAAAATCCAAAAATAAAACCAATACACATTAGAATTAAAACATAGACTCTTTTTTTCTCATATATTTTATTGTAATTAATAGAAGGGTTACATTATATTCACCAGATAGAAGGTGCATTACTTCACATACATTGATACCCTTTCTCGTGTCTTGGTCCCCGTTTCCCTCCCCACACCCCCGCACCTCTTCTTGCTTTCCCCCCTTCCCTATCCAACTGCAAATAACCAAATACGCATATATACAATACATCAGAAAACTAGGTAAAATATTGTAACAATATGAGATAACCAAGGGACAGCAAAAGAGATGAGAGATAACATAGTACATTAAGGACAACAATCACTCATTATATGGCTTTTGTCTCTATATCCTGGAGGCCTTTTCATTTAGCATCATTCTATATGGCCTTAAGTATCTAGGTTTTGTCTATGTTTAGTCTTTTGAGGAACTGCCAAAAGATAGACTCTTAAGTCAGATAGAGACTTTATTAAAAACTTGTCAGAGCTAGGTATGGTGGCACACTCCTGTGAACTCCTAGGCTCAGGAAGATTGTGAGTTGGAGGCCAGCCTAGGCTAGAAAATAAGACTCTCAAAAAATAAAACAGCAAATACAAAACTTAAAAAGAAAACAAAAACACCCTCTTTTCAGAAAATGGAGGCTGATGTCTTAACATCTGGAAAAATATAAAGCGGGGCCCAAATTTTCAACATACACCAGCATAAATTCCAAATAGACATAGAAAATGAATAATAAAATTCTTGCAGAAAACATGGACAAATTCCTTTGTAACTTTACAGTGAGAACAGCCTTTTATGAATAATTCAAAAGGTCAATACATTTACTTATATAAAAATTAAAGCTTGGGCATCAAAAAAGCAAAGCCAAAAAAAAAAAACAAATTATAAGCTGGGAACTAGATTGAAAATTCAGGCAGGGAGTTTGGCCTAGTGTTAAAGTGCTTGCCTAGCATGCATGAAGACCCGGGTTCCATTACTCAGTACCACATACACAGAAAAAAGCCGGAGGCTCAAGTGGTAGAGCTCTAGCATTGAGAAAGTCCAAGGACAGGGCTCAGACTCTGAGCTCAAGCACAGGACTGGCAAAAAAAGACTGGAAATTAATACCAAAATTCATATCAAGGTAAAGGGCTAATTGCCAAGTTCCTAAAAAAGAAAGATAAAAGTTGAGTGAGTGGGACTCACACCCACGATGCTAGCTCCTGAGGCTAAGAAGTGAAGGATCTCAACTCAAAATCAGTCTAAGCAGAAAAGTCTGTCAGATTCCATCTCTAACTAACTAGCAAAATACTAGGCTGGAGGTATTGCTCAAGTGGCAGAGTACCAGCCAAGTGAGCAAGCTAAGCAAGAGCACAGGGTCCTGAGTACAAGCCCTAGTACCAGAAAAAAAAAGCTAAGACAGATAAAAGAAAAAGATCAATCATCCCAACAAAAAAATAGTAAAATCCACATAGGCAATTCACAAGAAAAGAATAAAAAATAGTCCTCACATATATGGAATGTTCTGAATCTCAGAACACTAAACATACTAGATTTCACTGAACAGATTAGCAAAAACCCCAAGAAGTAGTGATAGTCCTGTATCTTGTGTAACCATCCTCACATGAATGTACACAGGTATTAGTGTTCTATGATTCAGCATAGTAAAAGAGTGGAGAAAACCCAGTTCTCCAGCACTGAAGATTCTGATTCATAAACCATAGTTTATCGACACAAACATAGCCATAATAAATAAATCAGTATAAGGAAGTTTTCTGTTTCCTGATTTAGAAAGCTTCCTAGAATATATTATCAAAATGGTGTGAAGAGGGGCTGGGAGTTTGGCCTAGTGGTTAAAGTGCTTGCCTAGCATGCACGAAGACCCTGGTTCGATTCCTTGGTACCACATACATACAAAAAAGCCGGAAGTGGTTCTGAGGCTCAGGTGGTAGAGCTCTAGCCTTGAGAAAGTCCAAGGACAGTGCTCAAGCCCTGAGCTCAAGCCCAGGACTGGCAAAAAAAATGGTGTGAAGAGGGGCTGGGGGCATGACCTAGTGATAGCATGCTTGCCTAGCCTGCACAAAATTCTGGGTTCAATTTCTTGGTATCACATACACAGAAACAGGAAGATAGCATGGCTCAAGTGGTAGAGCATTAACCTTGAGTAAAAAAGCTCAAAGACAGCCCAGGCTCTGAGTTCAAGCCCCAGGACTGGCAAAAACAAAAAACAGGGTTGGGAGCATGGCCTAGGAGTAGACTGCTTGCCTACCATGCACAAAGCCCTGGAGTTGATTCCACAGTACCACACACACAGAAAAAAACAGAAGTGATGCTGTGGCTCAAGTGGTAAAGCACTGACCAGAAAAAAATGCAGGTGGGCGCAAACAAGACACAGAGTCATCCATGTGCTTATTTTTGAAGAGATTTCTTGAAATACTATTCACCTACCACACCATTAATCCATTTGATATGTACAGTTTTTAATACATTATTAATTTTTAATTATGGGAAAGCAGATGCAAATAACATTTTACGTGGACAATTCAGTTGCATTGAGGTTACATGATTCATAACTCTAAGTAGTAACTAACAATGAAGCAATAACCTCTCAGTCTCCTCTCCATCTGTTGGTAATCTCTAGTCTACTTTCTGTCTCCAATTTTCTTATTCTAGTTATCTTTCATAAGTGGAGTCAGAGGCTCATGATGAGTGTAGCTCAGTGGTAGAGAGCTTGTCTAGAACAAAAAGGCTATGGTTTTAGTTCCTAGCAATCCTCCCCCCCTCAAAGAAAAAGTGCTTATCTTTTTGTAGCTAACTTATTTTTATTTATATTATTTTTCCAAGGTTCATTTCTACGGTAGCATGTGTCCACAACTTCATTCCTTTCTATAACTAAAAATAATCCATTGTATGTATAGACGACATTTTCTTTACTTCTGTGACTGTGGATGTACATTTCATTTCTTTTCACCAGTTGAATATTGTCAATTCTGCTTCCATGAACACTGATATACATGTCTGTATATTGGCATATAAGTCTGTGCAAGTCCCTGCCCAATATGCTAATTTTATGTAAGAACTTGAGTCAGAATAAATACCTATTTGCTTTTGTATGGATCTGTGTACAGAAACTCGGGAAGAATACACAAAGAACCATTTAGGAAAAGAACAAAGCAGGTGGAGATACAAAATTAAGACTTCACATTAGGTAAATGTTTCCCTGTTGTTTCAGTTTTTGATTCTATGAGATTTGATGACAAAGAGAAAAAAGGATTGAGTGGGATGGAGATTTGCAACTTACCCTGTGAGGGAAAAGAAAAACCAACCTTAGCAGAAATGGTGATTAAAGAGAGTCAGTCAACCACGGATATGAAATAAAAAAAAAACTTGAGTGTCCTTAGTTCTGACAAGAATAAATATCACTGCTAGAGAATGTAATTATTTTTACAGTATTTCACCTGTTATCTGATATATTATATATATGTATATTTGGTTATTTGAAATTAGATAGGGAAGGGGGAAAAACAAGATGAGGGGCGGAGTGGGGGGAGGAAATGGGGACCAAAACATGAGAATGGGTATCAATGTATGTGAAGTAATGCACCCTTTATCTGGTGAATATAATGTAACCTTTCTATTAATTACAATTAAAAATATATGAAAAAAACGCATAAGCAAAAGGTGTTATAGTACCTGGCTGATCAGAGGCTATTCAAAACTTGTAGGTGGCTCCCTAGAAAATTCCTGAGGTTTTCTCTTTTGTGATTAATTTGCTATACCTCAACATACTTCCTCAGGGGACTAAAACATGAGCATGTGACCCACTCAGTGAGCCCCGAGTATTTCAGGAGATGGGAAGGCTGCCAACAGCCTCATTCCCGCTCACAGGCAGATATTAAAATAACATTTCTCACTCCACAACATCTAGTACATTCTGACAGATTTGTATGGATGGATGTGGGTTTGCTCTTTGAGGGTACTTTGAGAGTTCATCTCTTGCAAAAGTGTTGAGACCCGACATTCAGCAGAGAAACAAGTAGTCATTAAAAAGGAAACAAATCAAATAAGAAAGAATAGGATTTTTTTTATTTGGGGGGGATGTATGTGTATGCCTGGGAATGTCAGCACTGGGGACTGAACTCAGGGCCTGGGCACTCTCCTATAGCTTTTGTGCTAAAGGTTGGCACTCTACCACTTGTGCCACAGCTCCACTTCTGGCTTTCATGTGGTTAAGTGGAGATTACAGTCTCATGGAATTTCTTTCTTGGACTCACTTTGAAATTCAAATTTTAAATTCTCAGTTCTTAGCCTCCCAAATAGCTAGGATTACAGGTATAAGCCCACTCGCACCCAGCAAATAAAAAATCATTTTAATAGTAATTTACTATTCTCCAAACTTACCTTATGATGATCTAGTAGAGTCCTCAGATCTCACATAGGTAAATGTTTGATTATGACCTTGGGTTTCTATAAGAGAAAAATTTGAAAAATTCAATGCTGGTTGTTTTCAACTATATATCTAGCCACAGCGTTTCAAGTAAAATTTGGAATTATTTCTTTAGAATTGCTAAACATGACCTCAGCAGTGCAAACCAAGAGAATGCTTCAAAGACAGCCCTCCATAGCTCCTGAGCATGGCTATAAGAGCCAGGAGAGAAATAAGACTATGCCTTATCCATAGCAGATAGGCAGCTCACATTCTCTGGGTTTGAACCTTCCCCCCAATTTTCTTGTCCCTTATGTTTGCAAGACTAAATATTAAGCAGGATGATTACATACAGCCCAATACAACATCAGGGTCTTTGTTTCAGTTGAAAAGAAACTGAGTACTTTACGAGTAGGAAAAAGTAGGAGGATGGGAGGAAAGACAGGAGCTATGCAGAATTTATTCTCAGTTGAAGTTATTGCTTGGCACCAGTGACTCATGTCTGTAATCCTAGCTGCTCAGGAGGCTGAGATCTGAGGACTTCAGTTGAAAGCCATCCCTGGCAGAAAAAATTGTGAAACTCTCATCTCCAATTAACTGCCAAAAAAAAAAAAAGCTGAAAGTGGAGTTGTGGCTAAAGTAGTAGAGAGCTAGCCTTGAGCAAAAAAGCTCAGGAAAGCACCCAGGCCCACAGTTCATGCCCCAGGACCAGAAAAAAGAAAAGAAAGAAAAGTTGCCCTGTAGAAAATGTTGATCTCTCAGTTCTACAAGGTGGAGTTCAGTTTTAACCTTCTCATAAGTATTCCAACATTCGAAGAATTTAAAATAATCATTGCACACATTTTAAAAATCCCAACTTACTATAATTATCTTTTACTGTAGCATAGCAAGCAGTCAGCAGCTTGTTTTGTGTGTTTTGTTTTGTTTTGTTTTGTCAGATATTCTAATATCTGATAGCTAGTTGGCAGGGTAGCTTTATATTTCTTTTTTCCTAAAGAAGGAAAAAGAAAAAAAAAAGGTTAAAAATGCTAATTTTTTGTAGATGCTAATGTTTTGTAGATAAAGTATTTCAAATATTGATAGGCATGTTATTCTTTTCATTATGAATGAAAAATAAATTCTTTGTGTTTGTCTGCCTTTTTGTCTGTTTGTCTGTTTGCCTGCTTGTTTACTTAATAAAGCTCTGTTTTCTTACCATCATGACCTGTCCAGAAATTATTTTTTTTGCCTGTCCTGGGGCTTGTACTAAGGGCCTGAGCACTGTCCTTGGGCTTTCTCAAGGCTAGAGCTCTACCATTTGAGTCTCAGCACCATTTCCAGCTTGTTTTATGTATATGTGGTACCAAGGGATCAAACCTGGGTTTCATGCATGCTAGACAAGCACTCTACCTCTAGGCCAAATCCCCAGCCCTGTCCAGAAATTCTTCTTCTGCCATTGAAGTCAAGGACCCTAAAGGAAGACATTTAAGGGGAAGCTTCACTGAACCTCACCTCCATCCAGTGACAATTCTTCTATTTTGCTATAGAAAATAGAATCCTTTCTAATTTTTAAAAATGCACTTTCAAGATCTCTAGGATATGGAAACAAGAGCTATATCTTGTGTGATTGTTGTTCTTAATGTACTATGTTATTCCTCTTCTCTTTTTTGCCCTTTGGTTATCTGACTTTGTTACCTGGTATATTGTATATATGTTTATTTGAAATAGGAATGGGAAGGGGGAAAACAAGATGATTGGGAGGGGCGTGGGGGAGGGAAATGGAGACAAAAACATGAGAAGGGGTATCAATGTGTGAGAAGTAGTGCACCTACTACCTGGTAAATGTAACTGTAACCCCTCTATACATTACCCTGACAATAAAAAATGCCCTTTTATTATTTTAAAAATTATCTTTAAGTAGTTGTACAAAAAGTTATACAAAAAAGACACCATTCAACAAAGCAGTTTATGAATACAATGTTAACATGTGATAAATTTTTACTTACACTAATGAAAAAATAAATTCCACTGAGGGGCTGCAGTTTTAATCCAGCCAGGGTAGGAGACTCATCTCCAATTAACCACCAAAAAGCTGAAAGTGGAGCTGTGACTCAAGTGGTAGAGCTCTAACCTTTAACAAAAAAGCTCAGGGACAGACAGCCCAGGCCCTGAGTTCTAGCCCTACCTGGCACAATAAATAAATAAATAAATAAATAAATAAATAAATAAATAAATAAATAAATAAATAAATAAGCAAGCAAGCAAGCAAGCAAGCAAGCAAGCCAGATATCAGTGGTTCATGCCTGTAAATTTAAACTAAAATAAGAAAGACAGATATCAGTGATTCATACCTATAATCCTAGCTACTCAGAAGCCAGTCTGAGAAGAAATACTGTGAGACCCTTTTCTCTCATTAATCACCTAAAATCTCTGAAAGTAGAGATGTTGTTCAAGTGGCAGATACCCAGCCTTAAACAAAAAAAGCTAAGGAGCAGTGCCCAGGCCTGACTTCAAACCCTAGGACCAGCACCCCAAAAAATGAAAGAGTTTCTTCCTTTTTCATTTTTAATTGCTAACATGAAGTATCAATAGATACAACACACATTAAACAAAGCTCTTTCGTACAAGTGAAAAAACAAGATTGAGACAAAATTTTTCCTCTGTACTCTGCCTACCTCTTGTGCTCAGCCAGCAGCCATTGTGACATCAGCATTGGGTCAACAGTTGCCACAGCCCAGCCCTCTAAGGCTGACCATTATTTCACTGACCTCCTTAGGCTGGGCTGCCTTAGAAGGAGCCAACCACCAAAGGACACCAGTCTCCAACTTTTGAGGTTCTGTATATAGCATTTTATGATGTAACCAGGGGGAAAACTCAAGAAAACAGTAAGAGAAAGGCCAGTTCTTATTAACATTACTTCTTTCCTAGGATGGTATTCACAGTTACTAACACTTTGTCTTGTTTCAGAATGAAAAATGTACAAAGTTCACACCAGGAGGGCCCGAGCGGCTGTTGGATCTATGTGGAATAGAAATCTCTCCAAGATCAGACAGTCTTTTCAAAACGTCTACCAAAAATGTAACATTCGACATTCTTGCTTAGCTAGACATCCAACAATGAATTCCCATGAGAGTGACGAAGATGACCTCAGTTTTGATGAAGAAACAAATTTTACAGAAATACTTCAAGATATTCAAACATCCCAAGATGATCTTCTTAATCAAACGACTGACATGGTCATTATGATAGCAAGAATCCAGGAAAAGATGGACCATTATGACATGCAGATAGAGATCCTACAATCCAGAATGAGTGCTAATGAAGACAAACAAGCCACCATCACTAAGGATATCCTCTCCCTGAAAGAAAGCATCGAAGTTTCAAAGAATAAGATGATAGAACTGGAAAAATGGAATCCATGTGCCAATATACATTGTTTAGAAGTTCCAGGGAAAGAAGCAAGAGAAAAATTCAACAAACTATTTCAAAAATTTGTACGGCCGGATGCTCAAAACACATCAATTCTTACAGATTCAGAAATGTCTACAGCAAATTCCGAGGAAGGTCCCGTTCCAGAATCTAGTCATAGTCTGGAAGAAAAAAAAAGTCCTAAAGGTAAAACTCCAAAGAGAAGTAATCCAGAAAATGCATCAAGAAACTTACAAGAAGCAAAATCAAATATTTACATTTACCCAGATTTGGGAACATGGATTAAGCTGACATTTGTTCAGGGAGGAAGGTGGAGATTTTTCCTGCATGCCACCAAGATAGATGAATTTGCCCCATGGCTTCTGTCTAGACCAACTGAAAACTCCGAGGAACCAGTAATCACACTCCACAGAGAATCTCTCTTCAGCAGATTTATTGAAAACTTAACCAAAATCTGCCTCTCTGTTTTGAATTACTTTTACTTCCGTTTTGGCCTCTCAGAAGTAGAAGTACCTCGACTGTAGGGTTATTATCTGCTTGGCTTGGCAGAAAATAAATGCAGTGGGTTTGCTCCGAGCATACGTCTTTGTAGTGTCTGTGAACTCCTTGCGTCCTGTGGGCCCACTGTCTGCGAGGTTCGTACACATCCTCAGTAAGTTCAGACGCACCATCCCATTGAAGTATTGTGAGCCACTTTCTGTGTGTGTGCGCGTGTCCTCTCACAGAAAACTCGTGAGGACTCACCTGCTTTCACATGTATCTGGAAGCAAATAATGTAAGAGCCAAAGGAAATATGAAACATGTATGGAATCCTCCAAGACAGCTTGTGTGTGTGTGTGTGTGTGTGTGTGTGTGTGTGTGTGTGTGTGTGTGTGTGTGTTGGCACCAGAGCTTGAACTCAGACCTTGAACTTTTGTTTTTCTGGGGGGTCATGGGGCTTGAACTTGGACTGGGCACTGTCCCTGAGGTTCTTCAGCTCAAGGCTACCGCCCTACCCTTGAGCCAAGCCCCACTTCCCCTTTTCTAGAGGTTAATTGGAGATAAGAGTCTTAGGTCCTTTTGTGTCTGGGCTGGCTTTGAACCTTGTTCCTCAGATCTCAGCCTCCTGAGTAACTAGGATTACAGGCATCAGCCACCGTGCCCAGCTTGAACTTTTATTTTTTTGATGCTTGTCCTGGAGCTTGAACTCAGGGCCTGGATGCTTCCCTGGAACTTCTGTGCTCAAGACTGGCACTGTACCACTTGAATCATATCCCTACTTCCAACCTTCTAGAAGTTTATTAAGAGTCTCATGAGTTAAGGTCTATGAAACTCTTATATCCACTAAACTCTCACAAAAGCTAGAAGTGGTGGTGTGGCTCAAATGGTAGAACACCAGCATTGAGCACAAAAGCTCAGGGAACAGCACCCAGGCCCTGAGTTCAAGGCCCAGGACACCAAAAAAAAAAGGGTCTAATCAACTTTCCTGCCTAGGCTAGCTTCAAGCTGCAGTTCTCAGATCTCAGCCTGCTGAGTAGTTAGGTTTACAGGTATTAGACACTGGTGCCCAGCTTCCCTCATTTAAAACAATATCAGTATGAACCATTCAGGAAAGTTTCATTTTAAAATGTTTGTATATTAATAGAATATTCCTTGGTCAGACTCATCCCTTGTCACTCTCTCTCCTCCCCTTCCCTCTTTCCAGATCAACAACTATAAGCTTTATTGTTTCATTCTCATACAATTTTTTATCTCTTTGGCTAATCTAGCCAGCTCATCCCTGCAAAAATTAACAATATTGCTGGACTTAGCTGATATTGCCTCACATTGTGGGTAATCTACTGAGTGCACTTACTTTGTATTTTTATAACTATTGTTGTGTTGTGTTGATGAACACATAATTGGCAAAAATGGGGCAATGGCTCACAAGTGGCTTCATTGAAAATCAGTGATGAAAATAATGACATAGCAGTTCCAACTTACTGTCATAAATATGATCAACAAGGCTCTAGTCTAATTTTTACTAGGAAGTCTATAAAATCAAGTATAAGTGAATCTACTTGTACTGATTTCTGACAAGGAGCTAAAAGAAGAAAAGCTTCAATTCGAAGTATAATGAATAATATTATCTGCAAATCAGATTTTAATTAGACCTCTGATCTATTTTAAACTTCCCAGGGCATGGTCTGTTATATAACTTTATTCATGAAAGCACTGAAATTTATTTAAAATAGAAAAGAGTGACCTCTTGGTTGGATTGTTTCCTTAAAATAAACATAAAATAATGCCTTCCCTTGAAGCAAGAAAGATTAGGGAAAATGAGGCATGATAAACAGCAGCCAAGGTTTCAGAACAAACATTGTACTTAATTAACCATTCTGTTAGAAACACTATCATCTTTACTTCAACCTTTCTACTCCTTCATAAGCTACAGTGTTAGTACAAGGAAATAGCAAAGAACAAGAGTAGCTTTATTCATGTGACCTTGACTGCTGGCCCAAAATAGTGTGCTCTGAAAACTGAGCAAGGACATCATAAAAAAAAAACGTATCCTTGAAAAGCAAATACTTAGGAAAATGACTCCTCCTGACACAAAGTATATATCTCAAGGACAGACATCTGTCTTGGAAAAAATGTATAATGCATCCTTTCTTTGTAGGTATGCCCTAATATCCATGATCAAAATTTAAAGATAAAAGTGTAAGTAACAAGAGTTATTAAATGTGCTAGGTGTGAGAACAAAGAAAAACATTTATCCTAGAATAAGTTGAACTCAAACCTACCCCTTTATCGTATACTCCTTTGATGTCAAAAGAGCTATGAATGTCTTCTTTGAGTCCCCACATTCTGTCAAGAGTGTGGCTCTGCTTTTCTGCTTGCCTGCTTAATAAAGCTCTGCCAAGTTTCTTAACCATTGTGTCCAGAAATTCACATTCTTCCATCAAAGTCAAGAACATGGGACTAAAATCCTAAGTGGAGGGACCCTATTTCTAGAGGGAAACTTCACAACCCCTCACCTGGGACTAGTGACACCATTATATAAATCAATTATTTTATTTTATTTTATTTTTGCCAGTCCTGGGCCTTGAGCTCAGGGCCTGAGCACTGTCCTTGGGCTTTCTCAAGGCTAGAGCTCTACCACTTGAGCCTCAGCACCACTTCTGGCTTTTTTCTATGTATGTGGTCCCGAGGAATCAAACCTGTTTCTTTGTTCATGCTAGGCAAGCACTCTACCACTAGGCCAAACTCCTGGCCCCTAAATCAATAATTTTATAGATTAAGATAAATGGAGAACAACCTAAAGAGATATGACTCAATGTTGTCCTTCATATGGCAAACGCATAAACCATACTTACTTCTAGAGGCTTGTGAAAGCAAATGTTAAATTGATTATATATATCATCCTCATAGGAAAAATAAAACAAAACAGAATTAGCAGCTGGCAAAGAAGAAACCTATGCTAAGATGACATTTTGCTTACCAATGAGGCAAAAGCATTAAAGGGCCAAGAATGACTCAGCATTTAGCAAGCATGTCACACACCTTTAAAGAGCAAGGCCTGGATGACAACTTGTTGTGATTCTTACTGAGAAATCATGAGGTAGAAGAAGAGATGTTTTGTTCACTAGTGCCTATTTTAGGAGCCATGAAGCAGCTTGTCAAAGTGAGACGTGGACTCCAGGTCCTATGTGGATTAGTTTTTGGGTACAGCTACTTCTATGTGCTTTATGTGTTTAGTAGATTCCGTTTGATGCCAACCTACACCCTGCTATAGTCCCGACAAATGATCCACAAAAAACTCAGCAACCTCTCACCTCTGATGGTTTGTTGCAGGAAAAATGAACACTTGACAACAATGAAGTCATGTGCCTTTTCAGCATCATGTGTGAAGAAGTGATTGTTTCAGTAGTCTCCTCGGAAGCATGGGGAATATGTTTTAAGACTCTAGTGGATATCTGGACATATTTCCTTTTTTTTATCGGTCAGGGGGTTTGACCTCAGGTCCTAGGGATTATCCCTGAGCTTTTTTGCTCAAGACCAGTGCTCTACCACTTTGAGCCACAGCACCAATTTTCTGGTGGTTAATTGGAAAGAAGAATGTCATGGACTTTCTTACCTCGACTGGCTTTGAACTGTGACCCGCAGATCTCAGCCTCTTGAGATTATTAGTTTATAGGTGTGAGTCACTAGCTCACCTCCAGTGAATATCTGAAATCACTATTAGTACTGAACTTTGCATGTCATGTTCTTGTCCTGTACAAACATATCCTATCTTATGAGAGTTAATTTAGACATTGGGTGTGAAAATACATTGGCAATAAAAATAATGAAAGAATGGTTTTAAATAATTATTAATAAAATAGAATAATTATAACAATATACTATCATACATTGAAATAGTCTCTTTCCTTCTCTCTCCAAAAGTACTGTACAACACATATGGTGTATTATGTAAGTGTACTCAAATATATTAAAATACGGTTTTTGTAGGGGAGAATTTGAACTATGTAATCCCTTAGAAAAACTCACCACTGGAACAGACCAGGAACAAGTTACCCGGATGGAGATTCTCCTGAGTTTTTAGCTGTTTTCTTTAAGATGATAACAAGATGGGCTGGGAACTAGTGACTCCTGCATGTGATGTGATCCTAGCTACTCGGGAGGCTGAGATCTGAGGATCAAGGTTCAAAGCCAGCATGGGCAGGAAAGTCCATGAGACTCTTATCTCCAATTAACCACCAAAAAAGCCAAAAGTGGAGCTGTGGGTCAAGTGGTACAGTGCTAACTTTGAGCAAAAGAAAGTGAAGGACCATGCCCAAACCCCAGGACAGTTTGTCTTCCATCAGAAGAAACTTACAGGTAAATCCTGTTCTTCCTTGATCCCAAGGGGATTGTAAAGTAATTAAAGCAGGGAATGGTTCAGATCAAAGAGCATGGATGCAAAATGGGGGAGGGATGTTCAGCTTTTGGTTTATTCACAAGGCCTAGCAAAACATCTTTTACATTGCCCCTTACAAAGTTACGCAATGAAAACAAAACAAACACAAAATAATAATGGTGAGATGAAATGTAGTGAATGCCAGAGACTTTCTTGCCTACCATCTGATGGAATATTTAGGGATCTTAGTTGCAAGCCATTTCCCCTTCAGCTGGACTGAAGGAAATTTGATTGCCCTTCCCTACCAAATAATGCCTGTTGGTCTGCTGAGTTTTGTCCTTCTTCTGCTCCTTTTCTTTTCTTACACCATCTGGCTGTATTGTCCATCTCACTGTACATCAGATGGAAAATCATCATGTTGGGGTGATCCTGATGTTCAGCTCATGGGTAACTGATGTGAAACTGAAGAAAGTAAAATTAAAGAGAAGTGAGACTACTGTAGTTAGAAAGAGAGAATTCTACTTCACCACACTGAAATGTGCTCTCTAGGAAGGGAAAACATGCCCATAGTTTGGGAAATGAGGAACGAGATGAATAAGAAATTCTCTGATACATTGAAAATGTCAGTGCATACTATTTTAATGATTTCAAATGCCTTGTTCATATAGTCAATCAAAAATCAGAGTGCTGGTCGGGAGTTTGGCGTAGTGGTAAGAGTGCCTGTCTAACATGCACGAAGATCCAAGTTGGACTCCTTGGTACCACATATATAGAAAAGGCCAGAAGTGGTGCTGTGGCTCAAGTTGTAGAGCTCTAGCTTTGAGAAAAATCCCAAGGACAGTGCCTAGGCCCCGAGTTCGAACCCCATGACTGATTAAAAGAAAAAGAAAACAAGATGAGGGGAGGGGGAGGGAGAGGGGTGGGGAATGAGGACAAAACCATGAGAAGGGGGATCAATGTGTGTGAAGTAATGCACCTTCTATCAGGTGAATATAACTGTAACCCTTCTATTAATTACAATAAAAAATGAGAAAAAAAAGAAAGAAAAGAAAAGGAAAGCATCCAAGTCCTGAATCCAAGCTCCATGACTGACCAAAACATAAAAAACCCAAACCAAACAACAACAAAAATCTTCCTAAATTAACATAATATGCAGGTAGAGTACCAGTTTTCCCAATGTAGCCAATGTAAATTGGCTGAGTTTTGGTGTGAGTTGCTTCCCAGCAATAGCTAATGCAAACAGTAAGACATGTCAAAGAGCATCAACTTGAAATCCAGTCAGACCAGTGTGCAACCCAGTTCATTTTTTAGCCATATTCCTTTTCTAAGCCTCTCTTATAAACCTGACTACCTAATGGCAAATAGTGTGTTAAATATCCTATAGAGGAGAAATGTCAAGTAAACCCGCTCATTTTACTTGTTCTGCTTGTTTGGGTCAGGTTTCATTTGCGTTTTCTTCTTTGAGACAGAGTCTCAGACTAGCCATGAATGTTTGATCCTATTCAGCCTGCTCAAAAGTGCTGGGATTATAGGTGTTCTCACTTGACTTACACATCACTAATTTGGTAGGTCATACCTCTGGAACGCCACAGTATTAGTTTCCCACGACTTTACTAGAAATAGTACCTCTCTTGTATGGGCTATAATGTTAATAGTTGCCTAGCTTACTTTTCAGGGGTGCAAAAGACTACATAGGCTAAAACATCAATCTCGTCACTTAGATCTGGATATATGATAGAGTGACATTTGGAAGAAGATGAAAAGGCTTGACATATGTCTTCATATTGTGTCTACTTCCTTAATCTTTGGGCTAAAAGTCACCTACCAGTGACTGGAAACACCAGTCCATAAGAGGAAGAAAAAGTGACAGCACCTGATTTCTGAAAGGTCTCTGCCTGTTCCCAAAGCATACATGACTATTTCTCCCCTTTAGCTCATCACTTGTCATTATTACTCTAATACTATACTTGAAGTTGAGAGGATGATTTGTGAGCAGAAACCCCCACTTCTCTATTCTTCAACCATTTCCATTCTAACTTTTGCGTTATTGGCTTTATCAAGTGGCTACAGAATAGAACTCCCTTTCTTGGTTGTGAGCACAGTACTCAGTAGATAGTAAGGATCTGATTTAGATCTTCCAGTTAATACTCAAATAGTACTGAAGTACCCTTATTAAGTACATAACACAAATAATACACAATAAATACACAATGATTATCATTACTTCTTTCTAAACTTCTACCACTCCTGCAGCTATTATTGTTGTTGTTACTCTTATGTTGCTTTTATTTAAGAACATCACCTTTGTTATAGTATGGACCTGAAATGTTTCCTGAAGCCCATGTGAGAGATGATGGAACTTTGGGATATGGAGCCTAGTGGAAGGAAGTTAGGCTATTGGGAGCGTGCCCTTGCAAGGGATATGTCTCACTATGTACACTCTCCATATTTATGTGTTAAGTGACTACAAGCTTGTAAAATAGGCCAGTGATAGGATTACAGTCATTTCCGGGGGTACTAATGACTACGACAGTATGAACAACTATCTTCCCAATAAGAGAGAAGGGTTTGTCTTCCTTCAATACAATATGAAATCTTGTACTTGATTAAGTAGTTGTCCACTTAAACTAGTAACCAGCACAGACACCAAGATTTCGTCTTTTGCCAGAAAAGCATTTGTTGAAAAAATATTATTATCCTTTTGGGCTATATTCTAACAATTCATAATGTGGTGTGATGCTTTCTATATTTCTATGTCTAGCCCAATTTATATAAGGATTTTTGATAGATTAAAATAACTTCTCTTTTCTCAAAATTATATTAAGTGCTAATAACGAAAACTGGAAAATAACAGAATTTTAAATCAGGATTAACATTGTATGTCATGCCGTTCTGCTTTTGATGCAACAAGATGTTTGGTGATTTCAATAAATGCAGATTGCATAGTGATAACAGATGTAATAAACACAGAAAATGCAAAGATCCATTTTGACACTGTGAGTTTCAGATTGCAAACAAATTAAAGGATTATTGTATTTGTCTCCTGAGAAGATAATACTATGTGGATACAGAATTGCATTCCTATCAAAAGAAAAATGAAATTAAAACCCAGATACAATAGCAAAATTTATGTAAAATTGATTTTACTCTTTATGCCAACACATGTGCATATGCATATTTAACTGTAACCAGAATCCACAAAACAGCTGCAGGATTTGGGAGTGAAGAGGCTGAAAGGAACTATAAGAGCCTACCCAAAGTTAAAGTTTGCTCTTTTGGTTCACCTACTGAGAACTTGCTAGATTAATAATACAGCAATTAAAAAAAAAAGAAGAAAAAATGGCTTCTGTCTTCAGGGGGTTAGAGTCTGAAACTACAATAAGGGATGTCTGAGGTACTGATAAACTCAAGTCAGCTATATTTTCTATTGTGATAAAAAGTCACTTTCTACATAGTACATTAGGTCCCATTAAATACCTGTAGTTTGCATTAGATATATTTTTTCATATCTGTGATATTTGATTGTATATTTTCACATTATACTGTATATGCTGAAATTCAGTATTCTTATAGTAAATCTATATGTAAAGTTAAGATCTTTTTGCTTCTTGTCCCAGTTGTGAGACTGTAGGAAGAACTTCCATGATCCTTACCTATTTATTTTTATATCCTTGTATCATGATCTCTCCTTGGATGTGGGTGTAAATTTCATCTAATCAACCAAAGATGGCAAAAGTAATGAAAGCTCACTCCTATGGTTACATTGTATCTACTTGTTTGTTTATTATTTTTCCCTGAGCTTTTGCACTCCAGGCTAGTGCTCTACCACTTTGAGCCTCAGTGGTACTTCTGGTTTTCTGAGGTTAATGGGAGATTCTCATAGACTTTCATGCCTGGGCTGACTTTGAACCATGTGTCTTAGATTTTAGCCTCCTACGTAGCTATGATTATAGGCACAAGCCACTGGTGCCTGGCTGCTGCATTTTTTAATGTAGTTTGCTAGTTGTGTGTGTGTGTGTGTGTGTGTGTGTGTGTGTGTGTGTGTGTGTGTGTTTGTGTGTGTGGAGCGGGGGGGGGGAGGGAGAATTTTGTGTGGTTTTGTTTTTCTCTCTTTTTTTCCCTTTTTCTTTTGCAGTCGTTGGATTTGAACTCAGAGCCTGGGTGCTGTCCCTAAGCTCTTCTTTTTCAAAGAAACTATCACTTTGAGTCATAGCTCTATTTCCAGTTTTCTGATGGTTCATTGGAGATAAGAGGCTTATTGACTTCACTTGAACCATGATCCCCAGATATCAGCCTCCTAAGGAGATAGGATTACAGGCTTGAGCCACCAGTGCCGGCAATGCTGGGCTTTTAATACATAAACAGTGATCCAATGATTGAGGATGCAGTTATCTAATTCCTTAGGATAAATATGTAGAAATGGAATCTCTAGGTCAGATTTTGGATCCAATTCCATCTGAAATCCAAGTAGTTGCCAAGCTATCTCTAGTGGTCTAACATTCTTCAAATACAGCATTGAAAGATAATTTAAATTTAAAAAAATACACAGGCTTGGAATGTGGCTTAGTGGTAGAGTGCATGAAGCCCTGGGTTTGATTCCTCCATACCACATAAACAGAAAAGGCCAGCAGTGGCACTGTGGCTCAAGTGGAAGAGAGCATAAGGAGCTCAGAACAGTGCTTAGCCCCTGAGTTCAAGCCCCAGAACTGGCAAAAAAAAAAATGAAAAAAAAAGTAACAAAAGAATACAATGCAGCTAAAATGTTTCTGTATGAAAATCTGCTGCTAATATTACCAGTAAGTGAGAGATCACATCCCGTGATTGATCTGAAAATAAAACTATCAGTGATTAGCCAAGTACTCATTCCTGTAATCCTAACTACTCCAGAGGCAGAGAGCTGAGGATCATGGTTCAAAGTCAGCTTGAGCAGGAAAGCCTGTGAAATTCTGATCTCCAATTAATCACCAAAAAAAAAAAAACAAGAAAAAGAAAGTGAAGCTTTGACTCGAGTGGTAGAAGCTAGTCTTCAGCAAAAAATAAAAATGAATAAAAAAGCTCAGAGACAGCATCTAGTCCCTGAATTCAAGCCCTAGGACAGGCACAAACCCTAACAGTGATGAAAGTTATTCCAAAGGGGGAAAAAGATACTCCCTTCTACCAGTTACCAACTTGAAGGTTCAAGAACAGAAAGGTGAGATTATAGGAACTATTACAAATGCATTCTATTGAAGTGACGAGACTACTAAAAATTTAAGCAAGGCTTGCAGACAAAAAGCTTGCACTCTTTCTAGTGACCTGGCTGGTTATGATAATTACAAAGGCAAAAGTTTGCAATGTTGAAAGAAAAGGCCAAAACTGCCATTATATTGTTGAATGTATTGCTATCTGTGGGTTGCTTAAATGACTCGTGAATTGCTACTCATTAGGTAAGAGGAGAATAAATGGTGACTGTAAGTGTTGATGTGAAGGCAGCTGAAGAATTTTGGAAACTTTAGACAAACTGATTGTGGAGGAAAACTTGCCAGAATAAATCTTCAGTATGAGTGAAATCTCCCTATTGTGGAAACAGATGCCTGAAAGGCCTTTCAGCCATAAGGAGGCCAAGGGAATGCCAGCTTTCAAGGCTTTTATGGTTGGGATAGCAGTCCTGCTTGGGAATAATGTTGCAGGCTACAGATTGTAGCCCTTTATGATCTAGCACAGTAAGTCCACTTAGCCTTCAGGCATATGGATACATACACACTGCCAGCATACTGAAGGAACAGTAAAGTAAGAGGACTTGAATGACTCAGTTCCTCTTCTAAGATGTTCCTCTGAATTACTGGGCCCAGGAAATAAAGAAGTACTCTTGGGAAAATATCAGCTCTTCCCAGCATTTTCTCTTTGTTAATAATACTCCTACATACCTTTCTTTTATTGGTGATCTTCATCCTGATATCCAATCGGTGTTACTCCCTCTAAACATCACCAATGGACAGTGTCATTAGGGCAGGTTTCAAGCCTGAATTCCTGTGAAAGGACCTCTGCCCAGGTTATTTTTCCAGTGAAAGAAGACATTAAGAAGACTTGAATGGAATTCTTTTTTTTATTTGCCAGTCCTGGGGTTTGGACTCAGGGCCTGAGCCTGTCCTTGGGCTTTCTCAGGACCAGCACTCTACCACTTGAGCCTTCCAGCTCAACATCATTTCCAGCTTTTTCTGTGTATGTGGTACCAAGAAATTGAACCCAGTGCATGCTAGGCAAACATTCTACCACTAGGCCATGCTCCTAGCCCCCTGAATTTTAATTCTGTAGATATGCCTACATCATGAATCTTGTTTTAACTTGGAGTAATATCATCAAGGAAGGTACAGATACTTGGAAGAAGATAGTCAGGAAGTTCATTAATGGCATATAGGAGTTGCCAAAGAGGAGGGCATTGAAACTCTCAATAAGGCTGCTGTTGAGATGGCAGAAAATATCATCCATGAACTGTAGAATGTGGTTTCTGAAGAAGTAACTAATCCAGATTTGTCAGAACTGGAACAACTGTAAACACAGAGCTGAACAAGAGCAAGAATAAGGAACTCCAGGAGAAGAAAAAAAAGAAAGTCACTAAGAAAATGTATAGTCACACTTTCCAATGCCTCACCAAACTCCTCTACTTTTGAAAAGATGGAGCCCACCCCCACACACACCAAAAGACTTTTATTAATAGAGTATTCACATCACCATTATATGCTTATAAGTCAATCTATGGTGGAAAAAAGTCAACAAACAAGTAGATTTACTGCCAAGGACATAGTACTGAATAGTGCTACTTCCTAAAGAAGAATCTAAGACCAGGCACCAGAGAGCAGGCCTGTAATCCTAGTTACTCAGAAGGCTGAGATCTGAAGTTTTGAGTTCAAAGTCATCCTGGGCAGTAAAGTCCATGAGTCAATTATCTCCAATTAACCACCAAAAAAGCAGGAAGTGGAGCAGGCACAAAACCTGAGATGGACCACATCCTGGGAGAGGAATCTAGAAGTAAATTTTTTATCATAAAGTGCAGCTCTATGTAAATTATTAATCCCAAAGACCTTCCTGGAGGACAAGATATGGGGGTGAAAGGCAGTGATATTTATGATATGGACCCTGTGTAGGCTAAGTTGTGTGTGTGTGTGTGTGTGTGTGTGTGTGTGTGTGTGTGTGTGTGCGCGCGCGCGCGCGCGCGCGCGCGAGAGAGAGAGAGAGAGAGAGAGAGAGAGAGAGAGAGAGAGAGAGAGAGAGAGGCAGTGAGAGGGAGAGAGAGAGTATGTGTAAGAGTCATATTATTTGCTGCCACCGCTGCTGTAACAATCTACTACAAACTTAGATGATTAAGAAAACACAAATTCATTTCTTTATAGTTTTGTAGCTGGGATATCTGATGTGTCTTATTATGCTAAAGACCAAGGTATCCTGGGCACTGTTAGCCTAGCTATTTGTGAAGCTGAGATCTGAAGATCATGATTCAAAGCCAGACTGGGCAGGAAAGCCTGTGAGACTCTTATGTCAACCACCAGAAAACTGGAAGTAGCATTGTGGCTCAGAGTGGTAGAGTGCTAGCCCAGAGTGAGGAGCTCAGGGACAGTGCTCAGGCCCGGAGTTCAAGCCCCAAGACTGACTAAGTAAGTAAATAAATAAATATATAGAGATACCTATCTATATGGATAAATATAGATATAGATATCTATACCTATCTATACATATCTATACATATATACATATATATATCAATAAGTGAGGTGCTAGCAAATCTCTGTTCCTTTCTGAAAGCTTGTAAGGATGAAGCTATTTCCTAGCTATCAGCTTGGGTATATAAGTTGGAGTTCTGTCCTGTAATTATTAGTATTCTTTGGTTCTTACATATAACCTCCAATATTTCAGAACTCTCACATTACCATTGCTATGATTCACTCTTTTACTCCCCTCTTCCACTTAGTGTGTGTGTGTGTGTGTGTGTGTGTGTGTGTGCACGTGCGTGCGTGCACATTCATACGCAGGCACACACATGCCAGTTCTGGGGCTTGAACGTGGGGGCTGGGCACTGTCATTGAGCTTTTGTGCTCAAGGCCAGTGCTCTACCACTTGAGCCACAGCTCCACATCTGGCTTTTTTGATGCTTAACTGAAAATAAGAGTCTCACAATCTTTCCTGCCCAGGCTGGCTTCATGATCCTCAGATCTCAGCCTTCTGAGTAGCTTGGATTACAGGTATGAGCCACCAGCACCTGGCTTCCTTTTCCACTTTTGACTCTTGTGGTTAGATGGTTCCCCAAAAACTCCAGTATAATCTCCCCATCAAAAAGTCCTTAACTATAATCCAATATCCAAAGTCTTTTTGACATGTAAGCAAATGCATTCATAGGTTCTAGGACATGCACAATTATATGTATGCATAATATATATTATATAATATATAATTCTATATATAGTACTGGAGTTTAAATTCAGAGCGTCACACTTACTAGGCAGGCACTCTACTACTTGAGCAATACCCTCAATCCTTTTTGTTTTAGTTATTCAAATAACTTTAAAAGATAATTAGCTGCTGAAAGCAAAAGTAGAAAGAATATGGTATGAGATTTATTAAGTGTAAAAGTAAAAATGTCTGACAATAACACAAAGACATAGAAGGGAGAAGGAGAAGGGTAAAATTCTAATACTAAACGTGAAGTGCCATCAAATCATCTGAGGACTGTGTCAGTTTGCTTTTTGTTACTTAACAAATATCCAAGATAAGCAACTAAAGAAGGTTTGTTTTGGATCATGGTTTTGGAGGTTTCAGTCTATGACTGTTGGTTCTGTTTGGGCCTCTGCCAGCGAGCATGGTGAACTTGGAATGGTAGAATGCTTCTCTTGAATATGCAAAGTCATGGATTTTTACCTTCAGCACCTCAAAAATTAAATGAAAAAAAAGAAAAAAAATGCTTATCTCATGCCTGGGGTGTGAAAAGAGAAAAAAAATAAAAGAGATTACAATACCCTTGAGGGAAGAATGCCAATGACCTAAAATTTCCCACTAGGCTTCAACAACTTTAATGCATGGACTTTGGGAGACATTCTAAATCCAAACTATAGCACGAAAAGACTATATGTACTACATTGAAAAGTCTCTTAACTATTCAAGAAATGTACATCCATGTCCATTTTTCCTAGTATATATGAATGAAAACTTTATGAGTTCTTGTTTTGGGGGTTTGATTATTGAAGCAGCATCTCACTGTGTATGACAGGATGACCCTGAAATTGGTAGGTACCCCAGCTGTCCCTGAACTTGAAATCTTCTTGCCTCAGCTTCTGAGTGCTGGGATTACAGGCATCCATAATGAAATGAGTGAAAATATCTAGTTTTATTCAATGAAGGAAATTGTTAAGGTCAATGAGTATGTGATAATTCAATTCCACTAGAAATTGTCAGCCTGGCAGAATTGATTTACATTTTATTAGTGATGAGAAGCCCTGGTTTAATATAATTCTGCTCAGTGTTGTCACATCATTTAACTTTGTCAACCATTTTGGTATAAAAACAATCTCATTTCATTTTACATATTAACTATCTTTTCATATTTAGTTATTAATCATCTAGGTTCCTCATCTGCAAAATTCCTGTGGTCATTATTTTTTCCTTTTCCCTGGGATGTACAGGGATTGTAAATTTTGCAAACTATGTAGATCTGCATGCTAATCCTCAGCCATATAGACTGTGAATATCTTTTTCTTAGTTTCTGACGTATTGTTTCACTTTGATTATGGTTTCTTTTTTGTAAACATTTTAATATTATTATTATTACTTTTATTATTATTTTGGTGTTGTAGACTGGACTCAGGGCTTTTGGAAAATTAAATATGTGCTGTACCTGAGCTATACTCCAAGTCCTTTCTGCTTTTTTTATTAGACTACATTAATAATCCAAGGGATTTCTTTGTGACAATCCTATAGATGCACACGGTATGCCATACTTCGATCGTCATTCTCCACAGCACACTTCTTCCATCCCCCCACCCTGACTAAACCCCTACCAAAAATACATATTCATGTCTATTTTATTATTGTTAGCAGCAGCAGCACTTTGGGCCTAGATCCACAAATAAGTGCAAACACATGAAATGTAGTTGTGTGTGTGTGTGCAAAGACATGAAATGTAGTTGTTTGTGTGGGTGTTATGCAAACACATGAAATGTAGGTGTGTGTGTGTGTGTGTGTGTGTGTGTGTGTGTGTGTGTGTGTGTGTACTTGAACCCTGGGCCTAGGCACTATCCCGGAACTCTTCAGCTCAAGGCTACTGCCCTACCCCTTGAGCCGCAGCACCACTTCTGAAATGCAGTTTTGTTTTAAGTTGACTTACCTTACTGAACATAATCTCCAGTTCCATCTATTTTCTTGAAAATGACAAAGTTTCATTTTCTTTATGGCTGAGTAATAATCTGTAGTGTGTACATACTTGTACATACATACACACTACTACTACTACTACTACTACATGCACACAAACATATATGCTATTTACTCTCTTTTTCTTTTCTTTTCTTTTTTTTGCTAGTCCTGGGCTTAAGCGCAGGGCCTGAGCACTGTCCTTGGGCTTTCTTGAAGTTAAAACACTGCCACTTAAGCCACAGCGCCATTTCCAGCTTTTTCTATATATGTGGTGCCAAAGAATCGAACCCAGGTTTTCGTGAATACTAGGCAAGCACTCTACCACTAGGCTAACTCCTAGCCTATTTCCTATATTTTCTTTATTTATTGTGGAATTGTCACTTGCAGGTTTATTGTGGCCATTGTTTTTTTGTTGTTGTTTTATTTGTATTCCTATATTGGAACTGAGTTTTGGGTTGGAGGTTTCAATCTTCTGTATTTTTTTAGATGAGGATTTCTCAAAGATTCTGCAGAACTTTTTTTGACTGTCCTTGAGTTTTGTCAAGGTTAGCACTCTACCACTTGAACCACAGCAACACTTACAGCATTTTATATGTATGTGGTACGATAGAATTGAGCCCAAAGCTTCATGCATGCTAGGAAAACACTCTACTACTTACTAGGACAAGCTCCCAGCTCAACGACAGGTATATTTCTTATAGACAAAGATTCAACTTCGGTGCACGGGATGGTGAATGTAGTCTCTGTCTCTCATGGAGAGAAAACTGAGCTGCAAAATCTACTGTAGTTGATAAACTACAAATTTGAGATAACTAAAATCTCAATGAATACCAATTAACTTCTGCTTCAGTATCTTTAAAAGAAAATAGGAGGAAATATTGAAAGTTTGTGATTTAGGAAGATCTGAGTTAATAAAGAAACAAAAATGATTGCTTATTGAACTCTGGAATAGGGAAAGAGGACAATAGAAAACAGGAGAAGGGGAAGACAATCAAAGTATATTCTATGCATATATGAAAATGACATTATGACGGCTGGGATTTTGGACTAGTGGTAGAGTGCTTGCCTAGCATGCACGAAGACCCGGGTTCAACTCCACAGTACCACATACATAGAAAAAAGCCAGAAGTGGTGCTGAGGCTCAAGTGGTAGAGCTCTAGCCTTGAGAAAGTCCAAGAAGAGTGCTCAGGCCCTGAGTTCAAGTCCAGGACTGGCAAAATAAAAAAAAATTAACCCTCAAAAATCAACTGCCTTCCTCTATGCCAAACAATGAGAGGAATGAGCAATAATTAAAAAAACCAACTCCTTTTGCAATAGCCTCAAAGAAAATGAAGTCCCTAGGAATTAACTTAACTAAGGATGTTTTTGATGAAAACGTTAAAACCCTGAAAAAAGAAATTAAAGCAGAACTGAGGAAATGGAAAAACCTCTCATGCTTCTGGATTGGAAGAATCAACCTGGTGAAAATGGCAATCTTGCCAAGGGCTATCTACAAATTCAACACAATACCCATCAATATCCCAATGTCATTCTTTAAAGAAATAGAAGAGGCAATCCAAAATTTCATATGGAATAATGAAAGACCCCGTATAGCAAAGAACAGCGCAGGAGGAATTTCAATACCAAACATTAGACTCTATTAGAGAGCTATAATTATCTAAACAGGTTGGTACTGGCACAAGAGCAGGCCTGAAGACCAATGGAATAGAACTGAAGACCCAGATATTAAACCACAGACCTATGGCCACCTAATCTTTGATAAGGGAGCCAAAAAATAGAATGGAAGAAAGACAGCCTCTTCAACAAGGGGTGCTGGCAGAACTGTTTAAGCACTGGCAGAAAACTAAAGTTAGATCCTTCTTTGTCACCCTACACCAGGATTAACTCCAACTGGATCAAAGACCTCGAGGTAAAAGCAGATACACTGAAAACTTTACAAAAAGGAATAGTAGATACACTAAGTCTCCTTGGCACAGGTTGAAACTTTCTTAATAAGGATCAAGAAACACAACAAATCAAAGAAAGTCTGGATAAGTGGGACTGCATTAAACTGCAGAGCTTCTGTATGGCAAAGGACATAGCTAGCAAATTCACTAGAAAGCCTACAGAGTGGGAGAAGATCTTCACCAACCATACAACAGACAAAGGCCTCATATCTAAAATATATCAACAGCTCAAAAAATTGAATCACTACAAAACTAATCTCCAAAGAAACAACCATCCCATTAAAAGATGGGCCAAAGACTTAAAGAGAGTCTTCTCTGAAGAAGAAATAAGAATGGCCTATAGACACATGAAGAAATGCTCAACATCTCTGGCCATAAAAGAAATGCAAATCAAAACAACTCTAAGATTCCACCTCACTCCAGTTAGAATGGCCTGAATCAAAAAATCTAATAACAACAGATGCTAGTGGGGATGTGGCCAGGAGGGATCACTACTACACTGTTGGTGGGAGTGTAAACTCATTCAACCACTATGGAAAACAGTATGGCAGTTCCTCAAAAGACTAAACATAGAGCTCCCCTATGACCCAGCAATTGCACTACTTGGCATTTACCCAATTGTCCAGAAACAAGGACATATTAATCCACTAGCACAGTGATGTTCATTGCAGCTCTATTTACCATAGCAAAGATATGGAACCAACCCAGATGCCCTTCAGTTGATGACTGGATCAACAAGATGTGGTATTTATACACAATGGAATTCTATGCTGCGGTCAGAGAGAATGACATCCCCCCATTTGTAAGGAAATGGAAAGACTTAGAAAAAATCCTACTAAGTGAAGTAAACCAGACTCAAAGGAACCTAGGCTCAATGGTTTCCCTCATTTGTCATAATCAGTAAAAACCTTGGGCTCTGCTAGAAGAGATTTACAATAGAACAAAATGTAGATTCATAAGGCCATATAGAACGACACTAAATGAAAGGACCTCCAGGATATAGAAACAAAAGCCATATAATGAGTGATTGTTGTCCTTAATGTACTATGTTACCTCTTATCTCTTTTGCTGTCCCTTGGTTATTTCATATTGTTACAGTATTTCTTCTGGTTATCTGATATATTGTATATATGCGTATTTGGTAATTTGAAATCAGATAGGGAAGGGAGGAAAACAAGATGAGGGGCTAGGGTGGGGGGAGGGAAATGGGGACCATGACATGAGAAAGGGTATCAATGAATGTGAAGTAATGCACCTTCTATCTGGTGAATATAATGGTATCCTTAATATGCGGCTATTAAATCCAAAGTGTACAAGAGCGAGGACTCAATAACTGTATACCCAAAGCAATGGATATGGTAATGGAAACACAAACATAACTATATAGATAAAAAAAACCTATGACTCTATAATCATAATGTTTTATTTCATAAACTGATATGTTTCTATGACATACAAACCGTTAGCCTAATTTTGATTAAGTTCTAAAGACTAAGTCCCAGAGAATGTAATAAGAGATTCCCTCCTTGAACAATTGTTTGTTAAACTTGTCATTTAAAATATGATGTAAACATAAGCCATATAATGAATGATTGTTGTTCTTAAGGTACTGTTATCTCTCATCACTTCTACTGTCCCTTGGTTATCTCATATTGTTACACTATCTCACTTTGTTACCTGATATATCGGATATATTTGTATTTGGTTATCTGAAATTGGATAGGGAACAGGGGAAAACAAGATGAGGGGTGGGGGAGGGGGGAAGGGAAATGGGGACCATGACATGTGAAAGGGTATCAATGTGTGGGAATTAAGGCACCATTTATCTGGCAAATATCATGTAACCCTTCTATTAATTACAATAAAAATATATTAAAAAAACAATAAAGAAATAAAAATTTGATTCACCAGTATATACTGTCTTGCCAATTTACAATTATATGTAGTCTGCAGCCATACCACCCTGAATGGGCCCGATCTCATCTGATCTCAGAAGCTAAGCAGGATCGGTCCTGGTTAGTACTTGGATGGGAGGCAATTATATGTTATGACAATGCCTTTTTCAAAAAAAGACATTTAACTTAAAGACAGGAAATAATTAACCAGAATGACAGCAATTTAAGCCTGAGGAAAATCAGTAACTTTGTATCTGTTATTTGATCTATAGATATTAGCCTCTCATCTGCTATATATTATATTCACCATGAATCATTTAATGCACATAAACATTTAACTCTTCTGTTTTCTCCCACAGGAATATATTTGGAAAGTCTTAGGTTTCTTGCATTGGCTTAATAAAAGCTCATACTTTACCCTTAAGTATATTTGTTTTTAATTTCTCTGTTTTCCATCTTGAAGGCTTTTTCTTTTCAGATTCCAGAGTGATAACATTCTGTGGGTCCTCCAGAGCAAAGATCTAGAGTCTTTAGCTGATGACTCTGAGACATACTATACAATGCTTAGACAAGAGGCCACAGAATAGCATTGTGCCAAACATTTGGCATGCATTACTACGATTTGGTTTTGTTTTTATTTTGTTTAGAGGCTTACTATGTTGCCCTTGGTGGCCCCAAATTCCTGGGCTCAGCAATTTTCCTGACTCAGTCTCCTAAGTAGGCATTGGATACTGTACCAAGCTTTTAAAATTTGTGTGAAAAAAGTATAAAACTTCCTAGCTCCTCAGAAAGCAGAGGTCTGAGGATCACAGTTTAAAGCCAGTCCAGGCAGGAAAGTCCATGAGACTCTTTTCTCCAATTAATCATCAAAAAAAACCCAGAAGTGGAAATGTGGTTCAAGTGATAGATTACCAGCCTTGAACAAAAACATACAGGGACAGTGCTCAGGCCCTGAGTTCAAGTCCCAGGACTGGCAAAAAAAGTGATGAAAATATGGGGAGATTATAGCCTCTGAAGGAAGAGAAGGATCTGTATTAACAAAGATGGTTGCAGGGGGTGGGGGAGAGCATGTAAGAGGATTTGTGGGGTTCTTTCAGGCAATGATACCAACATAAACTTGGTAAGATAATTGAGATCTGGTATTGAGAAATTAACAAATGGCCTCGAAGATAGAAGACAGGGACAGAGTGTTGAAGGGCCAAAAGCTGATAAGGACATTGACTAGGTCCTTAGGTACACAATATACTAAAATGAGTAAGGTTATGCTCATCAGAGTACATCAATATAACCCCTGACCTTGACCTAGCACTTTCCTGCATGCCCTAAAGCTTCTGATGTTATAAAAGAGGCAAAATATCCAAAAACCAATGGAATCTGAAATCTACCAAAACAGATGTTCAATTTACTCTACAAGGCAGTAAGATTATTTAGTGACTCAAAGTTGCAAATAAAATGAAATAAACTCAAGACTGTAGAGCAATTCAAGAAGAGGTAGAATTCCTTTGTTACTGAGGGAGTCTCTGAAATGAGGGTCCCACTTCATAGGCTCTGACAGAGAAAAAGGAATGAAGACTGAACAGCTGGGAGACTGGTACTAGTTGGAGGATTAGTGTTGACAGTTAAGTGCCTTGGTAAAGTTGGCTGTCAGTTGACTCTCTAGAGGATCATCTCTCCCCCAGGTTAACAGAAGGAATCTTGAACCTAGACCTCATGTTGTATGTATATGTTGTCTTGGAAAGAAAGAATTATTTTGGGGCCTTATGTTTGCGGAGATGGACAGAGGTGGGGGAGAGAGTTGACTAGATGCTGCCATCTTCAGATAGCAAGTAACAAGGGCAAGCTTTCAGAAGTCTGTAAAGTCACTGTTAACAGTGCTCAGAAGATTAGCAGTACAATCTTGTATGAATACAAAATGTTCATTATTGTCTACATCCCTTACATCACAAAAGTACATTTAATTGTAGATGAGTTAGTAAACAATAAAAATTGACTTAGAATGGAGGGTCTTGTAATGGAGCTTTCATTATAAAAAAAAACATAAGCGAAGGATTTTAGAATGGAAACTAGTAATTTTTGAATGTCAGGCTAAGAGTGTTTAAATAAAACAATACAAAGTAAACCAAACCCAAAGACATGGTTTTCCTCATTTGTGGTAACTAAAATGTGTAAGTCTATGAGTAGACAAACTGGATGGTAAATAAAATAAAATAAAATAAAAAGTAAAGCCAGGCACTGTGGCTCATGCCTGTAATCCTAGCTACTCAGGAGGCTGAGATCTAAGGATCAAGAATCAAAGCCAGCCCAGACACTAAAGTCTGTGAGACTCTTATCGCCAATTAACCACTAGAAAACAAGAAGTGGCACCAAGGCTCCAGGGGTAGGGCCATAGGCTTGAGCTGAAGAGCTCAGGGACAACACCCAGGCCCAGAGTTCAAAACCTAGGACTGACAATAAATGAATGAATGAAAGAATGAGTGAATGAACAATAGGGGCTAGGACTGTGGTCTCCTGGTAGAGTGCTTGCCTAGCATGCATGAAGCCCTGGGTTCCATTCCTCGATACCACATACACAGAAAAAGCCATAAGTGGTGCTGTGGCTTAAGTGGTAGACTGCTAGCCTTGAGAAAGCCCAAGGACAGTGCTCAGGCCCTGAATCCAAGCCCCAAGACTGGCACAATTAATTAATTAATTAATTAAAACACTAGGACATGATAAATGATACAGATCTCTAGGCATTCAAACAGAGTAAGATCAAAGGAGAGGATCACAAAGGCACAATAGCTATGTGCATCTGATCACATAAAATAATATTTATTGAAATGAACTCCAGGAAATGGACACAAGTGGTTTTTTTTCTTCTTTGTTGCTGTTTGTGTTTTCTTTTTGTCTTGTTTGTTCCTTTATCTGTCTTTGGCAGGGTAAGGGGAGGCACAGAAATAGAGGGACAAAGGGCGAACAAATGCAGCAGTGATACTCACTAGACACTAGGTTGAAAATGAACTACACAATTTGTGGAGGAAGGGAGGGAAAAGTGGGAGTGAGTGAGGAAAGAGGTGACATTGGTCAAAAAGAATATTCTTTCTTTGCCAGTCCTGGGGCTTGAACTCGGGGCCTGGGTACTGTCCTTGAACATA